>NC_134397.1:101861478-102183978 GCF_050003625.1 Haematobia irritans | reverse complement strand
AATATTGTAGTGCTACCAGAATGTTCTCGTATTGCCACACCGTCATATATAAAAGCGCTCGCATGCTGCTTGCGAGTCAGTCTTAATTAAAGCGTCAAACGAATAACTTCAGTGTGAACGAATTGTAAAGTGTGAAGTCATAGTAAATAAATTGTAGATTGTCGTTATTTAAAAGAACTGTGTTTTAATTGTCGGGTAATTAAAAACGCCTAAATATAAAAACGTAACAATTGGTGTCGGAAGTGAAATAACGAAAAAAAAATCTACAATGAAGTTTAATGAGCTTCGTGTGGAAGACTTAAAAAAGGAATTGAGCAAACTGGAGCTGCCGACAACAGGCAATAAGGCCCAGCTTCAAAAGCGTCTACTGGAAGAGTTTGAACGGCGTAATATGGACATTGCGACGCATGAGTTTGATTATAAGGAAGACATTGATGAATCAATACTCGTCAATACAAGCACTGTAGAAACTCCATCTGTGGCTTCGAATGTTGTGGATTACACATCAATGCTCAATGCTTTGAGCAAAATGATGGAAGAAAATTCTAGAAAAATGGAAGAAAATTCTAGAAAATTGCTGAAAGAAAATGCCCTACAAATGGAAGCAAATTCTAGAAAAATGGAAAAAAATTCTAGAAAATTGGAAGAAAAATTCGACGAAAATTCTAGAATGGTCAACGAAAAATTACAACAAATTTCTGAAGGCATGGGGAAACGTGTGGACCATATAGAAAATCAAATTGTGGAATTGGATAAGAAAGTTCTTTCCGTGGATGAGAAAATTATGGTTCATGATGAGAAGTTTCTGCACATCGAGAAAAAAATGTCTGAGCTGGAAATTAAAGGTGGTCCAGTGCGCGTCATCGAGGGCTCAAAAATCAAAACTCCTGTTTTCGATGGCTCAACGTCATTTGATGTCTTCAAATTCCAATTCGAAATGGTTGCTTGTAGAAATTTGTGGAATGACGATGATAAAGCAATTGAACTTCTATTGGCATTAAAGGGCAATGCTGCTGATGTGATACAAAGCATTCCAGCTGCTTCTAGAAATAACTATAATGAAGTAATAGCGGCACTTCAACGCAAGTATGGTGGAGAGCACAAGCAGGACATCTTCAGAATGGAATTGAGAGGAAGAATCCAGAAATCGAATGAAACCCTACAAGATTTCGCAACAGAAGTTGAGCGTCTAGTGCTTTTGACATACCCAGGTGAGAGTCATCCTCTTGTGGACCGCATCAAGATTGAAACCTTCGTCAATGGTATTCGAGACCCAGATATAAAATGTGCAACATATGCGTCACAAAAGGCTACATTCGCTGAAACAGTAACATTCGCACTTGCACAGGAGACTGCGAGATTGCTAGCGCGGCCTCAAATTCACAAGGTACGTAAAGTAGAGACAGAGTGTGATGAATCAAAGTCCGTTATTGAGTCGATGAAAGAGGCCATGAAGCAGGCAATGCAAGAAATGAAGCAAGAAGCAAATAAATCCCGGATCAAATGCTATAACTGTGATAAGCCGGGACATCTAGCTCGAGAATGCAAAGCACGACGCAAACGGTCAAGGTCCACATCACCATCTCCATTAAACAATAGCCATAAGAAGGTGACCCCACAGTCAAGTGAGTCACCTTTAAACTAAATCGAGCTAGTTCAGCGGGGCAAGAGCTGGCTCCCACAGACGATGGCCCAACCATCTCCATAGCAATAGTTCAACAGAAAAATAACAATTTAACTATTGCGGGTGTTATTAATGGCGACAAGCGTACTTTGACGTTGGATACTGGTGCATCAAAGTCTATCATTAGATCTGATTTAGTAAAAGGAAAAGTTACACCACTGATTGGAGTCAAGCTACGCACGGCTACAGGGGAACCCGCAACCGTATATGGAAAGGTCACCGTAAAATTAACTATTGCTAACAAATCCGTTACTTATGATTTCATTGTGGCCGATATAGTAGACGAAGTTATAATTGGAGCGGATTTCATGATTGCTTTTGGTCTCAATTTGGATATGAAGCGTCGTGTAATGACATGGTGCGATGCCGAAATAACGGTAAACGTGGGATACGACGGGAATACACCTGTCAGACGTTTGACAACGAGCCAGTCAGAGTCTATACCACCGAATGCCGAAGCAATTATATGGGTTTCTATGAATGGAGATTGTGAAGTCGGCCAATTGTGGGTTGTTGAACCAGCAGAAAACAAAAGCAACAACATCTTGATAGCAAATGCCCTGGTAACAACGAACGAAGAGAGACTAATACCAGTTCGTGTCTTGAACTTGTCTGACAATCACGAGCAAATTGTAAAATTTTCTGACATTGGCAAATGTACACCAGCCGAGGCAATCGTCAATTTGGAAGGCAACTCATCAAAGACACATGGAGCAGTGAGAAAACATCTAGAAGCGTATGTCGAGGCTTGGACACGTCATCTATCGCCGTCAGAGAGAAATAAAGCCAAGCAATTGTTGTGGAAAAACGCCTCTGCTTTTGCTTCTGAAAAGGGAAATCAAGAAGAGAACAAGAAGCCCAGTAAGAAAGACATCGCAGCCGAAAGTCCACTTATGAAATCATACTGGGCTCAATGGGATAGTTTAGTTCTAGTCAATGGATCCCTGCAACGTAAATGGGAAAGCGAAGATGGCAAGAGCAGCCGAAATTTGATCATCGTTCCAGATTCCAAAATAAGAGATGTTTTGGCGGAGTTCCATAATGGTCCCAGTGGAGGTCATCTGGGAATAACCAAAACCGCCGAGAAAGTGAAGCAACGATTCTACTGGTTTGGATGCCAGAAATCAATTGCTGAATGGGTAGCCAATTGCGAGAAGTGCATGAAGGCGAAAGGTCCAACAAGGAAAAGTCGAGGTCCTATGCAAGAGTATAGACCTGGAGCCCCGTTTGAAAGAATAGCAATGGACGTGGCAGGCCCTTTCCCAGTAAGTGATTCTGGAAACCGTTATGTCCTTGTGGTCATGGATTACTTCAGCAAATGGCCGGAGGTGTATGCAATTCCAAACCAAGAGGCAAAAACGATTGTGGATGTGGTCAACAAAAACTGGATATGTCGCTACGGTGTGCCGTCCGAGATTCACTCAGACCAGGGAAGAAATTTTGAATCGGCCATATTCAAAGAGATGTGTGAATCCCTTGGTATCAAGAAAACGAGGACTACGCCATTACATCCACAATCCGATGGCATGGTAGAAAGGTTTAATCGCACCCTGGAGGAACATCTTCGAAAAGTGGTGGACAACGGCCAGAGGGACTGGGACGAGCATATACCAAAGTTTTTGCTGTCCTATAGATCTGCCATTCATGATTCCACCTCTCGAACACCGGCCAATGTTCTATTCGGAACTGAGTTAAAGTTGCCTGGAGATCTGGGGGGTTACTCTGTATTGCGATACGAAAGCAAATGCGATGCGATAGTTAAATGCGTTAAGAGTACAATTCGGTACTCTGTATCACTTGCGCAAACGCTTTCGCAAAGTAAACTGAAAATATGGTAACGCTTTAGCAAAATAAAGCGAAAATATGACAACGCTGGCTGCACAATGTAAACAATAACGAAAATGATAAAAAGAAATGTCAAAAAATTGTAAATAAAAACATTTTAAACAATCTTCCGTTCGGTGCGTGTTCTTTTAAAACTTGCTAATCGTTTATAACAAAAAAGTAATAATTATGGATTCGATAGCGTTATGGTTTGAAGAAAATTAACATGAACGAATTACAAGAAGAATTTTGCGAGATCGGTCAAATATACTCTCCCTAAGTGACCACGGGTAAGAAAATGGAAACTCAAATTATGTGACAAACGTTTTCGAATATTTCATTTTTATAGATTTCGTCTTAATAAAGATGCGTTTATGTATGTATTAAACGCTATTAAAGACGACCTCGTCGTTCCAAATAAATCCACAGCCATTCCAACTCCAATAAAAGTGGCCGCTGCTTTGAAATTGCTTGGACAAGGTGGTTATCTACACCAAATCGGCCAAGACCATCTTTTAGGACTATCAGAGCAATCTATGTCGCGCTGCTTAAAAGAAGTTTGCGAGGTGATTGAACGAATACTTTGTCCCAAGCACAAACAATTTGAGGTAACTGCGGAAGAGACCATAAAGTCTACCAAAGTTTGGAACTGACGTTGCTGTGTCTGTAACTTTTTTGGTTTTTCCCTAAAACAATAAACAATTTAGATACAAATATAAAAATTTAATTGTGCTTACTTACATATTTGTTACTTTGCGATTGCTATTTTGTTTGCGCACGATTTTTGCGATCAACGAACGAGTTTGACATACGCTTTCGCATTATAGAGTGCGGTGATGCCAGATTTGCGAAAACTAGATGCGCAAGGTAGATACGAAAACGAATTACTGAGTACCAATTACTCGATTCGCGACAATTTTTCTTACGCATCGCAATACAGAGTAACCCCCCTGATATTCGGCGCTAAACCTTATGAGCTCGCCATGGAAGAAAACAGAAACGACATCCCAAACACTTTCGGAGAAGTTCACGAATCAGTGCGCAACAAAATAAAAATGGTCAGCAACAGAATGAAGGCGAGATACGATCGTGCTGTAAATACTGAGGGCTTCCAAGAAGAAGAATTGGTTCTGCTATTTAACCCGCAACGAAAGAAAGGATTGTGTCCTAAACTGCAAACACAGTGGGAAGGCCCATACAAGGTCATCAAGAAGATCAATGATGTTGTATACCGGATTCAGAAGGACGACAGCCCTAGATCAAAGATGAAAGTTGTACATCTGGAACGATTGGCTCCTTACGGAACAGGTTCTGTGCCTGTTCGGGACGAACAGGCTTAAGCGGGAGGCAGTGTTACGAATTTGATAATTATAGATATAAGTTTATTTAAATTGGTTTCCGTTAATTTAAAATTTAAAATTGTAACGATAAAATTTCGCTATCACTTGTTGGAATCATCTATTCATTTTCTAGTATTTTCCTGAATTTCTTTTATGTTCTTTTGTTTGCTTACCGAAATGTTAGTTCTTACTCTCTCATAGAATAACAACCCCTTTGCTTTGTTATTTTGCTTTCTCATTTCATCTCATTGTCTATTGTCATTGTTGTTGTAGTAATGCGAGCATATATCTATGTGAGTGTGTATGTGTTTGGCAGCCACCAGACGAATTACTTAATGGTCGTAGATCCTTCTAGCATTGTCTAAGAATGTTCTGGCGTTGCCAGAATATTGTAGTGCTACCAGAATGTTCTCGTATTGCCACACCGTCATATATAAAAGCGCTCGCATGCTGCTTGCGAGTCAGTCTTAATTAAAGCGTCAAACGAATAACTTCAGTGTGAACGAATTGTAAAGTGTGAAGTCATAGTAAATAAATTGTAGATTGTCGTTATTTAAAAGAACTGTGTTTTAATTGTCGGGTAATTAAAAACGCCTAAATATAAAAACGTAACAATATATATATATATATATATATATATATATATATATATATATATATATATATATATATATATATATATATATATATATATATATATATATATATATATATATATATATATATATATATATATTATATATATATATATATATATATATATATATATATATATATATATATATATATATATATATATACGTATATACATATATATATATATATATATATATATATTATATATATATATATATATATATATATATATATATATATATATATATATATATATGGTTAGGTTAAAGTGACAGCCCGATTAAATTTCAGGCTCACTTAGACTATTCAGTCCATTGTGATACCACATTTAACTAAAAGTACCTATTACATATGGGCACTTCTAGTCTTAACCACTGAACCTTCTCTATTATTAACTTTTGTGGAACCAACCAGATTGCTCCAAAAACATTAACAAACTGCTTAAGTTAACGTTTTCCACGTCAGCCAGTAATCTAAAGCTATATGCTCCTAAAATTCGCTTACGCCTTACACAAAAAGCAGGACACTCACACAAGAGGTGTTTAATTGATTCCTTTTCCTCCACGTCATGACAGCTTATACAATAGTCATTATACTTCGCACCTATAGTTTTTGCAAATTCGCCTATCAGGCAGCGACCCGTTATAGCAGATATTAGGAGTGCTATCTGACGCCTTGAGAACACTAGCATATCTAGTGTGCGGTTTAAGTTTAAATGGGGCCATATTTGCTTGGTGTCGTTACAACCCTTGCAATTTCCCATCGAATATTGGCCATCATAACAGCCTTCTCACGCAGTAAGAGCTTGCAGGTGGCCAGAGGCATACAACAGATTCTAGTTCCCCTGGAATATGTAAGGTAGTTCCTAGCCTTGCTAACACATCTGCTTCACAGTTCCCCGGTATGTTCCTATGACCAGGCACCCATATTAGGTGAATATTGTACTGCTCAGCCATCTCGTTGAGAGATTTGCGGCAGTCTATGGCCGTTTTTGAGTTAAGGAACACAGAGTCCAAGGATTTTATTGCAGGTTGACTGTCTGAGTATATATTAATGCCAATATTTGTTGGAACATTACTTCTCAGCCAATTCACCACCTCTCTTATTGCCAATATTTCAGCCTGAAAACACTACAGTGATTAGGTAATCTTTTCGCTATTCGAATTTCCAGATCTTTAGAATATACTCCGAACCCACTTGTCCATTGAATTTGGAGCCATCAGTATAGAATCTATATATCTTTTATTCCCCGGGGTCTGTGTACACCACGCCTCACTGTTGGGAATTAGAGTTTCAAACTTTTTGTCGAAAAGTGGTTTTGCCAGGGTGTAATCCACTACGTTAGGCACATCTGGCATTACTTTGAGGACCGAACTATGACCGTACATTTTTTCCGACCACAGCGATAGCTCGCGCAACCGCACAGCCGTTGTTGCAGCTGACTGTTTGGCCAAAATGTCTAAAGGCAATAGATGTAGCATGACATTAAGGAGTCTGTTCCTGTCTTACTAAATGCACCTGAGATACATAAGCTCGCCATACGCTGAACTTTATCTAAACAAGTCGGTTTCTGAAGTGCCGGCCACCAGACTACAACACCATATAGCATTATAGGTCTAACCACTGCCGTGTATAGCCAATGCACAATTTTTGGTCTTAGTCCCCACTTTTTCCCTATTGCCTTTTTGCACGAGTACAAAGCTACCGTGGCTTTTCTCGCCCTCTCTTCAATATTAAGCCTAAAATTCAGCTTCCTGTCCAAAATAACGCCAAGGTATTTTGCACACTCACCAAAGGGAATTTCAGTACCCCCTAAGGAAATGGGCCTAACCGTGGGAGTTTGCGATCTTTGCAGTACATGACTATTTCTGTCTTTGCTGGATTTACACCAAGACCATTATCTTTCGCCCATTTCTCAGTCATCCGGAGAGCTCTCTGTATAATATCTCTGATTGTGGATGGGAATTTTCCCCTGACTGCTAGCGCCACATCATCTGCGTATGCCACCACTTTTATCCTTTCTTTTTCTAGAGAAACCAGAAGGTTGTTTATAGCAACATTCCAAAGAAGAGGTGATAGAACTCCTCCTTGGGGAGTGCCTCTGTTCACATACCTTTGTATGTTTGCTTGCCCTAGTGTGGCTGAAATACGTCTCTTCATTAGAAGTTCGTCTAACAGCCTAAGAATACCTGGATCAACATTCAGAGTTGTCAGTCCATTTAATATCGAGCTCGGATGGATATTATTGAACGCCCCTTCGATGTCTAGAAACGCCACGATTGTGTATTCTTTGACAGATAGTGAGCTTTCAATAAAGCTGACCAGTTCATGCAATGCGGTCTCAGTAGACCTGCCCTTCGAGTATGCATGCTGTCGTTTCGAGAGCAAACTTGAATCCACGGTAGTTCTAAGATACATGTCTATCATCCTCTCCAGGGTCTTAAGTAGGAATGAGGATAAGCTGATTGGTCGGAAATCCTTCGCACTCGAGTGAGAGGCTTTTCCTGCTTTAGGTATGAAGACGACTTTTGTTTCCCTCCACTTTTCTGGAATATATGCTAAGTTTACACATCGTTTATATATCACCGTCAACCAGGGGATAACTCTTTCAGCCACTGCCTGTAACTCCGCCGGAGTAATTCCATCAGGTCCGGGGGATTTGAATGGTCCAAAGCTATTTAAAGCCCATTTTATTCTAGATTCCGACACAATTTCCTCGATAGGAAATGATCGCTGAGCCTCTGTTACACCGCCGGAACATGGTTCAATCTGATTTCCAGGGAAGTGTGTGTCCAAAAGTACCTCCAACGTCTCCTCACTGGACGTTGTCCAATTTCCCTCCGATGTTTTAATGAAACCTGGAGCGGTGTTAGTGGATGCTAGTACCTTCCGTAGTCTGGAAGCCTCTGACGTATTCTCAATACTGCTACAGTAATCATCCCAAGAGTTTTGTTGAGACCTTCTCAGTTCTCGTTTATATTCTCTCAGATTCATCTTGTAAGTGTCCCAATCCTCCGGAGCTCTTGTGGACTTTGCTTTGTTAAAGAGCTTCCTGCAGGATTTCCTCATATTACTTAACTCCGTAGTCCACCATGGTGGCCGATTTTTTCCCCTTGGCTTTCCTCTAGGGCATGCAGCTTTCAGTGAAATGTTGAAGGCCTTAGTAATCCGCTCCACTGCGTGTTCGATATCTTGCACAGTGCCCATATTTGTCTCCGGCACTTCCGGTATCATCAAATTGAACGATTCCCTATACCTATTCCAATCAGCTTTCCTAACATTTGGCGGAAATATGGTCTTTGAAGTACGAACAGCCAATCTGAAACTGATGTAGCGATGATCTGAGAAGCTATGTTCCCTCAAAACTTGCCACTCAGATATCTTATCATTCAGTTCCGGAGAGGTCAACGTTACGTCCAAACCTCTTGTCTGTTCCTGGTGACGAAGGTTGGTGCATCTCCCTTATTGCAAACTACCAGGTTAGTACGCAAAATAAACTCTATTAGCGACTCTCCCCTTGCATTAGTATCACTACTTCCCCAAATACTATGATGTGCATTTGCATCGCATCCCATAATGAGTTTTGTCTTTGTTTTTAGTGACTCCTCAACTAAGGTCTTAACGGCACAGGGTGGCATATCCGTATCATGTCCCATGTAGACCGAAGATACCCAATATTTGCATGTGGATATCTCTAGACTGGCTACGACAGTGTCTGCATTGCTCAATGAAGGAAGCAGAAACAAGTTTAGATCGTTTTTAGCAATTATACATGCTCGATTTATATCGTTACCGGTATTATGCAAAAGTTTGAAACCCGGAGTGCTTAATTCACAGATCTTGTTCTTATATATGTATGGTTCTTGAATAAGAACTATATCTATGTCTCCTTTCATCAGGAGAACTTTTAAGGCAGCACAAGCGGCCTTACAATGGTGAAGATTTATCTGGAGGAACCGTAGAACCATCCAAATTTTCAACCACCGTCACATCAGCCGCTTCAATTGAGTCATCAAGGGCTTCCTCTTCACAGATCTCGGTGACTCTCGCAACAATCCGCGGTTCAGCTTTGGTGAGGCTTGAGCCTGTAGAAACTTCCCACATATGATTTTCGCCATAGTCTGTAGGTTTTATGTCTCCTTCGGCTTCGCTAGGAGATTTTTTCACTGCTGACTCTACCGGAGGCTTGTCCGTTTCGGTATCCTTTGGCTGATCGCTTTTGTATACCTTCATATGGATATCATGAAAGCCATAACTTACGCGTTCTTGGGTCTGGGCTAGATGTGGCAGCGACTCTATGTTTAATATAAACACCGCATGTCGTCTTGGTCCATCCACCTCATCCAAACGACCAACCTTCCAATCGGCGGTTGGAAGATCTGGGTTACATTCTTTTAGTCTCTCTAGTATTGACTCAGGATCAGGAGGGTTTGCCGGTATCCATGCATGTGCTCTAGGTTTAGCCGGTATGTCTTTTTTATCGACTAACTCCAAAGCGGCTCCTTCCCAAACTTCACCAATTAGCATCAATGCAGCTTTAAAGCAATCCATAGACCTCTGGTCTGCAAAAGCTATTAACTTATATCGTCCTTGATACCATCCAGCATCTTGCCGTCGAGGACTTGGTCCGGGAAACTTTTTTCGCACCTCTGAGTAGACACCAGACATCGCGTTCTCAATTTCCTCCCATTTTTGCCTTGGAATCATACCGTCCAATGCTCCTTTATTAATAATATCCATCACAAGGCTGTCTTTTGCAACTGAGGCAAACGATCTTTGATCCCGTTTGGAGGATGGCAGCTCATCCGGTGATCGTTCCCTTTTTCCAGCTTCAAGAATTCCTTGAGCCCATTTTAAGGAATCGCTTTGCTTAGCCGACAACGTGCTTGGGTCGACAGATCCTAATTTCTTTAGGATAAACAAAGCATTTCTTCGTTCCTTGAATCTCTTTCGAGAGGGATTGCCTCCTTTTGATGTCGTCACCTTAGAAAAGGTTCGACTTGCCAAAGTGTCACCGCCAGTCGACCCGTCTACAGGTCGATTAATTGGGCCTGACTCTTGGTCGCTGCCCAAATTTATAACTTCAGTCGTTACCCGTCCACTGGGCCCTGAAGTTAGCAACCCAGTGGATGACTTTGAATTTCGCTGCATGTGGTTTATTATTTCCACCACACGTGAAATTCGTAATAAGTACTTATTACGATGAAATATTCCGCTATTAGAAAACACGTCCGTTCAGTTCGACGGTGGGCCATGCAATATATATATATATGTATATATATATATATATATATATATATATATATATATATATATATATATATATATATATATATATATATATATATATATATATATATATATATATATATATATATATATAATATATATATATATATATATATATATATATATATATATATATATATATATATATATATATATATATATTAGGTGGTCCATTCTGCCAACTTTTCTAGGGCCCATTCACTGAAAATTCGACGTTGTGGCAGATCGTAAGTCTATTCATGATGAAATGTCAAAGCATACTGAGCATCTTTCTCTTTGACACCATGTCTGAAATCCCACGTGATCTGTCAAATACTAATGCATGAAAATCCTAACCTCAAAAGAATCACCCTTTATATATATATATAAAGGGTGATTTGTTAAGAGCTTGATAACTTTTTTTTAAAAAAAAACGCATAAATTTGCAAAATCTCATCGGTTCTTTATTTGAAACGTTAGATTGGTCCATGACATTTACTTTTTGAAGATAATTTGATTTAAATGTTGACCGCGGCTGCGTCTTAGGTGGTCCCTTTGGAAAGTCCAATTTTGGGCAACTTTTTCGAGCATTTCGGCCGGAATAGCCCGAATTTCTTCGGAAATATTGTCTTCCAAAGCTGGAATAGTTGCTGGCTTATTTCTGTAGACTTTAGACTTGACGTAGCCCCACAAAAAATAGTCTAAAGGCGTCAAATCGCATGATCTTGGTGGCCAACTTACCGGTCCATTTCTTGAGATGAATTGTTCTCCGAAGTTTTCCCTCAAAATGGCCATAGAATCGCGAGCTGTGTGGCATGTAGCGCCATCTTGTTGAAACCACATGTCAACCAAGTTCAGTTCTTCCATTTTTGGCAACAAAAAGTTTGTTAGCATCGAACGATAGCGATCGCCATTCACCGTAACGTTGCGTCCAACAGCATCTTTGAAAAAATACGGTCCAATGATTCCACCAGCGTACAAACCACACCAAACAGTGCATTTTTCGGGATGCATGAGCAGTTCTTGAACGGCTTCTGGTTGCTCTTCACTCCAAATGCGGCAATTTTGCTTATTTACGTAGCCATTCAACCAGAAATGAGCCTCATCGCTGAACAAAATTTGTCGATAAAAAAGCGGATTTTCTGCCAACTTTTCTAGGGCCCATTCACTGAAAATTCGACGTTGTGGCAGATCGTAAGTCTATTCATGATGAAATGTCAAAGCATACTGAGCATCTTTCTCTTTGACACCATGTCTGAAATCCCACGTGATCTGTCAAATACTAATGCATGAAAATCCTAACCTCAAAAGAATCACCCTTTATATATATATATATATATATATATATATATATATATATATATATATATATATATATATATATATATATATATATATATATATATATATATATATATATATATATATATATATATATATATATATATATATATATATATATATATATATATATATATATATATATATATATATATATATATATATATATATATATATATATATATATATATATATATATATATATATATATATATATATATATATATATATATATATATATATATATACATTGCACAGTGGGCCAAATGACAGGTTTTTGACGCATTAACTCAACGGAAACACCTAGAGCTCTGAAATTTTGTACATTTACCACTGAGGGTGCGAATAAAGTATAGTCAAAATTATGGACCGATCCGCCCACTGCCACGCCCACTTTCAAATGAAGGGCGTATATCAACCCAAAGGAAGCGCCTAGAGCTCTAAAATGTTGTACATGTACCACTGGGGATGAGATAAAGTGTGATCAAAATTTCGGACCGATACGCCCACTGCCACGCCCAGTTTCTAATGGAGGATGTTTTTCATCCACTTTTATCATACTCCAAATTAAATTTATCAATATGTAATAACATTGGAAATTGAAAATCTAGTTTAGAACTGATGCTCATTGTTACTCCATCTTGATCATTATCTTAGAGTGTATAAGATTTCAGCAATTTTAGTTCAATTCAAATTTAGTTCAATTCAATCTCTTACACTCTCATTTTAGCTAAAAGTTTTGAATACCATTATTTCTGCAACACTATGTAGAAATGGAAACATATTCGTTAAAAAATGTCCAGATTTTGCCAACCATGTGTGTGTTTGTTGAAAAAAAAAAAACATTTTTGCGTTCCCAGTCCAAAAATAACATTTTGTTCTTGAAACACGTTTGAAGTGATCATATTACTTCTGTACGTGTCGTAAGTCTATATTTAAAATTAACTTTATGATTTTGTAACGGTACCTGTGTCGACGAATCAGTTACCGTAAGACACCCAGGACAACATTTTACTTTATATAGCTATTATTAATGATATGGTAGATATTGCAGATTTACTCAAATTTCTTTCCATTTGTTTTTTTTTCCAAGATGTTTCAACTAAACAAAGTAATGCTACTTCATTCTTTTTCCCTGCACAATTATTTTAATTTTTTCTTCAAGTTGCCATGGTAGACTTTTCTCTTTTAATATTTTTGCATTATTATTACAGCACTGGGAGTTGTTTTCTATCCAATATTTAATAATTTCTGCGTTTTGATTGTAACACTATATATATAATGGGGTACCTGTATTAGCACTTATAAGCAGACAAATTTATGTTTGCAAAAAGACAACATCTCAACCTTTCTAACGCAGTCTAGAACTCTACCAATACGTTCCAAGTTAGTAAGTTCTACTCCAGACAACATGGGACATACATTAAAT
This sequence comes from Haematobia irritans, assembly GCF_050003625.1. Classification (NCBI taxonomy): domain Eukaryota; kingdom Metazoa; phylum Arthropoda; class Insecta; order Diptera; family Muscidae; genus Haematobia; species Haematobia irritans. Next base: position 102,170,456 of record NC_134397.1, on the reverse strand, counting down.
TAAGCAAAGAAAAAATATGCTTGTAGTCACACATTTTTCTTAAATAAAGATACTGTCAAAATTTGGTCAAGGGAAAACGCGTGTAAATCGGTGAAATCGTTTATTTAAAAAATCAAATTAAATTTCTTTTTCAAGTTCAATTAGTATAAAATTCAGGAAAAATATTCAGTTAGGCTTTCGCTTTTCCAAATCCGAATTGCCGGGCCTCACGCTTGACACTTGCCATCAGATTTTGTACAGCCACCTTCTTCGCCGCAGAAAGCCAGTTTGCCTTGAACAGCTGCTCGTCCTTAGCAGTTTTTTTAGTCTTCTTTAGGTTCCGCTTGACAATAGCCCAGTATTTCTCAATTGGGCGGAGCTCTGGCGTGTTGGGAGGGTTCTTGTCCTTGGGAACCACCTGCACGTTGTTGGCGGCGTACCACTCCATGGCCTTTTTACCGTAATGGCAAGATGCCAAATCCGGCCAAAACAGTACGGAGACGTTTATTCAAACACTCTTTCACGTAAATTTCTTGGTTGACAGTCCCGGAAGCTATGAAAATGCTGCTGTTCAGGTTGACACCCTGTTAGATTTAAGTTTCATGAATTGTAAAATACACCCCTGAATTATAACGATATCTGAAAAAATGACAAATGAATTATCGAAACTTTCTCTTACTTACTCTCTCGCTCAAATACCCGAAGGTACGAATACCCCCGCCAATAAATTAAATTTTAATTTATCTTTTTAAAACCCGAAATTTAATTGTGTTTTTATTTATTTCCCCCCTCATTGATAAATTATTTTATTTAATTCCCCGCCTTTTCATTGGTCCTTCGAACCGGATAAAACCGCCCGAGATTTAAAATAAAATAATTTATCATTGAGCTTCTCTTTTTAGAGCCCGAAAATCGATTGGTTATTTTGGTATTTTTTACCCCCTAAATTATTGGCTATCACCATTGTTTTCCCCTATAATATTCATCATACCAAGGTAAGGTTGTTGACATTTATTAGTGGTGAAAATAAAGTAAACAAAAGTGCAAGAATAACAAAAGAAATAAACGAAATAATAAATACAAAGTCACTCTTTCCTTTGCCTGTGTGTTGTTGTTGTGTTTCATTTGCCCATAAGCTTTGGTTTCTAACAACCAAACAAAACCAACAGCTTGCTTTATTACCCCCACTCCCGTCTTTCATATCCAGTAGTGTGGTTGACTGTTATACGTACATACGTGTGTGTTGCATTCAATTGTCCTACAGGTTGCATTACATGTTCGAGTGAGTTGTAACTGAACATTGCACAGTGGGCTCGATAGGAACAAAAGTTGTTCATTAAATAATTTTGAAAATTATTTTACATTGAAAAACAAATATTAAAATTAATTATTTTAATTAATTAATTATTGAAAAATATTGCAAGTAAGAGGCAATTGTGACTATTTTGTGTAATAAATTAAATTGATATCGAACTAACCCCGTAGTTTCGCCCGTTTGAAATATTTTTGATTCTTGCACATTGTATCGTATACTAATACGAAGTTTTGTTGCACAGTGGTGTTGGTAAGACCAAAATTGAAATATTTTTTAATTTACGAAAAATATTCAAAGGCATTAAATATTTGTTTATTGCCAATAATAAAAAAAATCATAACTTTTTTGAATTTTTTTGAACCCTATTTACGTTTGTTGTTGGAATTGAGTTCTGCAACCCCGTTTTCATACAAAATTAAACTTTTTACTCGAAATTTGAATTTTATTGAAAATAATAATGTCTGATATCAAGAATTTGATTAAAAGCGCAGACCGCTTAATTGATTTGGATATGTTCGTGACTTCGCTCAAGGAGGATGATCACACCGTCCACAGCCTCAACATTCATAAACAGGAAATTATTCGACTTTGGGAGAATTTCCGTGAAATTTATGAGGAATTGTGTGACACTATGGGTTCTAGTGATGATATTGCCAAAGTTAAGGCAAAATATATCGCAACATATAAGACGTATGTGCGTGGACTAGCCCTTATTGAGTCTTTAATTGAAAAGCTCAATGCGAAGAAGAAGTCTTCTAGTTCATCCCTTCCAATTCACCTTCCCCCTTGTGATACTGAGATTTTTTCTGGTGATTATAAATCTTGGCCTACGTTCAGAGACATGTTCTCTGCCCTATATAAAGATAATGAACATATCAGTAATATTCAGAAAATGTATTATCTGATGCAAAAGACGGAAGGTGAAGCCCGCGATATTATCAAAACATGTCCGATTACTAATGAGGGTTTTCAGATGGCTTGGCAAAATTTAGTCGATCGTTATGAGAACAAAAGGGTTCTTGTAAACGCCCAACTCAAGATTTTATTCAATCTTGCACCCGTTTTAAAGGAATCTGGCCCCTCTATTAAGCAATTGCAGCGTACTATGAGCGACTGCATAACTAATTTGTCTCTTTTGGGCATTGATACGAAGAATTGGGACGTTATATTTGTTTTCATATGTTCCACCCGTCTTCCTGAAGTTACCCTAGGACATTGGGAGCAATCTCAAGGGTCAAGTTCTGACCTACCTAAATTGGAAACAATGGATAAGTTTTTGACTGCTCGGTATCAGACCCTTGAGTCCGTCTTTGACATTAAAGGCGCCCATAATATTTCGACGTCTTCTGGTCCGAGTTATGTAAGAAAACCTACTAGCCCAAAGAGAAAGTCAATTACTAATAATAATGGTAATAGAAGTTTTAAGAGCTTCTCTACGATTATACCATCTAATTCTCAGCAGAAATGTCCTCTTTGTTCCGAATCGCATCCCCTACGATTATGCGAAGAATTTCTTCAAATGTCGGTTAACAATCGATTGGAAACCGTCAAGCGACTCAAATGTTGCACAAATTGTCTAGCTTCGTCGCACACTTTTAGCAATTGTAAGAGCTCAAATATATGTTTCTTCTGCAAACAAAAACATCATTCTCACTTGCATAGAAGGGAATCCTCAGCACAAGTAAGTCGGGATTCGAGCTCACGACCTGGAATGACCCGCGATATGGGAAATCCAGCCCGATCAGCTTCTGACGATGTTCCTTCTACATCAGAGGCTGCCCGTTCGTTGCAAACTTTTGCAACTGCTATGGAAACATCACAGTTTTCTACAGTTCTTTTGGGAACTACTGTGGCAGATTTGTGTTGTCATGGCGTGAAGTGTTCTGCTAGAGCATTGATCGATCCTGCCTCGCAAGCAACTTTTATTTCCCGAAAGTTGCAAAAGAAACTTGCTTTGCCGATATTCCCAGTTACTTCTGCGAATATTGTTGGCCTAAACGGCACGATATCGGCGAAGTCTACTAATGTTTGTAGGATCTCTTTGTGCTCCCCTATTGACCCAACTTTTGAGTTGTCGACAGATGCGTATGTGGTTGACAAGTTAACTGGTCGTTTGCCTACTTATTCATTGTCACAGCTACTAGATGTAGATCTGCCCGAAGTCACGATGTGTGATCTAAAGTGTTCTCATATGGACCTTTTACTGGGTGGTGATATATATTCTCGGATAATGCATACTGATGTTCATAAGCACCCTAATGGTGATCTTATTGCCCAGAAATCAGTTTTCGGTTGGATCGTGACTGGCAAAGTCTCCCAAACCAAGCCCCTACAGTCGGTGGTATCATTTTACAGCCACATAGAGTTGAATGATCAACTTGCTAGGTTTTGGGAAATCGAAGATGTACCGAAAGTATGCACTATGTCAGAAGAGGATAGATGGTGTGAGGAATTATACCTACGAACGACTTATCGTAATGATAATGGTCGATATGTTGTTTCACTGCCTTTTAAGCGTGAATACCCCAAAGATTTGCAACTTGGTTTGTCCCGGAATAATGTCATTTCTCAATTTAAGCGAAATGAGTCGCGGTTAATGAGAAATCCCGAGCTGAAGATTCAGTATGACAGGGTACTACAAGAGTACGCTGATTTGGGACATATGACCATGATTGATGAGAATAAGGTAAATTCTTCTAATACTGTGTATTATTTACCCCATCACCCTGTTTTCAAGCCTGACAGCGCCACCACTAAATTACGTGTGGTGTTTAATGCTTCCAGTGTCACTTCTAATGGCGTTAGTCTTAATAACGTATTGTATACTGGACCCGTTCTACAAGCAAATCTAATTGTTTTGATTCTCCGATGGAGATTATTTAGATTTGTCTTCAATGCCGACATCGAGAAGATGTATAGACAAATTCTGATTCATCCCGATCAGGCGTCATATCAGCGAATTGTTTTCCGTCTAGCCCCTGATGATATAATCCAAGAGTTCGAATTGAACACGGTCACATTTGGTGTGAACTGTGCCCCATATCTTGCTATTCGGACCCTACTTAGACTTGCTGATGACGTCGAGGGTGAGTTCCCGACTGCTGCGGAGATAATACGTTCGCAGATGTATGTCGATGACATTTTGGCAGGAGCTCACAGTTTAGATGATGCCATGAAGAGCCGTGATGAACTTATGGAAGTTCTAGGTTCTGCTGGGTTTAATCTAAGAAAATGGACTTCTAATGTGCAGGGTCTTTTGTTAGATTTACCCCCCGAATATTTATTGGATAATGACTTTTTGAATATTTCCAATGAAAGTACCGCCAAGACTCTGGGTTTACGTTGGAACGCTGGAAAAGATGTTTTCTTTTTCAAGTTGGTTTCAGCCCCTACTAGATCTTCCGTCACCAAACGAGCTGTTTTGTCTGAGATAGCTAAATTGTTCGATCCAGCAGGTTGGCTGGCCCCTAAGATAATAGTTGCTAAGATTATAATGCAACAAATTTGGAAGGACAAAACAGATTGGGACGAATGTTTGAAACCCATGACTCTGAATAGATGGTTTGCGTTTTTGGACGATTATAGTGAAATCGAACGGATAGAGATCCCCCGATGGGTTGGTTTCAGCCCAGACCATGAAGTTCAGCTTCATGCATTTTGTGATGCTTCTGAGAAAGCATTTGCGGCTTCACTATAAGTCCGAATTAAAAACGCCCCTGGTGATTATGTCACGCATCTGCTCGCAGCACGAACTAAGGTAGCGCCAATCAAGGTTGAATCCTTGCCCCGTTTAGAGCTCTGCGGTGCAACTCTATTGGCTGATATGGTTGAGACTATTCGCTCCGAGCTGAGTCTCCCAGAAATTGAGACATTCTATTGGACTGATTCGACGATAGTTTTGTCGTGGCTTCAGAAGCCCCCGTGCCACTGGCCTACGTTTGTTGCGAATCGAGTAGCTAACATCTCTACGAAAATCGGTACTAGTAATTGGCATCATGTTCTATCACACGATAATCCCGCTGATATAGCCTCGAGAGGTTCGTCAGCGCGCGATCTTCTAACGAATAACCTATGGTGGAAAGGTCCAGCTTGGTTATGTCGCCCTCGCTCCGAATGGCCAAAATCTACGTTTAGAATCATGACGAATCTTGAGACTAAACCGATTCAAGTCAATTTGAACCAATTATCCCCTCCTGAGGATATTTTGGCCCGTTTCTCTGATTTATCCAGAGCCCTGATAGTTTTGTCATATGTATTCAGATTCTTTCATCGAATACACCCGAAGTTTAAATCGACACAGACGCATTCATCCTTCAACTTGGAACAGGGTGAGATCAACCTTGTGAAAGGTCATCTTGTTGTCCTCTGCCAGCGTCGACATTTCCCTGAATATGTGGCGCTGGAGAACAATGCGCAGTTATCTCGAAAGAGCCCTCTGTTGAATTTCAATCCGTTTATAGATTCTGTTGGATTTATGCGGATGAATGGTAGACTTGCGCGTTCCCCTACTCTCACCTATGACGAGAGATTCCCCAAAATTCTACCCTATGATGCCCGGTTTACCAAATTGTACCTGGAGTATATTCACAGGAATACGGTACATGGTGAAAATTCATTAATGTTGAGATTGATGAGATTAGAATTTTGGGTTCCCAGACTGAAGAATCTCGTCAGAACAATCATCCGTAATTGCCGTACATGTGTATTGTTTCGGAAGAAAACTGTAGACCAAATTATGGCCGCTCTTCCCCCTGAGAGAACTACGCTGTCTCGCCCGTTTACATGTACTGGAGTCGATTTTGCAGGCCCCTTTGATATTAAGACCTACATTGGTAGAGGTTGCCGTATCACTAAGGGATATGTGCTTGTGTTTGTCTGCTTTGCGACTAAGGCAATTCATTTGGAAGCGACAAATGACATGTCGACTGATTGTTTTATTGCTGCGTTCACCCGATTTTTCTCCCGAAGAGGCTGCCCTTCTAAGATGTTTTCGGATAATGGGACATCTTTTGTAGGAGCTTCTAATGTTCTTGGTAGAGACCAAGCCCGATTTCTCGCTGATGTGAAGCAAAATCTTATTTCGCTTAACGCCTTCCAATTTTTAGAATGGAAATTTATTCCCCCTGGTGCGCCACATATGGGTGGTCTTTGGGAGGCAGGGGTTAAGAGTTTCAAGACTCATCTTAAGAAAGTGTCTCACTCTCAGAAGTTTACTTTTGAAGAGTTCAGCACAATGCTAGCCAGAATCGAGGCATGCCTTAATTCTAGGCCCCTTAGTCCTATGAGCGATAATCCAAACGATTTAGCCCCTTTGACCCCAGGACACTTCCTTATAGGTTCTGCCCTTCTCTCCCCACCGGAGCCCGACACGACAATTGAGTCGTTAAGTTATGTGAATAGATGGCAGAAACTTAAGGTCCTTCATCACTCTTTCGCCAAACGGTGGAAAGAGGAATATCTCGTTGAACTCCATAAGCGAAATAAGTGGAAATTTCCTCAAAGAGATTTTGCCGTTGGTGACCTGGTAGTAATCAGGAAAGATAATTTGCCTCCACCAGATTGGAAAGTAGGTAGAATCGAAAAGATCTACTTAGGCCCCGACAACAAAGTGCGAGTTGTTGACATCAGGGTTGGAAATTGTACTATTACAAGGCCCGTTGTCAAACTCGTACTACTACCTGTTGATGGACAAAATTAATAACATTTTATTTTCTTTGTGTGTGTGCTGTCCCCATTTTTCGTATTTCCAGACATGTCTGGCCCATCACGTCGTCTCACAAATGAACGCCCTGAGGCAGATAAAGACGTCACCCAACGCACGAAGAAGGGTAGTGAGTTGCGGTGTAAAATATGTTTGCAGCCTCACGTACTTCGTCTCTGTCCTCGTTTTCGTGCGATGGATTCAGCAAAACGTCGGAGAACAGTGATGAAGCTCGGCTTTTGCTTCAACTGCTTGGCGGAGTCCCATAAACGCTTGAATTGCAAGAGCCGTGAAAGATGTATGGAATGCTGTGGTGAGCACCATACGATGCTCCACCCGAGGTTTGTTGGGAAGCGTGAAAATCCCCCCAGTGCCGTCGCTAGCCGACCCCAGAATTCTAGGAAGGCCACGGAAAAAGCTAAACCTAGGAAGAAAACTCCACGACGAGACACCCACCAAAGGCGCTCGCTAGATGCTCGTAGCAACACCAATGCAGCCAATAGGATGTCGACAAATCCGGAATCGCATCAACCTCGAGCCGCCGGCGGACGATGCACCTGTGGTCACAACCCGGTCAACACTTCCACTGTTAGCCCCAACACCGGCAGTGGACCTGCTACGATTGTGATTCACGTCCATTCTGGGTCCCATTGAATTTATTTATTTATGTTTTTTGTATTTGTATGTCCATTGAATTGTAAATTGAATTCTCGTTTTTTTATTGTCCCCTAGCTCCTGATTGCCCCTATGTTGCATTCCTGCAAGGGGGCGGGATGTTCAGGTTGACACCCTGTTAGATTTAAGTTTCATGAATTGTAAAATACACCCCTGAATTATAACGATATCTGAACAAATGACAAATGACTTATCGAAACTTTCTCTTACTTACTCTCTCGCTCAAATACCCGAATGTACGAATACCCCCGCCAATAAATTAAATTTTAATTTATCTTTTTAAAACCCGAAATTTAATTGTGTTTTTATTTATTTCCCCCCTCATTGATAAATTATTTTATTTAATTCCCCGCCTTTTCAGCTGCTTTTCAAGCCACAGGTACAGATGGCTTGCCAAACCAGATATTTCTTTGCGAACTTTGACAGTTTTATGTGCTTGAAAATATCTGCTACCTTTCCCCTTCCTTTTGCCGTATAAAACTCCTGTCCCGGAAGCTGCTTGTAGTCGGCTTTGACGTAGGGTTCGTCGTACATTACCACGCAGTCAAACTTCGTCAGCATCGTCGTGTACAGCCTCCGGGATCGCGCTTTGGCCGTCGTATTTTGTTTATCATCGCGATTTGGAGTCACTACCTTCTTGTAAGTCGATAGTCCAGCTCGTTTTTTGGCTCGATGTACGGTTGTAGACGATACACCCAGCTTATTTGCGGCATCTCGGAGAGAGAGGTTAGGGTTTCGCTTCAAACTACCGGCAACTCTCTTTGTCGTCTCAGCGGCTTCCGGTTTTCGATTTCCCCCCGATCCAGACTTCCTGGCTGTCGACAAACGTTCCCCAAACACTTTAATTACATTTGTAACGGTTGATTTGGCAACTTTTAGCGATTTTGCCAGCTTTGCGTGTGAATAGCTCGGATTTTCGCGGTGCGCGAGCAAAATTTTGATACGCTGCTCTTCTTGCTTGGACGGCATTTTGACAACTGAAGAGTGAATTCCAAAATCAAAATAGGAGCAACATTCTACACACACACCTTCAAAATGAGGGGTGTTAAGGTTTTTTAAATGCAAAATTGAAAGAAATACGTCAAGTTTATATTGACCAAATTTTGATCGTATCACCCTTTAACCAAACAATATTTACAATCGCTGTTAATTTTTACTAATAGTACATACCTTGACTTAAATTTTACATTTTAAATTAAGTTTATAACTTTAAAAACTTTTTTACCAGCAAAATCTCTAAAGCACCTTCCCAATAAACACAAACGTTTGAAAAATGCTAAATTTCAACAATTTGTCAAACATTTTTTCAAAGGATTAGGGTAATATTCAAGTTGAAAAATTGTTGAGAAAATCGCGTTCTCAACAAAAAACAGACATTACACTCAACAGTGAAATTCAACACATTAGCAATAATATCTCTCCTCAAATTGAAATGCATCGCTACTCAATAATTTGTCAAACAATTTTCGATGCGAGTCAAATCCAAAATTAACATCGGTGCAAATACTTTTCAACCTAAATTTGTATGAATGATATACCCACTTCAAATTGAAAGTCAAAGCCAAAATTCTATGAATTTTGTATAATTTATTCATTTTCATCAAAATAAAATATTGTTACGTTTTTATATTTAGGCGTTTTTAATTACCCGACTATTAAAACACAGTTCTTTTAAATAACGACAATCTACAATTTATTTACTATGACTTCACACTTTACAATTCGTTCACACTGAAGTTATTCGTTTGACGCTTTAATTAAGACTCACTCGTTAGCAGCATGCGAGCGCTTTTATATATGACGGTGTGGCAATACGAGAACATTCTGGTAGCACTACAATATTCTGGCAACGCCAGAACATTCTTAGACAATGCTAGAAGGATCTACGACCATTAAGATGTTCATCTGGTGGCTGCCAAACACATACACACTCACATAGATATATGCTCGCATTACTACAACAACAATGACAATAGACAATGAGATGAAATGAGAATGCAGAATAACAAAGCAAAGGGGTTGTTATTCTATGAGAGAGTAAGAACTAACATTTCGGTAAGCAAACAAAAGAACATAAAAGAAATTCAGGAAAATACTAGAAAATGAATAGATGATTCCAACAAGTGATAGCGAAATTTTATCGTTACAATTTTAAATTAACGGAAACTAATTTAAATAAACTTATATCTATAATTATCAAATTCGTAACACTGCCTCCCGCTTAAGCCTGTTCGTCCCGAACAGGCACAGAACCTGTTCCGTAAGGAGCCAATCGTTCCAGATGTACAACTTTCATCTTTGATCTAGGGCTGTCGTTCTTCCGAATCCGGTATACAACATCATTGATCTTCATGATGATTTTGTACGGGCCTTCCCACTGTGTTTGCAGTTTAGGACACAATCCTTTCTTTCGTTGCGGGTTAAATAGCAGAACCAATTCTTATTCTTGGAAGCCCTCAGTATTTACAGCGCGATCGTATCTCGCCTTCATTCTGTTGCTGACCATCTTTATTTTGTTGCGCACTGATTCGTGAACTTCACCGAAAGTGTTTGGGATGTCGTTTCTGTTTTCTTCCATGGCGAGCTCATTAGGTTTAGCGCCGAATATCAGATCTCTAGGCAACTTCAACTCAGTTCCGAATAGAACATTGGCCGGTGTTCGAGAGGTGGAATAATGAATGGCAGATCTATACGACAGCAAAAACTTTGGTATATGCTCGTCCCAGTCCCTCTGGCCGTTGTCCACTACTTTTCGAAGATGTTCCTCCAGAGTGCGATTAAACCTTTCTACCATGCCATCGGATTGTGGATGTAATGGCGTAGTCCTCGTTTTCTTGATACCAAGGGATTCACACATCTCTTTGAATATGGCCGATTCAAAATTTCTTCCCTGGTCTGAGTGAATCTCGGACGGCACACCGTAGCGACATATCCAGTTTTTGTTGACCACATCCACAATCGTTTTTGCCTCTTGGTTTGGAATTGCATACACCTCCGGCCATTTGCTGAAGTAATCCATGACCACAAGGACATAACGGTTTCCAGAATCACTTACTGGGAAAGGGCCTGCCACGTCCATTGCTATTCTTTCAAACGGGGCTCCAGGTCTATATTCTTGCATAGGACCTCGACTTTTCCTTTTTGGACCTTTCGCCTTCATGCACTTCTCGCAATTGGCTACCAATTCAGCAATTGATTTCTGGCATCCAACCCAGTAGAATCGTTGCTTCACTTTCTCGGCGGTTTTGGTTATTCCCAGATGACCTCCACTGGGGCCATTATGGAACTCCGCCAAAACTTCTCTTATTTTGGAATCCGGAACGATGATCAAATTTCGGCTGCTCTTGCCATCTTCGCTTTCCCATTTACGTTGCAGGGATCCATTGACTAGAACTAAACTATCCCATTGAGCCCAGTATGATTTCATAAGTGGACTTTCGGCTGCGATGTCTTTCTTGCTGGGTTTCTTATTTTCTTGTTTTGCCGAAATAATTTTTCTCAGAATGGGATCTTTACGTTGCTCTGTTGACCAGTCTGTGCCAGATTCGATGTGTAACTGCCTGACATTTACAACTATCTCCTTTGGTTCAGCCTTCGAGTAGCGTCTGCTTTCTACATTGCAATGTCGTCGTGTCAAGGCTTGATCAATAACTTGTTTGCCACCTTTTCTATTATCCGCAAAATTTGAATTTGAGTCGCTTGGCTTTGTGGTCGCCTTCTTCTGATTATTGTTTAATGGAGATGGCGAGATTGACCCCGACGTTTTACGCCACGCTTTACATTCCCGGGAAAGATGTCCAGCCTTATCACAGTTATAGCATTTTATTCTAGATTTATTTGCCTGCTGCTTCATTTCTTGCATTATCTGCTTTAGAGCCTCTTTTACCAATTCAATGACCGATTTCGTTTCTTCACACTCGGTCTCTACTCTGCGTACTTTGTGAATTTGAGGCCGTGCCAGCAATCTCGCAGTCTCTTGTACAAGTGCAAATGTTACTGTTTCTGTGAATGTAGCTTTTTGTGCGGCATATGTTGCACATTTTATCTCAGGGTCTCGAATGCCATTCACAAAAGTCTCAATCTTGATACGATCTATAAGAGGATGATTCTCTCCAGGGTATGCCAAAAGCACTAGCCGCTCAACTTCTGTTGCGAAATCTTGTAGGGTTTCATTCGATTCCTGGATTCTTCCTCTCAATTCCATTCTGAAGATGTCCTGCTTGTGCTCTCCACCATACTTGCGTTGAAGTGCCGCTATTACTTCATTATAGTTATTTCTAGAAGCAGCGGGAATGCTTTGTATCACATCAGCAGCATTGCCCTTTAATGCCAATAGAAGTTCAATTGCTTTATCATCGTCATTCCACAAATTTCTACAAGCAACCATTTCGAATTGGAATTTGAAGACATCAAATGACGTTGAGCCATCGAAAACAGGAGTTTTGATTTTTGAGCCCTCGATGACGCGCACTGGACCACCTTTAATTTCCAGCTCTGACATTTTTTCTCGATGTGCAGAAACTTCTCATCATGAACCATAATTTTCTCATCCACGGAAAGAACTTTCTTATCCAATTCCACAATTTGATTTTCTATATGGTCCACACGTTTCTCCATGCCTTCAGAAATTTGTTGTAATTTTTCGTTGAGAATTCTAGAATTTTCGTCGAATTTTTCTTCCAATTTTCTAGAACTTGCTTCCATTTGTAGGGCATTTTCTTTAAGCAATTTTCTAGAATTTTCTTCCATTTTTCTAGAATTTTCTTCCATTTTTCTAGAATTTTCTTCCATTTTTCTAGAATTCTCATCCATGATTTTTCTAGAGTTTTCTTCCATCATTTTGCTCAAAACATTGAGCATTGATGTGTAATCCACAACACTCGAAGCCATAGATGGAGTTTCTACACTGCTTGTATTGACGAGTATTGATTCATCAATGTCTTCCTTATAATCAAACTCATGCGTCGCAATGTCCATATTACGCCGTTCAAACTCTTCCAGTAGACGCTTTTGAAGCTGTGCCTTATTGCCTGTTGTCGGCAGCTCCAGTTTGCTCAATTCCTTTTTTAAGTCTTCCACACGAAGCTCATTAAACTTCATTGTAGATTTTTTTTTCGTTATCCCACTTCTGACACCAATTGTTACGTTTTTATATTTAGGCGTTTTTAATTACCCGACTATTAAAACACAGTTCTTTTAAATAACGACAATCTACAATTTATTTACTATGACTTCACACTTTACAATTCGTTCACACTGAAGTTATTCGTTTGACGCTTTAATTAAGACTCACTCGTTAGCAGCATGCGAGCGCTTTTATATATGACGGTGTGGCAATACGAGAACATTCTGGTAGCACTACAATATTCTGGCAACGCCAGAACATTCTTAGACAATGCTAGAAGGATCTACGACCATTAAGATGTTCATCTGGTGGCTGCCAAACATATACACACTCACATAGATATATGCTCGCATTACTAGAACAACAATGACAATAGACAATGAGATGAAATGAGAATGCAGAATAACAAAGCAAAGGGGTTGTTATTCTATGAGATAGTAAGAACTAACATTTCGGTAAGCAAACAAAAGAACATAAAAGAAATTCAGGAAAATACTAGAAAATGAATAGATGATTCCAACAAGTGATAGCGGAATTTTATCGTTACAATTTTAAATTAACGGAAACTAATTTAAATAAACTTATATCTATAATTATCAAATTCGTAACAATATATAATAATACACTACACTACATAATACACTACAATACCAATTGATAAATAATAATCTTATTAAACATATCAACAAATAAGAACAAAAAAAAAACAACAAAACTTTAAATATCTAAACATTATTAGTAAACACTTTTGGATTGATAATTCGATTTCCTTCCTTTTTCAATTCAATTCAATTCAATATTTATTCATAATCTATAAGCCCTAAAAGGGCCAAATCGATTACAGAGTAATGTATTATGGCACTAAGATTCACTTTTATATAATGGAAGGTAAAAAGATCTTAACACTAAAATCTTAATACTAAAAAATAAAAATAAAAAATGTTCATGGATATGAAACGTTTCCCCCAAAAAATAAAAAAAAAAGTTTACCCACTATCAACCTTTTATTCGATATGCAGGGTTTACAAATTAGACAGCATCTTGTCGGCAAACTCCTGAACTGAATGGGCAAAATGTCTATCCTCATATGGAAGATATACATTCCAGATACGACATACTCTTACCTCGAAGGAATTCTGCATTATTAGGGTATTAAAGCGGGGACATATCAGGGAATGCGATCTGACAGATGAACCAAACTGAAAATGAGATAGTAAATATTGTGGACTTCCAGCCCTGTACACTTTATAAAATAGTGTCACCAGCCTAATCTTTATAAAATTATCAAAACTACAACCCAAGAAGTCCCTAACATACGCCGATATGTGATCATGAGTACGCAGTCCGTAAACGTACCTGATTACCCTATTGAAGTATCTCTCTAACCTCATTCTGTTTGTCGTATTGGTCCCCGTATACACCTCTAACCCGTACAAAATCCTAGGCATTAAATAGCTATGGGCTAACATCTTGCGTAGCTTCAATGGAATAGAGCAATTAATACTGTAAAGCCTTCGAAGTCCAAATGTCAATTGGGAAATCACCTTGTTGATATGTTCATCAAAGATCAATTTGCTGTCTATAAGAAATCCCAAGGTGGTCATACTTGGCACATATTCCAAATATTGATTACCAATTAACAAATTAGGTATAGCAACTCCAACAGCATTAAAAGCCATAGCTCTGGACTTAGCGGCGTTGATAAGAATAAAATTTTGCCTACACCAATCCTCAATGCTTAGGAGATTGTTCTGAACCCTTGATAGTAGACTATCCAAATTATTCCTATCCGAAGAAGCAAGCAATTGTAAATCATCGGCATATAAGTGGGCACTTATGCCATTCAGCACATTGAATATATCATTTATGTACACGCTCACAAAAAATCGCTTCTGTAACATATACTCCCAAACATATTTTGCTTCAAGCATATACATTTTTGGGTATTGCCCAAACATTTATATGTTTGATCTCTTCCAATATATAATATGTTTGAAAGCATATTGGTCTAAACAATATATGTTTGGGTAGTCTAAGTTCCAAACATTTTGTATTTTTGCATCCAAATTCAATAATGTTGTCTTCCAAAACAACAATATGTTATTATATGAACATATAATATGTTTGGAAGCATTTTGCACCCAAAATTATTATATGCTTAAAAAAAAATTCTCAAAATTTTATTTATTTATTTATATATTTACAATCATAATGAATTATGAAAATAAACAGGTAATATAGGTGCTGACAACATAGGTTTTCGACCTGAATGCTCAAAATTTTGTTTCTGCCCAATTGTATATTCCCCCACATCTTTCGCACTTCCACGAGATTTTTTAGTTCTTAGCACCTTTTTCTGTAATACAAACATTGTAGAAGAAATTATTCAATTGTATGATTTTTTTTATTTTAATTTTACCTTTTGCCGGACGGGGATTCGAACAGCGGACCACACAGTTTGTAAGGATCAAAGAAGTAGCTGATCAATTGCCCAAGGAAAAATAAAATGTTAATTTTGTAATAACAAGCAACAACCACCAACTTAATTCAATATCGCTCCCTGTTAAATAGCGCTCCAAGCTACTAAACACATATATGTTTATAGGCTATTTCTAAATTAATATATGTTTGCATTCAAGCATATTATATTTACAAACATTTTATGTCCCAAACATAATATGTTCTAACATATTAACATATATGTCCCAAACATGTTATGCTAGTTTATGAACATTATATGCTTGCACTCAAAAACATTGTGTTTAAAAATGTGTGTTCCAAACATATAATGTTTATAGCCAAACATATGAAAAACAGTCTTTTTCAACCGTGTACATATTGAAGAATAATGGACCCAATACCGACCCTTGGGGAACTCCTCTGGACACTACCCTCGTACTAGAAATCATCCCTGCAAATTGTACGAACTGTTTCCTACAAAACAAAAAGGATTCAACCAGCGAACATGAAGTCCTTGAGAAACCAAATTGAGTGTATAATTTATTCAGCAAAACTTCATGGCAGACTGACTCGAAAGCTCTACTTAGATCTAGGCTAATTAAAATAGACACAAGCTTGTTGTCAGTGGTCCTCCTAATATCATCTGTAAAAGAAGCCATTAACGAAGTAGTACTGAAGTTTCGTCTGAAACCTGATTGGAAATCCGAAAACCCTCTACGCACCGGTTCGTTTGCCATTATCTGGGAATTTATCAAATTATCAAACATCTTTGAAAACAAGGGTAATGTGCTAATTGGCCTAAAATCACAATAACTAGACGGTTTATTCCTTTTCGGCAATGGTACAACCCTTGCAATTTTCCACGCATCCGGGTAGCTGGAAGTCATCAATATAGTATTATATAAAAAAACCAGATGTCGGGAAATGAAAGGAAATATCAACTTTACGAATCTGATGGATATTCCATCAGCACCTATTGCCTTAGACTTAATCCTGTTCAAACTATCCCATACATCAAACTCATCGATAGCTCGAAATTCAAATCCAGCATCTTCTCTAAAGCCCGTCGCCTGTCTATATATTAGGTCTGGTGGATTCTGTGGAGGCTCCAATATAAAATGATCATTACATCTTTCCACATCCAAATCGTCATTTCCCATGCCATTAGTACCTGCAATACCCAAACTTTCAAATCTCTTCCACAAGCCTGCCTGCGACGATGATTGTAAAGTACCCTGAAAAAACAGATTCCTTCGTTTACGAATTACAGATTTGGCCCTATTTCTGTATCTGCTATAAATTTGCCAGTTCCGGGCAGATCTACTTTCCATAAAGGACCTATAAGCCATATCCCTTTTCTCGCACGCTATGCGGACCGATGAATGGTGCATCCAATCAATGGGGTTGGATCGCCTTATTCGTCTAAGTGGGACATGTCTATTAAATAAATCCATAACATGTTGAGTCATAAATTCGACTTGATAATTCACATCCTGCCTATACATTTCCGAAAAATATATTCTTCCAAAGTCTCTTTCGCATAAGTCAAGGTTGAAATTCCTATAATCACGAATTAAAAATATTTCAGAATCTTTCTCAGCGACAATAGCCACAGACAAAGAAATAAGAGCATGGTAGGAATTTAAAGCTGGGAACTGAAATTGACTAAAGTTAGTAACCATTCCAGGATCGGAAACCAAATAATAATCTAACAAAGAACACCTCTGTGTACATAAATTGAAATGAGTTGGCAAACAGTTATGAATTATTTCCAGTCCCATTCTCCCACAAACACTCCTCATATAACTGCTCTGTTGGAATAAATCAATATTGTAATCGCCCATCAAAACTACCACATTGTACCGTGCTACATAATCCGCAAGATCGTTTTCACATTGGGATATTCCACCGTATGGCAAATATAGCACTCCCAACAAGATTTTCGTAGCGTCCGCTGCATCTACTTCAACCAAAATCCCTTCCGCAACACCCTCATCCGTTATCTCGTGCACAACCCTAGCTCTTATATCCGAGCGGATATACATGCATACACCACCTCCTCTCCTCACAGACCTATCATTCCTATAAACTCTATATCCGTGGATTTCTATAGCGCTATCCAAAACACAGTGGTTTAGCCATGTCTCCGATACCCCGATAACATCGAACACCATACTTTCAAACAAGTTCCGCAATTCATCCAGCTTTGACATGGAAGCTCTTGGCACCAAGCTTTGTGCATTTAAATGAATAAGGTTTAAATCCCTGCTATTCAAGTTCAAATGATCAATTACGCTTTTGTTGATAATGGGTCCTAAATTATTATTCATTGAGTTTGTATAGAGAAACCCCCCATATCCATGATTTCATGAAAAATTTATAGCAAAATGAATAGAAAAACTTATAACTAATTCTTAGAAAATATATTTCCATTTCTTTCCACATATTTTTCCTTAAACTACTCGCAAAACTATCATTAAATGAAAAGAAGGATATATACATATATCTATAAAGAAAATTAAACAAATTAAAAAAAATATTCCTTAAAGTATAGAAGTAATGTTTTAGGATACAAAAGAAAATATCATCCTCTGACAGAACTCGAAACATCTTCGTACAAAGTTTATTACACAATTATAATGAATGAATAGATATTTAATATTTTTCATTTAACAAACATGTTTCAAGCGAATCGACTATGGGTTTTGGTCATACTAGCCAAATATTTGACCAAAATGAATGTGAAACTTTTTTACTCGTTTTTTCTTTTTGGGAAATATTCCTGTGTATATCACCACATATACATCCAATTTGAGCTAAAAGTATTTGCTAGTTTGAAAGCAACAACGATTTCTTTATGATTTTTGTCAAAGATTTGCCCAGTGTGACCGTGCCGTAACTTATTATACAATCCACCATACATTTTAACATTCCTCTCAATCAAGTTCGATCGAACATCATACCAGCTTTATGTTACACTTTAAGCAAAGACAATAAAGAAAAGAATGCATAAATTGGATTAGTTGTTTTCATTTTGTGTTGGAACAATACTTAATTTACTATTTTCAATTATTTAACTTTTCAGTCAAAAAGCATTTCAGGCATTTTATTAATAAGTAGTGCAATCGACACCGAAATTTGTGAAAACTTTCAATAAAATAGCTAAATAAAAAATAAAACAGTTTTGCCATCACAATAACAAAACTGTCTTACTGCAAGTATGGTGTTAATTCCTTTTTTTTTGTACTAACACTATCAAAGCTAAATTCATATTATCATATTTTTATGACCTTTCGTTTTTTTTTATCAATTTTAAAACTAAAAGAAAAGCGGAAAATAGAAAAAAATTACTACCATAGATTCCAATATAATTTATAATTCATTTGATTAACTATCTATACATAATTAATTAACATATTTGACATATTTTATTTAAATTTTGATATACAGAATGATCACAATGTACTAAATGTTACAATACAGAATTTACAATACAGCAGCATTATTGGTGGTACTTCCAGCAAAAAATTCAGACATTTTGTCATATCTCACAGATTTCTCTTCGCCGTTTGCTAATAGAATTTTTGCTTCTGGATATGTTGAGCTTTTAATGCGAAATTTAGATATTTTGCCTTCCTTAACAAGTTTGCGGCACATAAATTGTAGATTTGCTGCTATTGGAGTTAAATGATCATTGATGTATACACGTGATGATATATCAGTGTCCAAGATTTGGTTTAGCTGAAGGTTCTTGTTCTTAAAGTACTGAACAAACAACTCATCTCTTTTCCGAATAGAATTAAATTTTGCTAAAACAACTTTCTTATTTCGAATCCATGTGCAGAAATTCAGATCGTAGGGCTCTAATGGAACACCTAACACCTGACCGATCTTTTCCACAGTAGTGTATAACTCGCTGTTATTTATAGTTGTTGGGAGACCACTAATCAGAACATCGCTTCTGTTAATAATTTTTCGCACATTGTTATTCTCGACTACCAGCTTGTCTATTTTTGCATTCGTGACATTTTCGAATTTCTGAAGATGAGCAGAACAATTTCCATTATCGACCTTTATTGAATTTAACTGAGGCAAAATATTCTCCGCCACAAGATTTGACAACTTTTCCAATTTACTTTCCAACGCATCTAGTTTCTTCGTCACATTATCAGCACCTGCAACCGATTTCGAACTGGATGCATTATTTTCTATCCGGTCTTTACAATCCACACATTGAAAACTCAGACCTTGGTTTTTCTTGATTATTTCCACGATAGCAACAGTCATCCCAGGAACTACTTCAGCGGCACAAGAAATGTGGAATTGTTTACTACAAAGTGAACAACCAACATTATCTCTAGAGCGGTCTTTCTTGCACTTAAAACACTTCGCTTTCATTGCTATTTTTTGGTTTATCAAATTATTGTATAATTTTTTTTTTGTTCTTTCACCTTCCTTATGGTTTCAGTCCCCGAGAGTTGTGTTTAGTTCCTTATTAATATGTGAATGTCAAATTTATTATATTTGTTTGTCCTCTTGCTTTTCTTCTTTGTTTCACTCTTTGCAAAACAACAATTATTCACAATTATTCTATAGACATATGCTAGATATTGTGGAGTTTGTATTATTTAATTTAAGAGAGAGGCTAAAGAGAATGTTTTTTGTATTTTAATATAGTTATCTCATTGTTTTGTTTTGTTTTTTTTTTTCTTTTTTTGCACAGAATGTTTCATACGGGGTTTTTAAGCTTTATGCTCCCAATCTATTTGTTTTTGTTATATGTCTTTCACTCGCAAGAAGCGATATACCAACTTTTTAATATTTTATTTTAATATTATGTGTTCATTTTGTTTCACTTTCATAAATCTTCGATATCACTTATAACTTTAGTAAACAAAATTTTAATTTGCGATACATAATAGATATATTAAAGTACTTTTACTTTGCAAAAATGATAATTTTCACGAGCGGCAAGAAATGACGTCTATTCACGTGCCATGTTCTTTCCTTTAGTGTCATAAAACAACATTAAAATTTATTAACATGCGGGCAATTTATCTTCTGCAGATATTTCAAGGGAGGAAGTTTCTTCCATGTGTTTTAACGAGATATTTTCGGTTAGAACTGAGTGATATTGTTCTTTCAGAACGAGATCAGCGGATAAAGATTTTTCCAATCTTGAGTATTGGCCAAGAGCAGGAAAGCGAGAGGAGCCAAGGGGCAAAGTGTTGTAGTATTATAATACTACTACTTCTCTGTGTCCCGAGAAGTAGTAGTATTATAATAATCATCCCAATATTTTTCCTCAGCGGAGCATAGTGGGATTTTGGGAATTTCCTCGATTTCCCAAAATTTTCGAGGTATGTCACTAATTTTTCCATCCTCAGAAGTAACGAAATTTGTAGTAAATGTATTAATTTCTTCCGCTACCATTGGACTTAGAACCCATCCAAAAATGGTATTGTACGCTGAAGCTTGTCCACATATTTTGTTTTAATTCCCTCTGTTGACGGGAAAAAAACCAACCAAAAAAAAAAAAAACAATATAAGCAATAAAAGGAGAAATGCCAAGAACGATAAAATATGCTTTTTATTCCAAATATCAATATGTTGACCAGCTTGGCTAATGCTTAGTGTAGCGAGATGTATAAGTTAACACGTTGCAACAACGGAGCTCCCACGTTCATTCTGCTGACTCAATGTCTGGCTGATGAACCCCAAGCAGGGCTATGGAGTCGAGCCAATTTTGCTCGACTCCGACTCCAGCATTTTTCATCAGCTCGACTCCGACTCCGGAGTCGACTCCGGGTAATATAACTAAATCTCATTTTAATACCACTAATTTGTAGTTCTATTGTGAGGGTACCGTAAGTGGATCGATATAAAGTATCGTATTATGTGTGCAAAAAAAGGTCTTAATTGCACATTAGATGCCAATTGAACTCTATATTTCAAATTTAGGGCAATGTTTAATAAATAAAATAATGATATAAATACCCATCATAATATGAGAAGATACCAACAGTATATGTATTTGTGGTCCAAAATTATTGATACTATCTCAAATCCTTTAAATTTGTTGCGAGCTATATAAAGGTTTATATTCCCATATGCATGAATTTGAATCTGAATCGATTTAGACAAAATTGTATATACTTCTACAAAATCTATGTACTTAAAATTTAAATCTAACGTTATGGGACGTAACACAATTTTAACAAAAAATTCCAGGAAAGTCTAAAGTCGGGTGAGCCGATTATAATATACTCTGCACAACTTTGTATTTAGATCTACATATTGATAAAATCTCAAATCAGACTTCTACAAAATCTCGGGCAATATTTGGGAAATATTTATAATTGTTTAGACAATTTCGCAAAAATGGATTTATGATTCATTCATTGAAAATTTTGAAAATTTCAGTCATTTCTACAAGTTTTCGACTTCACTAAATTTTCTATAGAAATCAAATTTTGACCAAATATATAGAAATAAAATTTTGAATAAAATTTGTATAGAAATAAAATTGGGCAAAATTTTTTATAGAAATAAAAGTTTGAAAAAATTATCAATAGAAATACAATAAAAAAAATTGTGTAGCAAACAAAATTTTGCAAAATATTCTATAGAAACAAAATTTTGACTAAATTTTCTATAGAAAGAAAATTTTGACTAAATTTTATATAGAAAAAAATATTTCTATAGTAATAAAATTTTGAATACATTTTTTATAGCAGTGAGTATCAGTGAGCATCAGTAAGAAAAAAATTTGGAGAAAATTTGCTATAGAAATAAAATTTCACAATTTGTTCTTATAGAAATAAAATTTTGGAAAAATTATAAATAAAAATACAATTTTAGAAAAATTTTTGTGTAGTAAATAAAATTCTGCAAAATATTCTACAGAAACAAAATTTTGACTAAATTTTCTATAGAAATAAAATTTTGACAAAATGGAAATAAAATTTTGACCAAATTTTCTAATAAAAAAATCTATTACTATAAAATTTTGACCAAATTTTCTAATACAAAAATCTATTACTATAAAATTTTGGGAAAATTTTCTATAGAAATAAACTTTTGACTTAAATTTTTATAGAAATAAAATTATCAATAGAAATAAAATTTTGAAAAAATGTTTGTGTAACAAACAAAATTTTGCAAAATTTTCTATAGAAATAAAATTTTGCAAAATATTCTATAGAAACAAAATTTTGACTCAATTTTCTATAGAAATAAAATTTTGACTAAATTTTCTATAGAAAAAAATCTTTCTATAGTAATAAAATTTTGAATAAATTTTTATAGAAATAAAATTTTGACAAAATTTGCTATAGAAATAAAATTTTGGCAAAACTTTTTATAGAAATAACATTTTGACAAAATTTTCTATAAAAAACAACTTTGAAAAAATTTTCTGTCAATATTCCTCATATGATTATGGCCTTAAAATAAAATAAAAAAATAATTTCGATTGTTCGAAATATTTCAAATAAATTGATATGGGTATTAAAATGGATCGATACAGCCCATCTGCTAGTCTAACTTCTAGGAAACATAAAAAGATAGCCGTAATTGGAAGTTGATTTTCATTTACAATCATGCTGTACATTGATCGAATGAATAACGCAATGGCAACTAATTTGCGTAAAAACTTGCTTAGTTACAAAAATGTGAAGTGTTTTAAAAACTTTGGTTTAGCCGGAGTCGGAGTCGAGCAAAATTTTTACGACTCAGACTCCAGCAAAATCTTCAGACTCCGACTCCGACTCCACAGCCCTGACCCCAAGTTAGTTATTGGATACCGCACACGGGTAGTCTGGCTATTGGATGCCACACACGGGTAGCAA
This sequence comes from Haematobia irritans, assembly GCF_050003625.1. Classification (NCBI taxonomy): domain Eukaryota; kingdom Metazoa; phylum Arthropoda; class Insecta; order Diptera; family Muscidae; genus Haematobia; species Haematobia irritans. The sequence goes on along the minus strand of NC_134397.1, from coordinate 102,147,351 downwards.
CGTCAGGTATTCTGCCTGGCGTGTGCACTGGCCAGCGACATCAGCGAGTTGCAGTTATTTTCTGGTAGAGTTTAAGTAGTTAGTTCTATAAGTGAGCTCGGTCGATTAAGTCGTAAAACCCTAACAATAAAGACTTAAAGAAAATAAATAAAATAATAAAATGTGTCTTAATAGACTCTAAAAAGGACTAAAAAGACCAAAGAGTAAGTGGCACCCAACGAGGCTAAAAAGTTATAAAGTTATAATAAAAACATTCTGTTGAAAAAAAAACAACAGACAACAAGAAACAATAAAGCAAATAAAGAAGCAACAACAACAAAGCAAATAACAAACAAAAACGAGAAAAACAAAAAATTATAATAAAAAACATTCTGTTGAAAAAAAAAACAACAGACAAGAAGAAACAATAAAAAAAAGAACAACAACAAAGCAAACAACAAACAAAAAAGACAGAAACAAAAAATAAAAAATTATAATAAAAAACATTCTGTTGAAAAAACAAGCAACAACAAACAACCAAGCAAAAAAATCAGCAACAACAACCAAGCAGACGGCAAGCAAAAAAAGCAAAGAGACCTGGATATTTGAAGCTGGAGAAAATATTCACCATCAATCAAGCCGGACGATGTTTCCTTTTAATTTAATATTATTGTGAGTAATTACAAAAGAAAAATGTAATTTTTTTTATAATTAGAGATAAGTAAATAAGAATAGTAAGATAATTGTAAATTGTTAAAACATTTCAACCTTTTAAATATTTCTAAAATCGTTAAGAATTGATGCACTTAATTAATTAAATATTAATAAAGAAAAATTTAATGTTCAAAGCCAGATAGTGTAGTAACAGTAGGGACAACAGTGCTTATTAAGGGGAGTGTGGTCCATAAGGACAACCTGAGATAAATAATTAAATTTTAATTTTTCACCACTACACTTTCCTTGGCATATTGTTCAGATATTAGCTCTTACAGCAATGATCTCGTATTTACGTATTTACGATATGGTATGGGTGTCGTTAATCCACACTTCCACATGCACTTTATACGAACTTATGACGAATTTCGACTGATATTGGAAATTGTATCTCTTCACTTTGTAGAACTCTGACCGTGGAAGACCTTTTGTTTCTTACTACCCCGAAATTAATAGACTATACCAACTCCGACTACATACCCATCATGGACGGTAGCGTCATCATTTGGCGGGATTTTGGTTTCCTCTGTCATAAATACAACTTGACAAGGTATTACGAGATTGTCGAGGAAACAAGGGGACTTACGAACCATTTCCGTATGCCCCATATGAGGAAGTTAATGGAATCGGATGTAGAACACATACTGAACCTTTTAGACTCCTTGAATAACCACCGTAGACACACAAGAAGCATAAACCTATTGGGCACAGCCCATAAAGTTATTGCGGGTACACCTGATTTTGACGACTTCGAAGATATGAAATTCAAGGTACAGGACTTAATAAAGGAGGAAAATAGACAAATAACAATTAATACCAAGACACAGGACCAAATAAATAAATTGACGGACACTGTCAATAACATCATTAAAAGTGCGGGAGACAAACAGGTAAATACAGGATCCTTATACGAAAATTTGTTAGCCAGAAACAGAATTATGATCTTGGAAATAGAGACCTTAGTGCTATCCATCACCCTTGCAAGGTTAGGTATTGTAAATCCTATACTTTTGGATACCCATGATTTGGCAAATATTGTAAACGCGGGTAACACAACTGTAACCGATGTAATAGAGGCAGCGAATGTAAGAGTTCTATTAGATAACAATTTTTTATATTTCTTAATTAAGTACCCTAGACCTAGACTCGTATGTAAGAAAATACTGCTATTTCCGGTCCAGCATGATGACAAAATTCTACACTTAGGCGAAAACACCGTTTCCGACTGCGAAATGGGAATGCTCGCAATAGGAAGCTGTAATGCCACACTTACAACAACGTTTTGCAGAGAACGAACACACCCGTCCTGTGCCCAGCAAATCCATTCTCGGGGTCTGGCCCACTGTTTCACCCGACCAAGCCATCTCGAGCCGGTTGTATTGATAGATGACGGAATTATCATCATAAATGACAACACTGTTACAGTAAGAACACCAGAAAATACTGTAACAGTCTCGGGAACATTTCTGGCCACCTTCGAGAGCGAAATCCAAATCAACGACACAACTTATAGAAATCCAAAGAGGAAAATAATGAAAACCCCTAGCTCCGCAACGATCACCAATGTAAAAATTATTGGGCATGAGGAAGTATTAAGCCTGAAAAAGCTGAGTATCGAAAATTTACAGCACATTGGCGACATCAAAAGCACACTCATCATTGGTCCAACTACGTTTACCATTGGGTTGGTAGCGGCTCTGGCTACTTACCTCCTCTACTCGAAATTAAGGCGAAAGCGTAAGCAGGCGCAACGAAACAGTGCTATTCAAGCCACCATTGAAAGTTTTAGAAGAGCCGAGGACGGCTCTCACTTAAGCGAGGGAGGAGTTAACACGTTGCAACAACGGAGCACCCACGTTCATTCTGCTGACTCAATGTCTGGCTGATGAACCCCAAGTTAGTTATTGGATACCGCACACGGGTAGTCTGGCTATTGGATACCACACACGGGTAGCAACGTCAGGTATTCTGCCTGGCGTGTGCACTGGCCAGCGACATCAGCGAGTTGCAGTTATTTTCTGGTAGAGTTTAAGTAGTTAGTTCTATAAGTGAGCTCGGTAGATTAAGTCGTAAAACCCTAACAATAAAGACTTAAAGAAAATAAATAAAATAATAAAATGTGTCTTAATCGACTTTAAAAAGGACTAAAAAGATCAAAGAGTAAGTTATATATGTAGTCACAATGTGTGTATGGCTAATGCAATAGATAGCTATGTACGATATGATGTTTATGCTTTTATTTAACAAAACTTGCAAAGTAATGCGACAAACGAAAAAACAACGATTGAGAGATGCGTATGGCTAAGGTACAATTTATAGATTTTAAAATCTATAAATTTCTTTCTTGTTTAGAAAAATTTTTACAGTCTCCCATTGACTCAATTCGAAAGCGTAAAAAGCCAACAATTCGTACAGAAGACACCGATCATTCCAATAATGTAGCAATTAACTCGAATATTCGAATTCAAGAAAACACTTCAATCTTATTTTATAAATCAAGTTTAACTTTTTTTTTTTGCAACTATTTATTATATTTACGTTCAATCAAAAAATGTTAAAAAAAAACCTGTTCACAAATTATTTAGTTTTTATTGTAATCTTTTTTTGCTGCAATGATATAATATTCATTTACTAACCTAGTACTGTAATTTATAAGATTAAACATCTTGTTGTGCTAGGAAGCCTAAATAAATAAATAAATAAATAAATAAATAAAATAAATAAATAACTCGAATATGTCTACTGAACCAAGCAATCAATTAAACAGTGCTGTATCGTTTCCTTCTGATCCAACACAAATAATTTCACAGTGTAATATTATTTCACCACTAAAAATTACTCCATCTACTTCCACTACATCTACTCAACAAACTGCAGCGACATCTATTCCAAATGTACATACATTACTTACGGCTACACCTTCTGGATCTAACAGATACAACACACCATTAGCCTCATCTTTGTCAGCTGTTCCTCCAGAACCTTTAGAAGGGGTTACACAAAAAAAAAGAACAATTTTTGCTGCAAGATTTGCAGCTCAAACTAGGATAGAAGACATATCCTATTATATTAAATCAAAATTGAATAGAGATTTTGAAATCAGCATTTTCAAATTTAAATATCGTGAAAGGCGAAGCAAATCATCCTTCAAAATTATTGTTCCAATGGAAATCTATGAAACAATTGTTAATCCAGATTTTTGGCCGCAAAATGCATTCATTTCTGAATATGTTTACAAAGACACTCCTCGTACAGACATTGCTTACTTACGTATGTTAGGGAGCCACCGTGGTGCAATGGTTAGCATGCCCGCCTTGCATACACAAGGTCGTGGGTTCGATTCCTGCTACGACCGAACACCAAAAAGTTTTTCAGCGGTGGATTATCCCACCTCAGTAATGCTGGTGACATTTCTGAGGGTTTCAAAGCTTCTCTAAGTGGTTTCACTGCAATGTGGAACGCCGTTCGGACTCGGCTGTAAAAAGGAGGTCGCTTGTCATTGAGCTTAACATGGAATCGGGCAGCACTCAGTGATAAGAGAGAAGTTCACCACTGTGGTATCACAATGGACTGAATAGTCTAAGTGAGCCTGCTACATCGGGCTGCCACATAACCTAACCTAACCTAACCTACGTATGTTAATGTTCCAAAAATTAATAACTTTTTCTACCGATCTTATATCTATCGTATATCAAAATGTTAGAGGCTTAAATACGAAATTAGCAACCCTTTATTCAGACAGTTTTGGTTTTGATTTTCAAATTTTAGCTTTTACAGAAACATGGCTCCAAAGTAAGATTTACGATATGGAAATATTGGGTTCCAAATACAAAATTTACAGGTGTGATCGCAAAAGTACAGTTAAGAAGACTGGAGGCGGGGTATTAATCGCAGTCTCCACTGATTATCCTTCAGAACAGATCCTTGTTGTAGATGACATTGAAATTGTTATTCTAAAGCTAAATTTGGCTAACTTTTCATTCATTTCAGCCACACGCTCCAGCAACTCCAGGTTAGTGTCAAAATCTGGAGATACCACCAAGAGGTCATCCAAATAGACAAAAACCCGATCTCTCAGTGCCGCTGGAATCACTTTATCCATTAAACGGCATAACCTCTGAGCTGCATTACACAACCCAAAAGGAATGATACAGTGGCCTCCCAGGCACCGTGAAAGCGATCTTTTCCCTACTGGACTCATCAAGGGGTATCTGCCAGAATGCATCCTTAAGGTCGACACTCGAAATGAAATATGTGTCACCAAGCCGGCTAAGTAGTCCTTCAATATGCGGAAGTGGATAGGCATCCTTGACCATGAGTTCATTGAGCTTTCGTGCGTCCAGGCATAATCTGTTCTTCTCGCCCTTACGGACTAAGGTAACTGGATTACTCCATGGGCTGTCACTCAGCTCAATGACACCCAAGGCCAACATCCTATCCAGCTCCGCAAACATAAGTTTTTGCACAGCTGGCGATACCGGATAATGTTTACTTTTCACCGGAGCAGCATCACGTGTGTCGATTGTGTGCATCTCAGTTTGAGTTCGACCCAAACCTTTCTTTGAAAAGCAGGGAAACTTTTCTATCACCATCTCCAAACGCTTCCGTCGAAAATCTGACAAATTTTGAACTTTTCTATCGTCATTAATACCACTATCAGCTTCTTCACAAAGACTGACATTATTGGGCAAAAAGTTTAAATTTACGCATAAAATCAACACCGAGAAACAGCGATCTACTCAAAGACGGGACAAAAAAGAAAGTAATTTCATGGGACGCTTTATTAAAAGAAATCACCGCGATCACTTTTCCAACAATTCTATGTGGACTTTCATCGGCCGTATGAATAAAAGAATGAAAAGGCAGTATCTCTAGACCTGCTCGAGCTACAAAATCCATGCAACCTCTGCCCAAACAAGATACCGTAGCTCCACTGTCAAGCAAACCCTCAATTTCTTTACCATTAATCGTCAAACGGGTGTATAGCCTATTATCATCTCCATCATACAGCGATGCTGCAGAAATTTGCCTGCGCAAAGTCTTTCTCTTCTTATAACGTTCACGGGCCTTTTTCACTTTATTAGAAATCCCAAAAATCCTCGCTTTCGCCTCTTTATACTCTTGCACCCTGACGTGCAACGGTTTTAATTCCCTAAGTTTCGGACAAATCACAGAATTGTTTCTGACCTGGTGGGAATTCACTAAAATCTTAATATTTTCGTTCGAAGCGAGAACTGGGTCTAAACTGCGGTCGACCTCACCTCCCCAGTTTGAGATGGGCTCCCCTGCCTGTTTCCCTGACATTTCGGACAACTCCTAACCGTCACTCCCTCATGAACACACTTGTAGCAAAAGTATTTTCTAGGGGCAGCACAATCTAGCCAACTGTGACCCTCAACACCACAATTCCAACATTTAAACTTAGATCTTTCACGCAGTTCGTCCAATTCCCATGTCTCAGGAGGCAATTCCTCCACAAAATCGAGCTCATGAACTCGCTGCGGAATATTTGAACGCTGATACTGTTGACGATGACTAGTTAGCAGATTTTCGGCACGTTTCACCTCTCGGTAAAAACTCCCCAAGTCATATACTCTCACCGAGAAAATCATTTGCGCTAAGGATGGTTTCAAATTCCCCCTCATGATCTGTACCATTTCTGTATAAGGCGTTTTCTGTTGAGTCCTCAGTTGCATAACAGCATTATAAAAATCTTCAAACGATTCATGCGGTAATTGACGGCGATTAAGAATTTGGGTCTGAACTTGAAATTCATTTTCAAAACGTTGGTATTGATTAAGTAAAGCGGTTTGTATTTCATTCCAATCACGAAATTGAACAAATTTACGATGGTTCCAATACCAGTCGAGAGCTGGATTTCCCAGGAGTTGATAAAATCTTGTCAGGAACTCTTCCTCCGGACAATCATAATCCCTTTTTAATTCTCCCACACGAAATATAAATTCATGAACATTCATAGTCTTGCTTGTGTCATCAAATTTGACTCCCCATTTGGCCAAATTGAACTTGTTTAAAATCTCAGTATTGCCGCTCGATTGGAGAAATGTGCCTGATGCTGTTGTGAAAACACTGGTGGTGGTGGAAAATTCAAATTAGGCAACTCATAATGTCGGTTTTGTGCCAAACCCTGTACTGGCATAAAATTGTCTGACTGACCTCCACTTAACCAGTTCATATTACCCCTCGCAATATGTTCTCCTTCAGCTGCTGCGGATTGATGATCAAATGGTGGCATTCTAGAGTTGGCTCTTGGCCCTGATCTTGAAGGTAACGAATACCGTCCGTTTGTGGGTGGGCCACAACCAACATTTGCATTGGGGCAGACCTGGCGGTGTATTTGTCTGCTGGGGAACTGAACCTGGTGGCTGCTGCCCTAAGATTGGTCGTCCTGGCTGTTCCGTGGCTAAATTTGGCGGCGCCACTGGCTGATTAGCGGGTATTCCACTGCTGTTGGAATCAAACTATTATCATCCCCTGCTCCCTTTCAAAATAGATTCTAGTTAAGCCCACAGCTCAGTTTATGATTTCCCTCATTGCCTTACTTACGGCTGGATTTGCTGGGGGCACTGCGGCATTCAGACCTGTTACAGGGCTAAAAGATGGAGACGAGCTCGATGCTAGAGAGTTCAGCAAACGTGATAATTCATCTTCTGCAGGCGGTGGTGGCAGATGCGCTGATGATACCGCATGAATCGGTGCACTTTGCGTTGTTGTGTTTGTGGTTGGAGATTGTGTAGAGAGAGTCGCAGCTGGCAAGGTACTACCCCCAGGAACATTTTGCACACTAGCGTGTTCCATCCTAGGTTGCAAATCACTACCTTTACTTACATAACATAACGAGTATTAACCATGATCAATATAACCAACCCAAAAGGAATGATAAAGTGGTCTCCCAGGCACCGTGAAAGCGATCTTTTCCCTACTGGACTCATCAAGGGGTATCTGCCAGAATGCATCCTTAAGGTCGACACTCGAAATGAAATATGTGTCACCAAGCCGGCTAAGTAGTCCTTCAATATGCGGAAGTGGATAGGCATCCTTGACCATGAGTTCATTGAGCTTTCGTGCGTCCAGGCATAATCTGTTCTTCTCGCCCTTACGGACTAAGGTAACTGGATTACTCCATGGGCTGTCACTCAGCTCAATGACACCCAAGGCCAACATCCTATCCAGCTCCGCAAACATAAGTTTTTGCACAGCTGGCGACACCGGATAATGTTTACTTTTCACCGGAGCTGCATCACGTGTGTCGATTGTGTGCATCTCAGTTTGAGTTCGACCCAAACCTTTCTTTGAAAAGCAGGGAAACTTTTCTATCACCATCTCCAAACGTTTCCGTCGAAAATCTGACAAATTTTGAACTTTTCTATCGTAATTAATACCACTATCAGCTTCTTCACAAAGACTGACATTATTGGTGACCAAACTCTCAATTTGGGCAAAAAGTTTAAATTTACGCATAAAATCAACACCGAGAAACAGCGATCTACTCAAAGACGGGACAAAAAAGAAAGTAATTTCATGGGACGCTTTATTAAAAGAAATCACCGCGATCACTTTTCCAACAATTCTATGTGGACTTTCATCGGCCGTATGAATAAAAGAATGAAAAGGCAGTATCTCTAGACCTGCTCGAGCTACAAAATCCATGCAACCTCTGCCCAAACAAGATACCGTAGCTCCACTGTCAAGCAAACCCTCAATTTCTTGACAATTAATCGTCAAACGGGTGTATAGCCTATTATCATCTCCATCATACAGCGATGCTGCAGAAATTTGCCTGCGCAAAGTCTTTCTCTTCTTATAACGTTCACGGGCCTTTTTCACTTTATTCGAAATCCCAAAAAATCCTCGCTTTCGCCTCTTTATACTCTTGCACCCTGACGTGCAACGGTTTTAATTCCCTAAGTTTCGGACAAATCACAGAATTGTTTCTGACCTGGTGGGAATTCACTAAAATCTTAATATTTTCGTTCGAAGCGAGAACTGGGTCTAAACTGCGGTCGACCTCACCTCCCCAGTTTGAGATGGGCTCCCCTGCCTGTTTCCCTGACATTTCGGACAACTCCTAACCGTCACTCCCTCATGAACACACTTGTAGCAAAATTATTTTCTAGGGGCAGCACAATCTAGCCAACTGTGACCCTCAACACCACAATTCCAACATTTAAACTTAGATCTTTCACGCAGTTCGTCCAATTCCCATGTCTCAGGAGGCAATTCCTCCACAAAATCGAGCTCATGAACGCTGATACTGTTGACGATGACTAGTTAGCAGATTTTCGGCACGTTTCACCTCTCGGTAAAAACTCCCCAAGTCATATACTCTCACCGAGAAAATCATTTGCGCTAAGGATGGTTTCAAATTCCCCCTCATGATCTGTACCATTTCTGTATAAGGCGTTTTCTGTTGAGTCCTCAGTTGCATAACAGCATTATAAAAATCTTCAAACGATTCATGCGGTAATTGACGGCGATTAAGAATTTGGGTCTGAACTTGAAATTCATTTTCAAAACGTTGGTATTGATTAAGTAAAGCGGTTTGCATTTCATTCCAATCACGAAATTGAACAAATTTACGATGGTTCCAATACCAGTCGAAAGCTGGATTTCCCAGGAGTTGATGAAATCTTGTCAGGAACTCTTCCTCCGGACAATCATAATCCCTTTTTAATTCTCCCACACGAAATATAAATTCATGAACATTCATAGTCTTGCTTGTGTCATCAAATTTGACTCCCCATTTGGCCAAATTGAACTTGTTTAAAATCTCAGTATGGACACTACCCATTGGTCGGTGATAACTTGCACCCTATGCCGCTTGATTGGAGAAATGTGTCTGATGCTGTTGTGAAAACACTGGTGGTGGTGGAAAATTCAAATTAGGCAACTCATAATGTCGGTTTTGTGCCAAACCCTGTACTGGCATAAAATTGTCTGACTGACCTCCACTTAACCAGTTCATATTACCCCTCGCAATATGTTCTCCTTCAGCTGCTGCGGATTGATGATCAAATGGTGGCATTCTAGAGTTGGCTCTTGGCCCTGATCTTGAAGGTAACGAATACCGTCCGTTTGTGGGTGGGCCACGGCCAACATTTGCATTGGGGCAGACCTGGCGGTGTATTTGTCTGCTGGGGAACTGAACCTGGTGGCTGCTGCCCTAAGATTGGTCGCCCTGGCTGTTCCGTGGCTAAATTTGGCGGCGCCACTGGCTGATTAGCGGGTATTCCACTTTTGTTGGAATCAAACTATTTATTATCATCCCCTGCTCCCTTTCAAAATAGATTCTAGTTAAGCCCACAGCTGAGTTTATGATTTCCCTCATTGCCTTACTTACGGCTGGATTTGCTGGGGGCACTGCGGCATTCAGACCTGTTACAGGGCTAAAAGATGGAGACGAGCTCGATGCTAGAGAGTTCAGCAAACGTGATAATTCATCTTCTGCAGGCGGTGGTGGCAGATGCGCTGATGATTCCGCTGGCGGAATCGGTGCACTTTGCGTTGTTGTGTTTGTGGTTGGAGATTGTGTAGAGAGAGTCGCAGCTGGCAAGGTACTACCCCCAGGAACATTTTGCACACTAGCGTGTTCCATCCTAGGTTGCAAATCACTACCTTTACTTACATAGCATAACGAGTATTAACCATGATCAATATAATCAAATAAAAATTATCCAAAAACAACAGTCCTCGCAAAAAATATAATCACGCCAATGAAAATAAACTAAGCCAATGAAAAAATAACACGAAATAATGAACTAAATCTAAAATAAACCTAATCCAATTTCTACTAGAAATAACAATAATAAGACCCTAAAATTCAAAAAGTCAAAACTACAAAAATTCAATAAATATAAATAAAAATATTATAAGAACCAAAATAAGAATAAAAAAAATAATAAAGCAAAACTTCATGGAAGACCAATTCGCCTGTATAAACGATGATAACTCTGTATAAAAAATTCAATAATATAAATATAGCTAGAATAAAATCAGACCGAATACAGAAACCTAGTAACTCAAGCAATTTTGCTTTCCACTCAGGGAATAAATCAACCCAAGCGATGCTAACTGGAAAAACTAAAATTGATATAGTACATCGGTGGTAGGCTCTAGCATAGTAAAGGTAAGTGAATGTAAATTCCATATACGTACTCAAAAATATCACTCTAATGCAAATTCTAACAAAATCTAATTGCTTTTTCTGGTATCGTGAGTGCAATACGTAGACTACTACCTACATGAACATGAAAAGTTGGCGATAATGGACATGGACGAAGATACGAAAAACAGCCCTGACTCTGTAACCTGTGGTCTGTGCCACCTCTGCGCCTGGCGGGACAAAATTCTTTTCTCCCTGATATTACAAAGTAAGTCCAAAAACAAACTTTTGACTATTGAACTACTTTGGCCCCTGACTGTAAAGCATATCCAAAACATTGACCGATTCTCATGTGCATATAACAATTGGAATATCTAGACCTCACGCCTCCGAGCTTCCAAGACCCAGCACAATGAATCCATGGACAAAAGAAAATGACACATCTCGCAGTCTCCAAACGCCAGTCGCACTTTCCAACGAAGCTACGTGCCCCCTAGAAAAAAATTACTCGATTGGACGGGTCTTCGGTGAATCAAGCGACTTGCTCCTGGGAACTGCGAGATGTGCTGGCAAATACAAAAAAAAATAGTGGGCTATTGAATCGACTTTTGAGAGTAATTAATTTGTGCTAGATAGCAATTAGAAAGAATACAAGTAACTATTAAGTCTTCTAGCCAATATAATTATACCCAACAATTTTCCGTCTCGAAAATTCTGGCCAACTTGTGCCAAAAATGTAGCAAACGCGTTAGGGACTCTTAAATTACCTAAATGGGACTCATTCCTGAACTAACAAGTTAACACAGATATTTCCTACACAAAAACATAAACTATTGAACCTAAACAAACCTACTTCGGGCCCCACGTTCTGGGCGCCATTTTGTTACGGTGGTGTTGCTAAGCGTGATTTGTTGGACGATTAATCCAACAATCGTTTGAATGTTGTCATCCCATTGAGTTGCCGGTATGGTTTTTTGTGTATGGTGTGTGCGTTGCCGTCCATTGAAAAGAACCACCCCAATCCGGCGAGCTCTAGCCGCGCTAAACGCCAGCATACCGACAACTCAATGGGATGACTACATTCAAACGATTGTTGGATTTAATCGTCCAATAAATCGCACTTAGCAACACCACCGTAACAAATGTGCCACGGAAATTGACATTTTCCCCAAATTGAAATGTTCCATTTATATCAGGGGAACAACAAGTAAACTATTGAAGTATCAAACCTATACTTCGACACTGCTTACAATTAAATAATCATTGTGAATCAATTTATTTTAATTAAAAATTTCTCTAATAAAACACTAACACCAATTTAAAAATTATTTTACTCACTGTGTTACTTGTGGTACAAATTTAAAAATTTGTGTGTTAAACTGGTTGTGGCATATACTAGAACACTAGTTGTCTCTCTATAGTGTTCTCAATCTAAAATAGGAAGAATGAACTGCGGTCGACCTCACCTCCCCAGTTTGAGATGGGCTCCCCTGCCTGTTTCCCTGACATTTCGGACAACTCCTAACCGTCACTCCCTCATGAACACACTTGTAGCAAAAGTATTTTCTAGGGGCAGCACAATCTAGCCAACTGTGACCCTCAACACCACAATTCCAACATTTAAACTTAGATCTTTCACGCAGTTCGTCCAATTCCCATGTCTCAGGAGGCAATTCCTCCACAAAATCGAGCTCATGAACTCGCTGCGGAATATTTGAACGCTGATACTGTTGACGATGACTAGTTAGCAGATTTTCGGCACGTTTCACCTCTCGGTAAAAACTCCCCAAGTCATATACTCTCACCGAGAAAATCATTTGCGCTAAGGATGGTTTCAAATTCCCCCTCATGATCTGTACCATTTCTGTATAAGGCGTTTTCTGTTGAGTCCTCAGTTGCATAACAGCATTATAAAAATCTTCAAACGATTCATGCGGTAATTGACGGCGATTAAGAATTTGGGTCTGAACTTGAAATTCATTTTCAAAACGTTGGTATTGATTAAGTAAAGCGGTTTGTATTTCATTCCAATCACGAAATTGAACAAATTTACGATGGTTCCAATACCAGTCGAGAGCTGGATTTCCCAGGAGTTGATGAAATCTTGTCAGGAACTCTTCCTCCGGACAATCATAATCCCTTTTTAATTCTCCCACACGAAATATAAATTCATGAACATTCATAGTCTTGCTTGTGTCATCAAATTTGACTCCCCATTTGGCCAAATTGAACTTGTTTAAAATCTCAGTATGGACACTACCCATTGGTCGGTCATAACTTGCACCCTATGCCTCTTGATTGGAGAAATGTGCATGATGCTGTTGTGAAAACACTGGTGGTGGTGGAAAATTCAAATTAGGCAACTCATAATGTCGGTTTTGTGCCAAACCCTGTACTGGCATAAAATTGTCTGACTGACCTCCACGTGATAATTCATCTTCTGCAGGCGGTGGTGTCAGATGCGCTGATGATACCGCTGGCGGAATCGGTGCACTTTGCGTTGTTGTGTTTGTGGTTGGAGATTGTGTAGAGAGAGTCGCAGCTGGCAAGGTACTACCCCCAGGAACATTTTGCACACTAGCGTGTTCCATCCTAGGTTGCAAATCACTACCTTTACTTACATAACATAACGAGTATTAACCATGATCAATATAATCAAATAAAAATTATCCAAAAACAACAGTCCTCGCAAAAAATATAATCACGCCAATGAAAATAAACTAAGCCAATGAAAAAATAACACGAAATAATGAACTAAATCTAAAATAAACCTAATCCAATTTCTACTAGAAATAACAATAATAAGACCCTAAAATTCAAAAAGTCAAAACTACAAAAATTCAATAAATATAAATAAAAATATTATAAGAACCAAAATAAGAATAAAAAAAATAATAAAGCAAAACTTCATGGAAGACCAATTCGCCTGTATAAACGATGATAACTCCGTATAAAAAATTCAATAATATAAATATAGCTAGAATAAAATCAGACCGAATACAGAAACCTAGTAACTCAAACAATTTTGCTTTCCACTCAGGGAATAAATCAACCCAAGCGATGCTAACTGGAAAAACTAAGATTGATATAGTACATCGGTGGTAGGCTCTAGCATAGTAAAGGTAAGTGAATGTAAATTCCATATACGTACTCAAAAATATCACTCTAATGCAAATTCTAACAAAATCTAATTGCTTTTTCTGGTATCGTGAGTGCAATACGTAGACTACAACCTACATGAACATGAAAAGTTGGCGATAATGGACATGGACGAAGATACGAAAAACAGCCCTGACTCTGTAACCTGTGGTCTGTGCCACCTCTGCGCCTGGCGGGACAAAATTCTTTTCTCCCTGATATTACAAAGTAAGTCCAAAAACAAACTTTTGACTATTGAACTACTTTGGCCCCTGACTGTAAAGCATATCCAAAACATTGACCGCTTCTCATGTGCATATAACAATTGGAATATCTAGACCTCACGCCTCCGAGCTTCCAAGACCCAGCACAATGAATCCACGGACAAAAGAAAATGACACATCTCGCAGTCTCCACACGCCAGTCGCACTTTCCACTGAAGCTACGTGCCCCCTAGAAAAAAATTACTCGATTGGACGGGTCTTCGGTGAATCAAGCGACTTGCTCCTGGGAACTGCGAGATGTGCTGGCAAATACAAAAATAAAATAGTGGGCTATTGAATTGACTTTTGAGAGTAATTAATTTGTGCTAGATAGCAATTAGAAAGAATACAAGTAACTATTAAGTCTTCTAGCCAATATAATTATACTCAACAATTTTCCGTCTCGAAAATTCTGGCCAACTTGTGCCAAAAATGTAGCAAACGCGTTAGGGACTCTTAAATTACCTAAATGGGACTCATTCCTGAACTAACAAGTTAACACAGATATTTCCTACACAAAAACATAAACTATTGAACCTAAACAAACCTACTTCGGGCCCCACGTTCTGGGCGCCATTTTGTTACGGTGGTGTTGCTAAGTGTGATTTGTTGGACGATTAATCCAACAATCGTTTGAATGTTGTCATCCCATTGAGTTGCCGGTATGGTTTTTTGTGTATGGTGTGTGCGTTGCCGTCCATTGAAAAGAACCACCCCAATCCGGCGAGCTCTAGCCGCGCTAAACGCCAGCATACCGACAACTCAATGGGATGACAACATTCAAACGATTGTTGGATTTAATCGTCCAACAAATCGCACTTAGCAACACCACCGTAACAAATGTGCCACGGAAATCGACATTTTCCCCAAATTGAATTGTTCCATTTATATCAGGGGAACAACAAGTAAACTATTGAAGTATCAAACCTATACTTCGACACTGCTTACAATTAAATAATCATTGTGAATCAATTTCTTTTAATTAAAAATTTCTCTACTAAAACACTAACACCAATTTAAAAATTATTTTACTCACTGTGTTACTTGTGGTACAAATTTAAAAATTTGTGTGTTAAACTGGTTGTGGCATATACTAGAACACTAGTTGTCTCTCTATAGTGTTCTCAATCTAAAATAGGAAGAATGAAGCGTTTTAAGTGGCTTGAAATCTTTAGTTTTTCGATTGATTGTTGTGAAATCTGTGGCATAAAATACAACTATACCTATTATTCTCTGGCAAAAAATGCAATAATACTTTTTTTCTGTGGTACGAAATTCAGAAATACCTTTTGATCTGTGGCTTAAAATTTGGTTTTAGTTATTTCTTATAATAATAAGAGCAATAATCAAGATATGTGAACAGAAATGTCCAAAAACTGATTTTCTAAAGCATTTGCAGTTAAACTTGCTTTAACCCTTATTCCACATATTAAACTGGTTTACAATCAATCATTGCTTTATGATCCCAAATGTTTTAAAGCATACAAACTTTAAAAAATATTGCGATTTGCAATTAATCCCGGTGTAGTATTGGTACTACATTTCTAAAAGGTTTACAATCAACCTACCGCTATATGACCCTAAATGATCTATGCCAATTATTGTTGGATTTGCAATCAATCCTTATGTAGCATTGGTCCTACGTTTCCCAAATGGTATCGCTCACTTTACCAATAAGTTGCTCAGTGCTTGAACATCTTGTTTTGTTTACGGACTTTTCATTTTTTTAAAGGTTTACAGCTAACCTGTTTGCTATAGTAATCCCATTCATTCATATCCCGCTAAATTTTCCATATGGTTTACAATTAACCAACCAAATGTTCAGCTATATCCAATTCTGGTTGTAGCACTTATGTATGTATGCCGAAGTTATCATACTCATCATGGAATTTTCAACTAATCAAGGTGCATGCGCATTCTAGTGTAAATGTCCCATTAACTAATTGGTCGACTTTAAGGATCAGTGAAATATATCTCGGTATTCAGTTTCTAAACTGACAAAAAGTTTGCTCAATTTCGAAGATTTGGTTCAATAATTTGGTATTGAATTTATTCCCTTTTCCGGAATTTCGAACTCGAGTGGGTGCATTAAAGCGACACTGAGGTGTTCGGTGGTAGCAACGAACAATGGCCATCTTTTCGTGACATGTTCACGGCCGTTTAAAATCCCGATTTGAGAACAAGCGAGTACTGACGGATAACCAGTTAAAGATCTTGTTTAATATTCCAGCAGCGAAGACAGAGAATAGTGAATCGCTTCAAAAGATTCACTCCACTGTTAATGAATGTCTCTGCACACTAAAGCTTGTGGATGACTGGGGTCCAATTTTAATATATTTGGTATCAACCAAGCTCCCTGCGGAGACAATATCCCAATGGGAGCAGTCTTTAAGATCACATCGCGATCTTCCCATCTGGTCTCAAATGGTCGAATTTCTCATAAACGGATTTGAAGTTGTGGAACGCATAACAAGTTTCAAGTCTGCAAGAGACTGTCACAGTCTTCCCATACGTAATGCTCCCACAAATACAAATAGTATACAGTCATATGCATTACAAGAAAAGCTAGATTCGTCCTTCCAGTTGTGCAATAAAACACTCAATATACGTGTCCCGAATTTAGAAAATTCTCACCCCAAGAAAGAATTGTCTTTCTGACTTGCACACGAAATCCAAATTTAAGAGCAAATACACTTGCTTAACATGCAAGAAGCACAATCACACTTTGTTACATTTGGATCGAACGCAGTCAACAATTGGAAACCAAGGAAAAATGTCCTCTGTTTCACTAGTGTGAATGACGCGAATAGTAATCAGGATAATGGGAGACCCGACCAGTGGTGCCAACTCTGACGATTTTTCGTCATTTTGACGATTTTTGATGGTAAATTTGGCCTCTGACGATTTGACGACGATTTTAAACAACTTAGTTATGAGATGACAATTTTTTAAAATGCTCGACTCAAGTGTTTCCTTTTAAGGGTTTTTGACGATTTTTCAAAGAGATGTAGTTATAAGTTGACGATTTTCATAAGTTGTAATGTAAACATGTTATTTTGGATCTCAATAATATGACAATTTATATTTAGCTTGCTCCCAGCCGTCTCCAATGTAGAAAGAAATTTCAAAGCAATCAATATAAATAAACCTAAAATTCGAAATCCCTTTGAAACTTAAACATTGCAAGGTATTCTTTTGTCTATAAACTATTTAAAGCGAAATAATTTTGATTGCTATGAAGCCAGTTTAGTTAAATTCAATTTATTTATTTATTCATTACCGATAATAGTAATAATAAAAAAATATACATGAGCAAGTAATAAGGATTTAAATTCGCTTGGAGAATAGGAAATTTTTCTGTCAAGAAAATTTTGTGAAACAATGTAGTACATATGGTCACAATCAGATATATTAATTTAAATTAATTAAAAATTTATTTCAATTAATCGTCGTTTAAAAAACTGGAAACTATATGACTCACTTAGAGATTTAAATGGCATTATTCATGTAACTAAAATGAATAAAACCCCTTTTTTAATAACAGCTTTATTGTGTATACAATATATGGATGCCTCAGATGTTTGAATAAAATTTTTATTTTGTTCCTAAATCTTTTTTTTCAACTGTTTTATGAGTGACGATTTTTTGACGAATTCTTTGGGATGAATTGACGATTTTGACGAAAAATATTTTTAAAATTGACGATTTTCAGCCCAAAACAGTTGGCACCACTGGACCCGACACTGAGAATCCCTCCACGTCACAACAGGCGTGCGCGCAAATTCAGGGCAATTTCTCATTGAACAATAAAACCGTTTTATTTCGCACAGCTTTAGTGCATCTTGATTACCAAGGCGAACTCTTTACGATTCGAGCATTAATTGACCCGGGGTCTCAAAGAACATTCCTTTCGGAACGTATTCGAAAGTGGTTGAATGTTCCCCATCGCAACTTTCCTTTTGAGATCAGTGGAGTTGGTGAGACAACTCAAAAAGCCGACAAGGAGTGCGAATTAGCCCTTTATTCCCGAAAGCACGATTTTCGATTTGTTATTTCTGCTATTGTCCTCCCAAAACTCACAAAAAAATTACCATCTGTCTCTTTCGACGTTACTTACTCTCAAGAACTCAGAGAGCTCGAACTCGAACTCAATAAATCTTCCAATATTGCCTTGATACTCGGCAACGATTCGGAAAGATTTATAAATATTGAGGGTGTTCTGAGACCGGTTAATATGATTAATAAAATTATTTCAAAAATTTACGATTTTATGTACCAATAATATGATTATTTTTCTCTGTGTATTTTAATTGTTATAATTGTAATCAAAATCGATTATCGCTAATAAGCAATCATCAATTCATGCTTCAGTTAACTGTATCCAAAGCTCTCTTTTTTTATTTGAAGTCTATAGATATATACATCCTTACGACTAATATATACATTATTTCTTATCTATTTAAATGTAAAATAATATTTCTTTTTAATGAATCTCGATTTTCAGACAGGTTTATAATACCATAAAGTTGATTAAATTGTAGACATAATCGACGAAAAGGATTATAATTAGCATAATTAGCTCCATAGTATGAAATACGTAAAAGTTCAAAATTTATACTCGGCCTGATCGGAACGTTGATCAGAATTCTACTAAGGAGAAAGTCTGATTCAATTTTTCCCTGAATAATATTCATCACAAAAGTTACATTTAACATAGTCCTCCTACTTGACAATGAGGGCAATTTTATAATATTTAGTCTATGTTCGTATGACGGAAGTGAGCTGTGGTTCCACCCACGTCCGCGAAGACAAAATAAAAGGAATTGCTTCTGAACAGATTCAAGCATATTCTTAAAAAAGGCATAATAGGGGTCCCAAACCACAGAACCGTATTCCAGGTTTGGTCTCACTAATGACGTGTATAAATTCTTCGTGACCAAGGGATCATTGAATTCTTTGCTCCACCGTTTCATGAAGCCAAGGGCAGTGTAAGCTTTACTAACTACCATTAGAATATGCTTACGAAAGTTCAGACGTTGGTCCATAAGTATACCTAAATCTTTATAGGAATCTACAGCTTCTAGCTCGTTAAATCCAAAAAAAATAGTTAGTATTGAGAGGAGTTCCTCTTGAAAATCGCATTAATTTACACTTAGATATGTTTAACTCCATCAAATTAACATTACACCATTCATAAAGCTCGTCTAAATCAGCCTGAAGATAGCATTGGTCGTCTGAATCAGAAAATGATCGGAAAATCTTTACATCGTCCGCGAACATCAAGACCTTAGAATGCCTTATTACCGTTGGCAAATCATTAATAAAAAGACAAAACAATATGGGACCTAGATGACTCCCCTGAGGAACCCCCGAAGAGACATATATTGGTCTAGAAATAGCCGAACCAAATTTCACTCTCTGTGTTCTACCAACTAAATAGGATTTTAACCATTTTAATAATGGATTTCCAAAACCGCTTGAATCAAGTTTCATCAATAGAAACTTGATTCAATGCCTTACTGAAGTCTGTATATATTAGCGCAAATATTTGAAATACCTCTGTAATTACAAGCTACATTTCTACTGCCTGATTTAAACAAAGGTATTATAAAAGACTCTTTCCATATCCGTGGTAAATATCCAGAAATTAAAGAATTATTAAACAGTATTGATAGGGGATAAGAAAGTTGTTCAGCACACTCTTTCAATACACATGAAGGAATGCCATCTGGACCCGCATTATATGATGACCAGAGAATGAAGCCGACCCATTTTTGTCGGCGGCGGCTGACACTACATTTTTGATTCCGGCGGCGGCGGCTTGATGGCTAAGCCGATATAAATTTGTCTATTCGGCGGCGGACAATTATCCATTATAAAATCAATTTGAAGTTATCCGAATGGCAATGAGATAAGTTGTACAACAAATCTTACAATCAAATTTACATTTGATTCAAATTTTCTGAACAAAATTTCTGCAAAATTACTATAGCTACTTGATACTGATTGATTGTAAGTGGAAGGTTCAATATTTTGGCAAAAACTACAACAATTACTAATACATTTTTCTGATTTAAATCAATATATTTGATTACTTGGCGGCTAAATTTGAGTCGAGATGAGTCGATATATTCGGCGGCGGCGTCGACTTGCAAAAACTGGTCGGCGGCGGCTAAAATCTGCGGCGCGACTCGGCGGGTTCATTCTCTGATGATGACTTGACTGTTCTCAAATGTCAATCAGGTTGGAATTACTTATATCGTAGGGATAATCACTATTTTGGTTAAAGGATTTGTCAGAGTAGGTGGTCGCAAAGAAATCTGCGAAAATATTAAATATATAAACATCATTATCAGCTCACATAGAACCATATTTTATATAACTCGGTATACAATTTGAACGACGTTTAGAATTTACAAATTTATAGAAGGATTTAATATTACCTTTAAACTGATCCCTCATCCTATTTAAATAAATATTGTGAGCCAGCTTATTTTCCAAATTGTATTGTGACCTAGCAACTGAATATTTTGTAAAATCTTGTGTAGATCCTGATCTTTTAAATTTTTTATATAATTTATTCTTCTTATTCTTCAACTGTGAAAGGTTTCTGGTACTCCAAGGTGGACCGGAAGTACGAAAAACTGTAAATTTAGGAACTGATTTAGAGATACAATCTAATACAATTGAGTAAAAGCAAGAAGACAACTCGTCTATCGAATTCGAAAATAATACGTTATCCCAATTTATTTCTGAGAGCAATGATCTAAGTCTAGTAAAGTTTGCCTTCGCAAAACAATATTCTTTTCTCACCGTGACGCTTTGTCGTGGGGTGAGGTTCGGAGTAGATATATTTACACTCAGGGTAGTATGAAATGTATCTGCCGGAAGGGTTATTGGTTCGCATGATTCAATATAAGTATCCGATGTTTGATTGACAAACACTAGATGAAGTAGTTTGCCATGGGAAATAAATATATTATTTATTTGAAAAAGCCCGAAATTGAACTAGGAATGAAGAAAATCGTTAGAAAACCCATTAGGAATTATTGGTAGGACTGTTATAGTCTGAAAAAAATATCCATGATACTGATGATAAGTTGAAGTCACCCAAGACGACTAAAATATGGGACGGTAAAGAAGAGTTAAAGGCAGACTTAATGACCGAAAGGTGTTGTGAATAGATTTCATTATCAGATGAAGCAGGAACATATGAACAGGATATATGTTAACACAGTCAACCAGAAATAAGACCAAACTATTCGCGGAATTGCAAATTACCATAATCAAGACCATACTGTGTGCGAAATTGCATGGGTAACCTAATATCTCACTAAATTCAACATTGACAGCAAATTCAACAACACACAGCAGCCAACCGCTGACTTAGCGCTTTTATAGAAATAAGAATAAGTCTAGCTATGAGGAATTATGCTTTTTAGAGTTAGTTCGGATTTTATATTAATAAAGCAAACAGCAAAATTAAATAAAACCGTGTCTCACTACAAACCAATCCGGTGTCGCTGGTTTCAAATAAAAATAATAAGATTCTAAAGAATTATCAAGCCGATGATGCTGGTAATCAAGAAACAAAATAATAAACCAACCAAAATATTATTACTGGCGCCCAACTGTACCCACGAAACCGCCCAACTCTACCCACGAAACTGCCCAACGGCCCACTACACTTCCCTCAAACGGATATCAACAACCAACAAATTAGCGGATATCAACAATCAACAAATTAGCAATCAACTTATAATTAATTATTAAAACTAAATATTAACATGTAAGTAGAGTGTTTATTGTAACAATGAAAAAATTTTAAGTGAATTTCAGGCTCAAGTTTATTTTTGCAAGAGGTTTTCAGCGTGTTTTCGACCTTTTTATTTTAAAAGAAAAAGAAGTGTTTATTAAACTTAAGGCCTTTGTTCTTGTTTTTATCCTATATTTCGATTTCCTTTTGTGCGAAAATATTATATGAGTGATAGAGACTTTGAAGATTTATTAAATAAATTTCAAAGACTTCAAAG
This sequence comes from Haematobia irritans, assembly GCF_050003625.1. Taxonomy (NCBI): domain Eukaryota; kingdom Metazoa; phylum Arthropoda; class Insecta; order Diptera; family Muscidae; genus Haematobia; species Haematobia irritans. The sequence goes on along the minus strand of NC_134397.1, from coordinate 102,125,101 downwards.
TAACGATTGTTTGCAACACCAACTAGAGACTAAAATGGCACTGACTGGGGAACAGTTAAAAGTTATTGTCGACGGCGCAGTAGCAAGCGCTCTTTCCGCGCAAGAACAAATTTTTACGCGAAAATTCCAGGAAATTGAAGAAAAATTACAAAGTGTAAAAATAACTACCCCAGAGGTAGAATCATATAAGGATGCCGAGATAAGATTAGCTATTTCGTGCAATGAGACCTTAGACATTGTTAAATCCTTGCCGGAATTCGAAGGCAAACATGAGACTTACGTCTCATGGTGGAAAGCAGCACACACTGCATACAAAGTCTATGAAAAGTATGAGGGTAGTTCTAAACACTACCAAGCATTAGGTATAATGAGGAATAATATCACGGGTTCTGCCGATATGGTACTGTCATCCTTTAATACCCCCCTCAATTTCAAAGCCATAATAAATAGACTTGATTTCACGTACGCGGACAAACGTCCAGTTTATTTAATAGAGCAAGAAATGTCCACCCTCCGTCAAGGGAATATGACAGTCCTACAATTTTACGATGAAGTTGAAAAAAAAAATTGACATTGCTCATAAATAAGACAGCTATGACATACGACAGCAATGTTGCTGCGTCACTCAATGAAAAGTATAGAGCAGATGCACTGAGAGTTTTCATTTCAGGGATCAAAAGATCTCTAAGTGACGTTCTTTTTGCCGCCAGGCCTTCTGACCTACCTTCAGCTTTAGCTTTGGCACAGGAAGTAGAGGCTAATCACGAGCGGTACACTTTTGCAAGCAACTTTGCACGAAGCATCGAGCAAAGACAACAAAATATCGAACGGAGACAACAGAGCAGGGAAGAGAACCCAATTCTGGGCAATAACTTTAAAACGGAACTAAAAAAACTCATTTCAATAAAAGGCAGGGACAAGCTCTACATGAAGAACCTCAACCAATGGACATAGACAGGTCGTCACGTTTCAGACAACCAACGCAGAACCGACAATATGATCCCTCCGGCGTACAAACTCAAGCTAATCAGTGGCACATGCAGAAACCAAGCACTCAAGTTAAAGGTTACAACAATCAGAGTCAAATAAATAAAAGACCAAACAACAGTAGTGAAAGGTACACAGGACCGAAGCATCAAAGAATTAACCAATTGGTCGCAGATAATGCACCGCCTGATTAAGAAGATTATGAATACCATGCAATAGCAGAAGAAGAGACAGAAAATATTGACGATGAAGTTTCAGAATTCGATGTAATTAATTTTTTAGACATAACTCCCTGCTACCGTTCATAGAAAGGGAAATCGCAGGGAGAAAAATTAAACTCTTGATAGACACAGGCGCCTCTAAAAATTATATTAAGCCATTGAAGAAATTGAAAGGTGTCATTAGCGTGAATAGACCTTTTAACGTGAAATCAATTCATGCACTGAAAAAAATATTGTCGTGAGATCAAAGATTTCATGTATTTAAAATACGAATGCAAATTTTGCTTAGCATAGAAGACGCATTTCTCTAATATAAAGTTTTTTTCCTTGTCCAAAAGTCGATAAACTTTTCAATGAAGTCGTATTGTCCTTATAATTAAGTGATTTCACTTAAAAATGGGTATCGTAACATGAAAGAAAAATTGTTTGGGCTAAGGTCAACTTGACTTTAATAATTCAGAAAAATTCTTTAAATTTAATGAAATTGTCTTCAAATTTGTTGTCTTTTTTCATCTTGACTACAAAGCACAAAATCGTTCAAATATAGGACATGTTTTTCAACACTTTATTTTAAAGACGTTTTTTACTTGAAACATAGCATTATTTATACTGGAAGTCGAGTCTGAATTTCGAAAATAAAGTTGTCGTTAACTCGTTTTTAAAGGACTTTGATATCATATGAAGAAAAAAAAGCTGAAAAAGCGAACAATTAAAATTTGCTTCCTAGAAGCAAGAACACAAAACCTAAATTTAAAAGAGAATTGTGTCTTAAAAGTATCCTTACTTGTATTCTCCGCTTCTTTGGCTCGAAATCAATACCAAAATTTTTAAAGTAAAGACAAAACCGGGCATGCTTTTTTTTCAGTGTGGGTTTAGTAAAATTGATAAAAAGTGTTTGATTAATATTTTTAGTAGGAAAGCGATTTTCTTTTTATTGCCGAACCTGACAACCTTTGATGGGATAATTGGACTCGACCTACTAAAACAAAACGACGGTGTACTCGGCCTGAAAAACAAACAATTAATTACTGCTAGTGGTTCAGAAGCTATCCAATTTTTTAAGTGTTCAAACGTAAATTTTACAAACGTCGAAGACATTACGGTGCCCCAAGTTGTTCAAGAAAAAACTTAGGGGAATGTTGGAAGGCCGAATGGGAGTTTTCGCGGAACCAGACGAGACTCTTCCATATAATACCAATATCATAGCTACTATTCGTACAGAAAATGAAGAACCAATATATTCAAAATTGTATCCATACCCAATGGGGGTATCGGATTTTGTACATTCGGAAACACAAGCTATGTTAAGAGCCGGTATAATTCGACCCTCTCGGTCACCTTATAACAATCCCGTATGCGTTGTGGATAAAAAAAGGGACCGATGAACAGGGCAATACAAAAAAACGATTGGTCATAGACTTTAGAAAGCTCAATCAAAAGACAATAGACGACAAATATCCCATTCCCAATGTTGTTTTCATTTTGGCAAACTTAGGAAAGGCAAAATACTTTACTACATTGGATTTAAAATCAGGTTTTCATCAAATATTGGTCTCTGAAAATGACAGGGAAAAACAGCCTTCTCAGTGGGAAATGCAAAGTATGAATTTTGTAGACCTGCCTTTGGGTTGAAGAACGCACCTAGTATTTTTCAAAGAGCAAATTGACGATGTGCTCAGGGAACAAATAGGGAAATCATGTTACGTTTACGTCGATGACGTAATTATATTTTCGGAAAACATGAATGACCACATAAAACATATAGCATGGGTTCTGGATAAGTTGTATGAAGCCAATATTAGGGTATCGCGGGAAAAATCAAATTTTTTCAAGGAAAGCGTTGAATATTTAGGGTTCTTAGTTTCACGTGGAGGCATAAGAACATGCCCTGATAAGGTAAAAGCCATTCGTAACTATGAGTTACCTACTACGTTATTCAAAGTCAGGTCATTCCTTGGACTAGCAAGCTACTATAGGTGTTTCATTAAGGACTTTGCTTCTATAGCAAAGCCTATAACTGATATCCTGAAAGGCGAAAATGGAAAGGTAAGCGCTGGGCAATCAAAAAAACATACAGATCAAGTTTGACGAAAATCAGCGTCAGGCGTTCGAAAAACTTAAGGAAGTACTTTCATCTGAGAATGTGATGTTACAATACCCAGATTACAAAAAACCATTTGACTTGACAACGGATGCTTCGTCCGCAGGTTTAGGTGCAGTCTTGTCGCAAGGCGGAAACCGATAACCATGATTTCAAGGGCTCTAAAAGATCGGGAATTAACTTTTGCAACCAACGAAAGAGGGCTATTGGCCATAGTTTGGGCCCTAAAGAATCTCAGAAATTATCTATATGGCGTAAAAAAATTTGAATATTTTCACGGATCACCAGCCTCTGACATTTGCCGTCTCGGATCGCAATCCGAACGCTAAAATTAAACGTTGGAAGGCTTTCATTGACGAGCACATTGCAAACATTTTTTACAAACCCGGAAAAGAAAACTACGTAGCAGACGCGTTGTCCCGACAGCATATTAATGCCTTAGAAGAGGACACACAGTCAGATATTGCTACGGTGCTCAGTGAATTGTCGCTCACTTACACAATTGAAAAGACAGACAAACCTGTAAATTGTTTTCGGAACCAAATAGTAATAGAAAGAAGCGGAAGTGACACGGTAAGAACTATCATTATGTTCGGAAACAAAACTAGACATCTCGTGTATTTCTCAGATAGAGAGACACTTGTTCAAAGAGTATCTGATGTTATCAAAATCGATGTAGTCAATGCGATTTTTTGTGATTTGTCAATACTGGCACTCATTCAACACAAATTGGTAGAAGCATTCCCGGCAACTACATTCCGTTACACCGACCGCATGGTAACTGATATTTTCGACAGATACGAACAAAAAGAAATTACAGTCTTGGAACACAATAGAGCACATAGAGCCGCACAAGAAAATGTAAAACAAATTCTGCAGGACTATTTTTTCCCAAAAATGACTACCATTGCAAATGAAGTCGTTTCAAACTGTAAAATATGTCAAAAAGCAAAATATGATCGACACCCGCAGAAGCAAATTCTTGGTAAAACGCCCATTCCTTCATACGCGGGTGAAATATTGCATATTGATATATTTTCAACTGACAAGAAATACTTTCTCACCTGTATAGATAAATTCTCAAAATTTGCTATCGTCCAAAACATCGCTTCTAGAACAATAATAGACGTGAAAGTTGCAATCTTACAACTTATGAATTTCTACTCGAGAACAAAGACAATATATTGTGACAATGAACCATCTATTAATTCGGAAACTATCAAATCACTTTTACAAAACAAGTTCAATGCACAAATTTCTAATGCTCCACCCCTTCGTAGTTGCTCAAATGGACAGGTAGAGAGATTTCACGGCACCTTGGTAGAAATCGCACGATGTCTCAAGATCGAAAGAAACATAGAAGACACAGTGGAATTAATATTTCTTGCAGCCATAGAATATAACAGAACTATCCATTCAGTAACAGATAAACGACCCATTGATATAATTCATCCGTTAACCACTGAACTAAATACAGAAATTAAGGAAAAATTACAAATTCGCAGAATATTCAGTTGCAAAGGCTAAACCAGGCACGACAAAATAGAATTTTCAATGTAGGTGACAAAGTCCTCGTAAGGTCAAATAAGAGATTAGGAAATAAAATTACGAGCCTGTATACAGAAGAAACAGTTGAAGCAGACTTGGGGACCACAGTCTTAATAAAAGGGAGGGTGGTCCATAAATATAATTTGAGGTAATTAACATTAAGTTCATTTTATTTTCTTTTCATTAGGATCTTGACAATGCTCTTTCTCGCCGTGTCGACATCGGCGAAAATGACAGACTACACAAACTCGAACTACATACCAATTATGGACGGATATGCCGTAATTTGGGAGGATTTCGAATACCTTAAACACTCAACAAATTTAACTATGTATTCAGAGATTATAAAAGCAACAGAAGAAATGAGAAGTCATTTTCCAAGGTCAAACATGAAGCAGCTATTAGATTCAGATGTACGACACATGTGGACCCTCTTGGAAACAATCAATATTCATCATAGGCATGCTAGAAGCCTAAATTTTCTGGGTACCGCGTTAAAGGTCGTTGCCGGCACTCCAGACTTTGACGACTGGGAAATTAAAATTTACTCAGAAAGAGCTCAAAGAATCAGAACACAGGCAGATAACAATTAACACAAAAACACAAGAAAAAATAAACGAATTAACGGAAACAATAAATAATTTTTTAAGAAATGAAAAAAAATATTTATAGGAAAACCTGCTTGTAAGAAATAAAATCGTTATCCTTGAGCTTGAAAGTCTAATTTTATCGGTCACTCTTTCAAAATTGGGAATTATTAATCCCGCAATTTTAGTCTCCAACGATTTGGAAAACATCAATGAACGCTCTACTAATATAACTGTCACTGCCCTTATGGAAGTGGCTAATATTAAAGTTTTGTTAAGTGAAAATTTTTTACATTTTATAATCAAATATCCTAAGATTACGTTAGTTTGTAAAAGAATAACCCTGCACCCAGTTGAACACAACGGCACTATTCTCAACTTTGCTGAAAACAACAATATAGCTGACTGCGATGATCAAGTATTGCCAATAGTAAACTGCAGCGCTACCCTTACAACAACCTTTTGTAGAAAGCTGAATAATACAACCTGCGCACAGCAACTTCATTCTGGAGTCATTGCACCACTCGCCCAAGTCACCTCGAACCGTTAACAATTATTGACGACGGTGTCATCGTAATCAATGATGAAAGGGTTATCGTCAACGGTCAACCAGTAAATGGGACATTCCTCATAACATTCGACAATGAGGTAAAGATCAACGACTCCGTATATCGGAATTTAAGGAGCTACGTTAAAAAATCTCCTGCACCGGCGGTGTCATCGTTCCTTAACATAACGGGTCACGAAGAAATATTGAGCTTGCCGTACTTACAGAAAATTAACATGAACAACTTGCGATATATCGGCGAAATAGAAAATGAACTTTTAAAAAGGCCTATAATATCAGGATTGACAACAATAGCCTTCTTGGTCACTTGTTACGCTCTCTGTAAGTATTGGCAGAGACGCCAGCTATATATATATATATATATATATATATATATATATATATATATATATATATATATATATATATATATATATATATATATATATATATATATATATATATATATATATATATATATATATATATATATATATATATATATATATATATATATATATATATATATATATATATATATATATATATATATATATATATATATATATATATATATATCTGGCGTCTCTGCCAATACTTACAGAGAGCGTAACAAGTGACCAAGAAGGCTATTGTTGTCAATCCTGATATTATAGGCCTTTTTAAAAGTTCATTTTCTATTTCGCCGATATATCGCAAGTTGTTCATGTTAATTTTCTGTAAGTACGGCAAGCTCAATATTTCTTCGTGACCCGTTATGTTAAGGAACGATGACACCGCCGGTGCAGGAGGTTTTTATATATATATATATATATATATATATATATATATATATATATATATATATATATATATATATATATATATATATATATATATATATATATATATATATATATATATATATATATATATATATATATATATATATATATATATATATATATATATATATATATATATATATATATATATATATATATATATATATATATATATATATATATATATATATATATATATATATATATATATATATATATATATATATATATATATATATATATATATATATATATATATATATATATATATATATATATATATATATATATATGCACTAAAGCTGTGCGAAGTAAAACGGTTTTATTGTTCAATGAGAAATTGCCCTGAATTTGCGCGCAGGCCTGTTGTGACGTGGAGGGATTCTCAGTGTCGGGTCTCCCATTATTCTGATTACTATTCGCGTCATTCACACTAGTGAAACAGAGGACATTTGTCCTTGGTTTCCAATTGTTGACTGCGTTCGATCCAAATGTAACAAAGTGTGATTGTGCTTCTTGCATGTTAAGCAAGTGTATTTGCTCTTAAATTTGGATTTCGTGTGCAAGTCAGAAAGACAATTCTTTCTTGGGGTGAGCATTTTCTAAATTCGGGACACGTATATTGAGTTTTTTATTGCACAACTGGAAGGACGAATCTAGCTTTTCTTGTAATGCATATGACTGAATACTATTTGTATTTGTGGGAGCATTACGTATGGGAAGACTGTGATAGTCTCTTGCAGACTTGAAACTTGTTATGCGTTCCACAACTTCAAATCCGTTTATGAGAAATTCGACCATTTGAGACCAGATGGGAAGATCGCGATGTGATCTTAAAGACTGCTCCCATTGAGATATTGTCTCCGCAGGGAGCTTGGTTGATACCAAATATATTAAAATTGGACCCCAGTCATCCATCCACAAGCTTTAGTGTGCAGAGACATTCATTAACAGTGGAGTGAATCTTTTGAAGCGATTCACTATTCTCTGTCTTCGCTGCTGGAATATTAAACAAGATTTTTAACTGGTTATCCGCCAGTACTCGCTTGTTCTCAAATCGGGATTTTAAACGGCCGTGAACATGTCACGAAAAGATGGCCATTGTTCGTTGCTACCACCGAACACCTCAGTGTCGCTTTAATGCACCCACTCGAGTTCGAAATTCCGGAAAAGGGAATAAATTCAATACCAAATTATTGAACCAAATCTTCGAAATTGAGCAAACTTTTGAATACCGAGATATATTTCACTGATCCTTAAAGTCGACCAATTAGTTAATGGGACATTTACACTAGAATGCGCATGCACCTTGATTAGTTGAAAATTCCATGTGAGTATGATAACTTCGCATACATACATAAGTGCTACAACCTGAATTGGATATAGCTGAACATTTGGTTGGTTAATTGTAAACCATATGGAAAATTTAGCGGGATATGAATGAATGGGATTACTATAGCAAACAGGTTAGCTGTAAACCTTTAAAAAAATGAAAAGTCCGTAAACAAAACAAGATGTTCAAGCACTGAGCAACTTATTGGTAAAGTGAGCGATACCATTTGGGAAACGTAGGACCAATGCTACATAAGGATTGATTGCAAATCCAACAATAATTGGCATAGATCATTTAGGGTCATATAGCGGTAGGTTGATTGTAAACCTTTTAAAAATGTAGTACCAATACTACACCGGGATTAATTGCAAATAGCAATATTTTTTAAAGTTTGTATGCTTTAAAACATTTGGGATCATAAAGCAATGATTGATTGTAAACCAGTTTAATATGTGGAATAAGGGTTAAAGCAAGTTTAACTGCAAATGCTTTAGAAAATCAGTTTTTGGACATTTCTGTTCACATATCTTGATTATTTGCTCTTATTATTATAAGAAATAACTAAAACCAAATTTTAAGCCACAGATCAAAAGGTATTTCTGAATTTCGTACCACAGAAAAAAAGTATTTTAGCAGTTTTTGCCAGAGAATAATAGGTATAGTTGTATTTTATGCCACAGATTTCACAACAATCAATCGAAAAACTAAAGATTTCAAGCCACTTAAAACGCTTAATTCTTCCTATTTTAGATTGAGAACACTATAGAGAGACAATTAGTGTTCTGGTATATGCCACAACCAGTTTAACATACAAAATAATTTTTAAATTGGTGTTAGTGTTTTAGTAGAGAAATTTTTAATTAAAAGAAATTGATTCACAATGATTATTTAATTGTAAGCAGTGTCGAAGTATAGGTTTGATACTTCAATATTTTACCTGTTGTTCCCCTGATATAAATGTAACATTTCAATTTGGGGAAAATGTCAATTTCCGTGGCACATTCGTTACGGTGGTGTTGCTAAGTGCGATTTGTTGGACGATTAAATCCAACAATCGTTTGAATGTTGTCATCCCATTGAGTTGTCGGTATGCTGGCGTTTAGCGCGGCTAGAGCTCGCCGGATTGGGGTGGTTCTTTTCAATGGACGGCAACGCACACACCATACATAAAAAACCATACCGGCAACTCAATGGGATGACAACATTCACACGATTGTTGGATTTAATCGTCCAACAAATCGCACTTAGCAACACCACCTTAACAAAATGGCGCCCAGAACGTGGGGCCCGAAATAGGTTTGTTTAGGTTCAATAGTTTATGTCTTTGTGTAGGAAATATCTGTGTTAACTTGTTAGTTCAGGAATGTGTCCCGTTTAGGTAATTTAAGAGTCCCTAACGCGTTTGCTACATTTTTGGCACAAGTTGGCCAGAATTTTCGAGACGGAAAATTGTTGAGTATAATTATATTGGCGAGAAGACTTAATAGTTACTTGTATTCTTGTTAATTGCTATCTAGCACAAATTAATTACTCTCAAAATTCAATTCAATAGCCCACTATTTTATTTTTGTATTTGCCAGCACATCTCGCAGTTCCCAGGAGCAAGTCGCTTGATTCACCGAAGACCCGTCCAATCGAGTAATTTTTTTCTAGGGGGCACGTAGCTTCGTTGGAAAGTGGACTGGTTTTTGGAGACTGCGAATGTGTCATTTTCTTTTGTCCGTGGATTCATTGTGCTGGGTCTTGGAAGCTCGGAGGCGTGAGGTCTAGGTATTCCAATTGTTATATGCACATGAGAAGCGGTCAATATTTTGGATATGCTTTACAGTCAGGGGCCAAAGTAGTTCAATAGTCAAAAGTTAGTGAGAAATATTTGTTTTTGGACTTACTTTGGAATATCAGAGAGAAAATAATTTTGTCCTGCCAGGCGCAGAGAAGGCACAGACCACAGGTTACAGAGTCAGGGCTGTTTTTCGTATCTTCGTCCATGTCCATTATCGCCAACTTTTCATGTTCATGTAGGTTGTAGTCTACGTATTGCACTCACGATACCAGAAAAAGCAATTAGATTTTGTTAGAATTTGCATTAGAGTGATATTTTTGAGTACGTATATGGAATTTACATTCACTTACCTTTACTATGCTAGAGCCTACCACCGATGTACTATATCAATTTTAGTTTTTCCAGTTAGCATCGCTTGGGTTGATTTATTCCCTGAGTGGAAAGCAAAATTGTTTGAGTTACTAGGTTTCTGTATTCGGTCTGATTTTATTCTAGATATATTTATATTATTGAATTTTTTATACGGAGTTATCATCGTTTATACAGGCGAATTGGTCTTCCATGAAGTTTTGCTTTATTATTTTTTTTATTCTTATTTTGGTTCTTATAATATTTTTATTTATATTTATTGAATTTTTGTAGTTTTGACTTTTTGAATTTTAGGGTCTTATTATTGTCATTTCTAGTAGAAATTGGATTAGGTTTATTTTAGATTTAGTTCATTATTTCGTGTTATTTTTTCATTGGCTTAGTTTATTTTCATTGGCGTGATTATATTTTTTGCGAGGACTGTTGTTTTTGGATAATTTTTATTTGATTATATTGATCATGGTTAATACTCGTTATGTTATGTAAGTAAAGGTAGTGATTTGCAACCTAGGATGGAACACGCTAGTGTGCAAAATGTTTCTGGGGGTAGTACCTTGCCAGCTGCGACTCTCTCTACACAATCTCCAACCAGAAACACAACAACGCAAAGTGCACCGATTCCGCCAGCGGTATCATCAGCGCATCTGCCACCACCGCCTGCAGAAGATGAATTATCACGTTTGCTGAACTCTCTAGCATCGAGCTCGTCTCCATCTTTTAGCCCTGTAACAGGTCTGAATGCCGCAGTGCCCCCAGCAAATCCAGCCGTAAGTAAGGCAATGAGGGAAATCATAAACTCAGCTGTGGGCTTAACTAGAATCTATTTTGAAAGGGAGCAGGGGATGATAATAAATAGTTTGATTCCAACAGCAGTGGAATACCCGCTAATCAGCCAGTGGCGCCGCCAAATTTAGCCACGGAACAGCCAGGACGACCAATCTTAGGGCAGCAGCCACCAGGTTCAGTTCCCCAGCAGACAAATACACCGCCAGGTCTGCCCCAATGCAAATGTTGGCCGTGGCCCACCCACAAACGGACGGTATTCGTTACCTTCAAGATCAGGGCCAAGAGCCAACTCTAGAATGCCACCATTTGATCATCAATCCGCAGCAGCTGAAGGAGAACATATTGCGAGGGGTAATATGAACTGGTTAAGTGGAGGTCAGTCAGACAATTTTATGCCAGTACAGGGTTTGGCACAAAACCGACATTATGAGTTGCCTAATTTGAATTTTCCACCACCACCAGTGTTTTCACAACAGCATCAGGCACATTTCTCCAATCAAGCGGCATAGGGTGCAAGTTATCACCGACCAATGGGTAGTGTCCATACTGAGATTTTAAACAAGTTCAATTTGGCCAAATGGGGAGTCAAATTTGATGACACAAGCAAGACTATGAATGTTCATGAATTTATATTTCGTGTGGGAGAATTAAAAAGGGATTATGATTGTCCGGAGGAAGAGTTCCTGACAAGATTTCATCAACTCCTGGGAAATCCAGCTCTCGACTGGTATTGGAACCATCGTAAATTTGTTCAATTTCGTGATTGGAATGAAATACAAACCGCTTTACTTAATCAATACCAACGTTTTGAAAATGAATTTCAAGTTCAGACCCAAATTCTTAATCGCCGTCAATTACCGCATGAATCGTTTGAAGATTTTTATAATGCTGTTATGCAACTGAGGACTCAACAGAAAACGCCTTATACAGAAATGGTACAGATCATGAGGGGGAATTTGAAACCATCCTTAGCGCAAATGATTTTCTCGGTGAGAGTATATGACTTGGGGAGTTTTTACCGAGAGGTGAAACGTGCCGAAAATCTGCTAACTAGTCATCGTCAACAGTATCAGCGTTCAAATATTCCGCAGCGAGTTCATGAGCTCGATTTTGTGGAGGAATTGCCTCCTGAGACATGGGAATTGGACGAACTGCGTGAAAGATCTAAGTTTAAATGTTGGAATTGTGGTGTTGAGGGTCACAGTTGGCTAGATTGTGCTGCCCCTAGAAAATACTTTTGCTACAAGTGTGTTCATGAGGGAGTGACGGTTAGGAGTTGTCCGAAATGTCAGGGAAACAGGCAGGGGAGCCCATCTCAAACTGGGGAGGTGAGGTCGACCGCAGTTCATTCTTCCTATTTTAGATTGAGAACACTATAGAGAGACAACTAGTGTTCTAGTATATGCCACAACCAGTTTAACACACAAATTTTTAAATTTGTACAACAAGTAACACAGTGAGTAAAATAATTTTTAAATTGGTGTTAGTGTTTTATTAGAGCAATTTTTAATTAAAATAAATTGATTCACAATGATTATTTAATTGTAAGCAGTGTCGAAGTATAGGTTTGATACTTCAATAGTTTACTTGTTGTTCCCCTGATATAAATGGAACATTTCAATTTGGGGAAAATGTCAATTTCCGTGGCACATTTGTTACGGTGGTGTTGCTAAGTGCGATTTATTGGACGATTAAATCCAACAATCGTTTGAATGTAGTCATCCCATTGAGTTGTCGGTATGCTGGCGTTTAGCGCGGCTAGAGCTCGCCGGATTGGGGTGGTTCTTTTCAATGGACGGCAACGCACACACCATACACAAAAAACCATACCGGCAACTCAATGGGATGACAACATTCAAACGATTGTTGGATTAATCGTCCAACAAATCACGCTTAGCAACACCACCGTAACAAAATGGCGCCCAGAACGTGGGGCCCGAAGTAGGTTTGTTTAGGTTCAATAGTTTATGTTTTTGTGTAGGAAATATCTGTGTTAACTTGTTAGTTCAGGAATGAGTCCCATTTAGGTAATTTAAGAGTCCCTAACGCGTTTGCTACATTTTTGGCACAAGTTGGCCAGAATTTTCGAGACGGAAAATTGTTGGGTATAATTATATTGGCTAGAAGACTTAATAGTTACTTGTATTCTTTCTAATTGCTATCTAGCACAAATTAATTACTCTCAAAAGTCGATTCAATAGCCCACTATTTTTTTTTTGTATTTGCCAGCACATCTCGCAGTTCCCAGGAGCAAGTCGCTTGATTCACCGAAGACCCGTCCAATCGAGTAATTTTTTTCTAGGGGGCACGTAGCTTCGTTGGAAAGTGCGACTGGCGTTTGGAGACTGCGAGATGTGTCATTTTCTTTTGTCCATGGATTCATTGTGCTGGGTCTTGGAAGCTCGGAGGCGTGAGGTCTAGATATTCCAATTGTTATATGCACATGAGAATCGGTCAATGTTTTGGATATGCTTTACAGTCAGGGGCCAAAGTAGTTCAATAGTCAAAAGTTTGTTTTTGGACTTACTTTGTAATATCAGGGAGAAAAGAATTTTGTCCCGCCAGGCGCAGAGGTGGCACAGACCACAGGTTACAGAGTCAGGGCTGTTTTTCGTATCTTCGTCCATGTCCATTATCGCCAACTTTTCATGTTCATGTAGGTAGTAGTCTACGTATTGCACTCACGATACCAGAAAAAGCAATTAGATTTTGTTAGAATTTGCATTAGAGTGATATTTTTGAGTACGTATATGGAATTTACATTCACTTACCTTTACTATGCTAGAGCCTACCACCGATGTACTATATCAATTTTAGTTTTTCCAGTTAGCATCGCTTGGGTTGATTTATTCCCTGAGTGGAAAGCAAAATTGCTTGAGTTACTAGGTTTCTGTATTCGGTCTGATTTTATTCTAGTTATATTTATATTATTGAATTTTTTATACAGAGTTATCATCGTTTATACAGGCGAATTGGTCTTCCATGAAGTTTTGCTTTATTATTTTTTTTTTTTCTTATTTTGGTTCTTATAATATTTTTATTTATATTTATTGAATTTTTGTAGTTTTGACTTTTTGAATTTTAGGGTCTTATTATTGTTATTTCTAGTAGAAATTGGATTAGGTTTATTTTAGATTTAGTTCATTATTTCGTGTTATTTTTTCATTGGCTTAGTTTATTTTCATTGGCGTGATTATATTTTTTGCGAGGACTGTTGTTTTTGGATAATTTTTATTTGATTATATTGATCATGGTTAATACTCGTTATGCTATGTAAGTAAAGGTAGTGATTTGCAACCTAGGATGGAACACGCTAGTGTGCAAAATGTTCCTGGGGGTAGTACCTTGCCAGCTGCGACTCTCTCTACACAATCTCCAACCACAAACACAACAACGCAAAGTGCACCGATTCCGCCAGCGGAATCATCAGCGCATCTGCCACCACCGCCTGCAGAAGATGAATTATCACGTTTGCTGAACTCTCTAGCATCGAGCTCGTCTCCATCTTTTAGCCCTGTAACAGGTCTGAATGCCGCAGTGCCCCCAGCAAATCCAGCCGTAAGTAAGGCAATGAGGGAAATCATAAACTCAGCTGTGGGCTTAACTAGAATCTATTTTGAAAGGGAGCAGGGGATGATAATAAATAGTTTGATTCCAACAAAAGTGGAATACCCGCTAATCAGCCAGTGGCGCCGCCAAATTTAGCCACGGAACAGCCAGGGCGACCAATCTTAGGGCAGCAGCCACCAGGTTCAGTTCCCCAGCAGACAAATACACCGCCAGGTCTGCCCCAATGCAAATGTTGGCCGTGGCCCACCCACAAACGGACGGTATTCGTTACCTTCAAGATCAGGGCCAAGAGCCAACTCTAGAATGCCACCATTTGATCATCAATCCGCAGCAGCTGAAGGAGAACATATTGCGAGGGGTAATATGAACTGGTTAAGTGGAGGTCAGTCAGACAATTTTATGCCAGTACAGGGTTTGGCACAAAACCGACATTATGAGTTGCCTAATTTGAATTTTCCACCACCACCAGTGTTTTCACAACAGCATCAGACACATTTCTCCAATCAAGCGGCATAGGGTGCAAGTTATCACCGACCAATGGGTAGTGTCCATACTGAGATTTTAAACAAGTTCAATTTGGCCAAATGGGGAGTCAAATTTGATGACACAAGCAAGACTATGAATGTTCATGAATTTATATTTCGTGTGGGAGAATTAAAAAGGGATTATGATTGTCCGGAGGAAGAGTTCCTGACAAGATTTCATCAACTCCTGGGAAATCCAGCTTTCGACTGGTATTGGAACCATCGTAAATTTGTTCAATTTCGTGATTGGAATGAAATGCAAACCGCTTTACTTAATCAATACCAACGTTTTGAAAATGAATTTCAAGTTCAGACCCAAATTCTTAATCGCCGTCAATTACCGCATGAATCGTTTGAAGATTTTTATAATGCTGTTATGCTACTGAGGACTCAACAGAAAACGCCTTATACAGAAATGGTACAGATCATGAGGGGGAATTTGAAACCATCCTTAGCGCAAATGATTTTCTCGGTGAGAGTATATGACTTGGGGAGTTTTTTCCGAGAGGTGAAACGTGCCGAAAATCTGCTAACTAGTCATCGTCAACAGTATCAGCGTTCATGAGCTCGATTTTGTGGAGGAATTGCCTCCTGAGACATGGGAATTGGACGAACTGCGTGAAAGATCTAAGTTTAAATGTTGGAATTGTGGTGTTGAGGGTCACAGTTGGCTAGATTGTGCTGCCCCTAGAAAATAATTTTGCTACAAGTGTGTTCATGAGGGAGTGACGGTTAGGAGTTGTCCGAAATGTCAGGGAAACAGGCAGGGGAGCCCATCTCAAACTGGGGAGGTGAGGTCGACCGCAGTTTAGACCCAGTTCTCGCTTCGAACGAAAATATTAAGATTTTAGTGAATTCCCACCAGGTCAGAAACAATTCTGTGATTTGTCCGAAACTTAGGGAATTAAAACCGTTGCACGTCAGGGTGCAAGAGTATAAAGAGGCGAAAGCGAGGATTTTTTGGGATTTCGAATAAAGTGAAAAAGGCCCGTGAACGTTATAAGAAGAGAAAGACTTTGCGCAGGCAAATTTCTGCAGCATCGCTGTATGATGGAGATGATAATAGGCTATACACCCGTTTGACGATTAATGGTCAAGAAATTGAGGGTTTGCTTGACAGTGGAGCTACGGTATCTTGTTTGGGCAGAGGTTGCATGGATTTTGTAGCTCGAGCAGGTCTAGAGATACTGCCTTTTCATTCTTTTATTCATACGGCCGATGAAAGTCCACATAGAATTGTTGGAAAAGTGATCGCGGTGATTTCTTTTAATAAAGCGTCCCATGAAATTACTTTCTTTTTTGTCCCGTCTTTGAGTAGATCGCTGTTTCTCGGTGTTGATTTTATGCGTAAATTTAAACTTTTTGCCCAAATTGAGAGTTTGGTCACCAATAATGTCAGTCTTTGTGAAGAAGCTGATAGTGGTATTAATTACGATAGAAAAGTTCAAAATTTGTCAGATTTTCGACGGAAACGTTTGGAGATGGTGATAGAAAAGTTTCCCTGCTTTTCAAAGAAAGGTTTGGGTCGAACTCAAACTGAGATGCACACAATCGACACACGTGATGCAGCTCCGGTGAAAAGTAAACATTATCCGGTGTCGCCAGCTGTGCAAAAACTTATGTTTGCGGAGCTGGATAGGATGTTGGCCTTGGGTGTCATTGAGCTGAGTGACAGCCCATGGAGTAATCCAGTTACCTTAGTCCGTAAGGGCGAGAAGAACAGATTATGCCTGGACGCACGAAAGCTCAATGAACTCATGGTCAAGGATGCCTATCCACTTCCGCATATTGAAGGACTACTTAGCCGGCTTGGTGACACATATTTCATTTCGAGTGTCGACCTTAAGGATGCATTCTGGCAGATACCCCTTGATGAGTCCAGTAGGGAAAAGATCGCTTTCACGGTGCCTGGGAGACCACTTTATCATTCCTTTTGGGTTGGTTATATTGATCATGGTTAATACTCGTTATGTTATGTAAGTAAAGGTAGTGATTTGCAACCTAGGATGGAACACGCTAGTGTGCAAAATGTTCCTGGGGGTAGTACCATGCCAGCTGCGACTCTCTCTGCACAATCTCCAACCACAAACACAACAACGACAACAACAACGCAAAGTGCACCGATTCCGCCAGCGGTATCATCAGCGCATCTGCCACCACCGCCTGCAGAATATGAATTATCACGTTTGCTGAACTCTCTAGCATCGAACTCGTCTCCATCTTTTAGCCCTGTAACAGGTCTGAATGCCGCAGTGCCCCCAGCAAATCAAGCCGTAAGTAAGGCAATGAGGGAAATCATAAACTCAGCTGTGGGCTTAACTAGAATCTATTTTGAAAGGGAGCAGGGGATGATAATAAATAGTTTGATTCCAACAGCAGTGGAATACCCGCTAATCAGCCAGTGGCGCCGCCAAATTTAGCCACGGAACAGCCAGGACGACCAATCTTAGGGTAGCAGCCACCAGGTTCAGTTCCCCAGCAGACAAATACACCGCCAGGTCTGCCCCAATGCAAATGTTGGCCGTGGCCCACCCACAAACGGACGGTATTCGTTACCTTCAAGATCAGGGCCAAGAGCCAACTCTAGAATGCCACCATTTGATCATCAATCCGCAGCAGCTGAAGGAGAACATATTGCGAGGGGTAATATGAACTGGTTAAGTGGAGGTCAGTCAGACAATTTTATGCCAGTACAGGGTTTGGCACAAAACCGACATTATGAGTTGCCTAATTTGAATTTTCCACCACCACCAGTGTTTTCACAACAGCATCAGGCACATTTCTCCAATCAAGCGGCATAGGGTGCAAGTTATCACCGACCAATGGGTAGTGTCCATACTGAGATTTTAAACAAGTTCAATTTGGCCAAATGGGGAGTCAAATTTGATGACACAAGCAAGACTATGAATGTTCATGAATTTATATTTCGTGTGGGAGAATTAAAAGGGATTATGATTGTCCGGAGGAAGAGTTCCTAACAAAATTTCATCAACTCCTGGAAAATCCAGCTCTCGACTGGTATTGGAACCATCGTAAATTTGTTCAATTTCGTGATTGGAATGAAATACAAACCGCTTTACTTAATCAATTCTTAATCGACTCAACAGAAAACGCCTTATACAGAAACAGAAATGGTACAGATCATGAGGGGGAATTTGAAACCATCCTTAGCGCAAATGATTTTCTCGGTGAGAGTATATGACTTGGGGAGTTTTTACCGAGAGGTGAAACGTGCCGAAAATCTGCTAACTAGTCATCGTCAACAGTATCAGCGTTCAAATATTCCGCAGCGAGTTCATGAGCTCGATTTTGTGGAGGAATTGCCTCCTGAGATATGGGAATTAGAAGAACTGCGTTAAAGATCTAAGTTTAAATGTTGGAATTGTGGTGTTGAGGGTCACAGTTGGCTAGATTGTGCTGCCCCTAGAAAATACTTTTGCTACAAGTGTGTTCACGAGGGAGTGACGG
The DNA here is from genome assembly GCF_050003625.1 of Haematobia irritans. Lineage (NCBI taxonomy): Eukaryota > Metazoa > Arthropoda > Insecta > Diptera > Muscidae > Haematobia > Haematobia irritans. Next base: position 102,106,453 of record NC_134397.1, on the reverse strand, counting down.
TTGGGAGTTGTCCGAAATGTCAGGGAAACAGGCAGGGGAGCCCATCTCAAATTGGGGAGGTGAGGTCGACCGCAGTTTAGACCCAGTTCTCGCTTCGAACGAAAATATTAAGATTTCAGTGAATTCCCACCAGGTTCTGTGATTTGTCCGAAACTTAGGGAATTAAAAACGTTGCACGTCAAGGTGCAAGAATATAAAGAGGCGAAAGCGAGGAGTTTTGTGATTTCTAATAAAGAAGAGAAAGACTTTGCGTAGGCAAATTTCTGCAGCATCGCTGTATGATGGAGATGATAATAGGCTATACACCCGTTTGACGATTAATGGTCAAGAAATTGAGGGTTTGCTACGGTATCTTGTTTGGGCAGAGGTTGCATGGATTTTGTAGCTCGAGCAGGTCTAGAGATACGGCCTTTTCATTCTTTTATTCATACGGCCGATGAAAGTCCACATAGAATTGTTGGAAAAGTGATCGCGGTGATTTCTTTTAATAAAGCGTCCCATGAAATTACTTTCTTTTTGGTCCCGTCTTTGAGTAGATCGCTGTTTCTCGGTGTTGATTTTATGCGTAAATTTAAACTTTTTGCCCAAATTGAGAGTTAGGCCACCAATAATGTCAGTCTTTGTGAAGAAGCTGATAGTGGTATTAATGACGATAGAAAAGTTCAAAATTTGTCAGATTTTCGACGGATACGTTTGGAGATGGTGATAGAAAAGTTTCCCTGCTTTTCAAAGAAAGGTTTGGGTCGAACTCAATCTGAGATGCACACAATCGACACATGTGATGCAGCTCCGGTGAAAAGTAAACATTATCCGGTGTCGCCAGCTGTGCAAAAACTTATCTTTGCGGAGCTGGATAGGATGTTGGCCTTGGGTGTCATTGAGCTGAGTGACAGTCCATGGAGTAATCCAGTTACCTTAGTCCGTAAGGGCGAGAAGAAAAGATTATGACTGGACGCACGAAAGCTCAATGAACTCATGGTCAAGGATGCCTATCCACTTCCGCATATTGAAGGACTACTTAGCCGGCTTGGTGACACATATTTCATTTCGAGTGTCGACCTTAAGGATGCATTCTGGCAAATACCCCTTGATGAGTCCAGTAGGGAAAAGACCGCTTTCACGGTGCCTGGGAGGCCACTTTATCATTTTACGGTCATGCCTTTTGGGTTGTGTAATGCAGCTCAGAGGTTATGCCGTTTAATGGATAAAGTGATTCCAGCGGCACTGAGAGATCGGGTTTTTGTCTGTTTGGATGACCTCTTGGTGGTATCTCCAGATTTTGACACTCACCTGGAGTTGCTGGAGCGTGTGGCTGATTTGTTGGCTGAATCGGGGCTCACAATAAATGTGAGAAAGTCAAAGTTCTGTTTTAAAGAGCTCCGATACTTAGGCTACATTGTTGGTGGGGGAACCCTCAATGATTATCCAAAGACGGCCAAACAAGTTAGGAGTTTCATGGGAGCTACGGGATGGTATAGGCGTTTTATACCGGATTACGCCACTATAGCAACACAAATTTTTCATTCGGAGATGAAGCAATGGCTGCTTTTGATCAGTTGAAATAGTCCCTGGTCACAAGCCCGGTACTCTCTCATCCAAACTTTGAAAGACACTTTTATGTGCAATGCGATGCTTTCGACCTTGGAATAGGGGCGGTCCTATTTCAGAAGGATGATGAGGACGGGGGGCATCCCATTGCATATTTTTTGCAAAAATTAACGTCAGCCCAGAAGAACTATTCAGTGATGGAGAGAGAGTGCTTGGCTGTGGTATGGCTATTAAGAAATTCAGGCCATATATTGAATTAATGCCATTCACTATCATCACTGATCATAGCAGCCTGAAATGGTTAATGTCCCACAGGGATCTGAGTGGAAGACTGGCGAGGTGGAGCCTACATCTGCAGTCCTTTACGTTCGATATCGAACATAGACAAGGCAGCAAGAACATTGTTCCTGACACCTTGTCTAGGTACGATATGGAGGAGTTGTCGGCGAACTTGGACCCGCCTTTCAGTCAGAGGGATACCAAGATTTGGTACGTAATATTACGGAGAATGAAGAGGGTTTGCCTGACTTAAGGGTAATCGATAAAGTGGTTTATAAAAGGACCGGTCACTACGATGGTGTTCCCATCAACGAGGATTTTGCGTGGAAGTTGTGGGTGCCGGCTGAGTTGACCGAGGAAATTATTGAAAAGGCTCATTGTCCACCTGAAGCTGCACATGGCGGGTTTCACAAAACTTTGCGCCGTGTAAAAGAATATTTCTTTTGGCCCAATATGGTCACACAAGTGCGAAGTTTTGTGAAACGAAGCGAAGTCTGCAAGGAGACGAAGCCGGCAAACACAAATCTACGACCACCAATGGGAAATCAAGCGGAAGTTGAGCGACCATTCCAGCGAATCTATGTCGACTTTCTAGGACTGTACCCGCGATCGAAAAATGGAAATTATTTTATTTTTATAGTTTTGGACCATCTGTCGAAGTATGTCCTTTAATTTGAATTATTATTATTTTTTATATGCATCGTGATGAAGCTAATTGCAAAACATAAGGAGAGTTTGGAATATTTTGTGAACGATTGTGAAGTGAATTGTGGAGCGATCAGTCGAACTATTATACTTTGATATTAGTTTGATATTAATTTTTTTATTTATTGCGAATTTATTGAACTGTAGTATGCATAATTTTTAGGTCCCACTGGTCCAGAACACGGTATACAGTTCGATCTCACACGTCAGGGTCATCTTCGCACCAGCCTCTAGGATGTAATACAAAACCTTTACGACCAGAGTACGATAATAGATTCTCCGAAGTTAGACATTAGCTATAGCCGAAGAGGTCACGTCGTGACGACCTTTGGAGTGTTTGTTAACTCCTGTTTCGTAATCTCCTTCGTAACTATGACACAGGCCTTAGGAGTTAATCAGGTCCCAGGATAAGATCTAGGGTGATTTCTGGCGAGTTATGTCAAAGTGTGGGAGTTCATATGACCAATACATCAAAAATGTATTGGTAAAGTATCGTATCCGGGGTTGAAGGATGTGTAAAGCATTCAAGAGGGTGGTGGTCTGAGTTACCGTTGGCAGGAGAAAGAACTGAATATTAGGTTTGGACGAGGAGCGGACTCTTGGATTTTGCAATTGGAGTTGACTGGTTGGTCTCGCGAAAAGATTTTCTGAAAAAGTTTATGGTTTATACCGTGAGACGCGATATAGTTCAAGTACATACCTTTTGCTGAATGCCTTTCGAGGAAACATATAAGTGTTGACGTAAAAAGTGAACGATCCCAATAAACACAGGATGAGCGTTTTTCAAATGCAACAACTTTTCAGTTTGAGGGTAAATATAATTTTCAACATAAATTCAACTTGACTTGAAAAAGCTCATCTTCAATTCATCTTCAAATTGTTTGCGAATTACAACCAATTTGGCAAAATGTTGACGAAAACTTTGAAAATGTGTTGAAGATAATTGGAGAAAACTTTGACAAAACACTACCCTGAAATGCAACGAAAAAACCACATGGTTTTCAATACTACTTTGGACAACAAAGTTCGTGGAAGAAATACAAAAATGTGGAAATTTTTTAATAATCAATTGAAATTACTTATAATAATTGGTAAGTAAAACTAAAACACGAAATGAAAACTTTAAGGAAGTCACTAAACTCAAATCTCTTTGCAGACAACTAAAATATTTGGATGCTGATTCTTGGACACATTAAGAGGCTGGCCGGTGAAAAATGGTAGTGGCTTATCGAGAAGAGAAAGTTTCCATAAATCAAAGTGCAACCAAAAAAACTTGGTATTTATGCTTTTCCATATCAACAACTACTGGATGATAATTCGCATCACATCGATAGTTTAATTTATATCGCATCATCGGTTTAATTTGTTATTTTGTGAATTGAAATTGCTGGAAATTTATTCCAATTATCTGGCCATCAAGTTCCTGAAAACTGCCAGTATTTTAATAACAACAATTTTGTAACACCAACGTTCTTGAGGAAATCACGAAGTACGTGGTCAGTTGGAAGAAATACAAATTGGTAAGTCAAAATAAAAAGTGAAATGAAAACATAATGGAAATCACAAAACTCGATTGTTTTGCAGAAAACTAAAATCATTGAATGGTATATTCTTGGAAGATGTTGGCCGATGAAAAACCGATGAAGGAAACAACAAAGAAAAGTTTTCAGAAAACTTACAAAGTGCAACCAATTAAAACAAAGTGCAACAATTCCTATATCAAGAACTTCTGGATGAAAATGTGCATTACATCAATTTACATCCCGTCATCAGTTTGATATTTTGTGATTTCCTCTTGCTGGAATCTATTCTAACACACAAGCCAGCAAGTTCCTCGATAGTAATTATTTCAAATTGCCAGCATATTAATGACACCAACATTATGGATTAACCCTGGACAGTCATCGTTCGTCAAAATGACGACGCGTAATTTCATTTTCGATTTAAAATGCATTTTAGTCGATTGGGAAATCATAAATTTTAGTTATACTAATTGAACTATTTTGGGAATTTTTATTTTATACTAATTAAACACAAATAGAATAAGAAAATAAAGTCAATTTTGGTTCTCATTTTTGCTTACGATGTAAATTATAGCGTCTTGAAATAAGCCGTAGTCAAAATGACGAAGGATGACGTTAGTGTACAAAAAATAAGGATGACTTTCCAGGGTTAAATGGAATTATACATGTAAAAATGTTTAAGATATTTAAAGTTGTATTCATAGTTTTATTTATTAATACGTTTAATAAGATAATTACATTTTGATTGGTATAATATTATTATTTTTATATATTATTAATGTCATTTTTAAGATTATTATATTTGTTAACGAAAAAATAATAAAATTTACAAAATCCCTAGAAATTTAGTATTGACTTTCAGTTAGAACTAGGATTGACTTTCATACAAATTGTGGTTTGAAAGTATTCGCAACAATGCTAATTTTTTATTTTTCTCACATTGAAAACTGTTTGAGAAATTATTGAGTAGCGATGCATTTCAATTTGAGGATTACAATTGAGAAATTATTGCTATTGTGTTGAATTTTACTGTTGAGGGTAATGTCTGTTTTTTGTTGAGAACGCGATTTTCTCAACAATTTCTCAACTTGAATATTACCCTAATCCTTTGAAAAAATGTTTGAAAAATTACTGAATTTTAGTATTTTTCAAACGTTTGTGTTTATTGGGATGTCACTGATTTATTGCGATTTTAAAAACATGATATTTAACGTAAATAAAGTACCAGGAGCACGTCGCTGTGGATCGTGCTAGCATGCAGCGTCTCCCACGGTGAATTGGAGTAGTGATGGCAACTGGCGGTCAAATGTTCGTTATGATGTCGCGAACGGAGTTTTGTGCACTTCAAGGTTTGTTTTCACAGTGTATACTACGTTCCAAATAGTTGTTGCGCCAAATGCAATGTCCAAACGTATATTTGGTTATTATGTATCCACATTCAGAGTAATACTACGTTCGCACGGATAGACATTTCCTTGTGCACGCAGAGAAGAAACATGATTGCCACAATCATATTCGAAGAGCAAAATAATATGATAGCAGCTATTTTTGCGGCGACCATGTAACATTTTAACCTGCAACCATGTTGGCTCAGTGAACATGGTTCTAAGAAAAATACAATTGTCCTCATCTAAAATGTTATTATATTGATAAAAAGAATTTTGTTGCCATTAAAAGACAATGGTCACGATCTAAAATGTTATGTTATTCGTCAAAAATGTTTTTCTTCTAGTTAAAAGAACATGGTCACAACCTAAAATGTTTTGATTTTTATGAAAAAACTTTTTTCGTCGTCGAAAAAAGGACGCCACTTGAGAAAAGAAAACACAAAATCAACTTTATTTATTTGTTTTTATTTATTTATAAACTAATTCATTGTTTATTTGTATTTATAATGTCGTGCAAGCAAACTTCACATATTTTTACACACTCTAGTTTGGTTCAATTTCAACAATAAGTAATCATTCCATATTTACTTCGTGCCCATCAAATGTACAAACGCAGACATCATGTAACTGCAAATAAAAATAAATTATACCATATATCAAAATGCAGAACAAAAACCAGGTATATTTTTTTCAATTACACTTTCCTTTTTTGTATTCACATAAAACCACGTGCCATTTCTGAATAAATAAATTAACACAAAACACAATAATTCCGTATTCTCCGTCCATTCCAAGAAACAATCAACACACGACTGACGCGCAAAATGAAAATCGTGTGTACCTGCTCAATGTTTTTATAAAATTCTTGTCGCTGCAAAAAATTAAAAAATTAAATGGTCACGAAAACAATGTACATGGTCTTTATGGCCATGTAATGGTTGTAGACATGTCTATACGTAAACTATAAAAATATTTTTTTCTCTGCAAAAAAGTCAAAAAATTGAATGGTCAGATATATGATTTTCCTGACCATATAATGGTCTCAAATTCTATCATTTAAATAATAGAACATGTTTGCGGCATTTGAGAACCATTTAAATGCTTATTACCAACATATATTTTTCTCCGCTCGAAAATTATTTTTACAAAGACAAAATACATGGTTTTCGCGACAATTACATACTCTAAATAAGCATTAAATGGATGCGGCAACCATGTCCAAACATGTTTTTTCTGTGCGTGTGGGTACATCGGAAATCTCTAAGAAAAAGTGTTACTGTGGATATGTGAAATGGTTAGTATTGGAATTGGTATTAGGAAAAATGGATCTAGCTTAGGATTTTTCTAAGGTGGTAGGGTAGTATGTAAGTAAAGTAAGTAAATGTATCGAATTTGGGATGCCCAGAAATGAAGTAGGCATTATGGTGAGACACATTTGTGGTTTCTGTGGGAGGAAATATTGTCGGCATAACATCTGCCGAGATACACATTTATACGTATTTATCAGTGTTATTTTATGTCTATTTTATATGTCACTAGGTTCGTGAGTGCATACGTCTGTTTTTTCTTTTCATTTTTCCATACCTTTTTGCTCGTTTAGACCTACTTCAGCCTCGTTTATTTTTATGTGTGATGTAAGCCCGGTATGATTTTTTGTGTATGGTGTGTGCGTTGCCGTCCTTGAAAAGAACCACCCCAATCCGGCGAGCTCTAGCCGCGCTAAACGCCAGCATACCGGCAACTCATTGGGATGACAACATTCAAATGATTGTTGGATTTAATCGTCCAACAAATCGCACTTAGCAACACCACCGTAACACATACTTCTTTTGTGCAGAGTAACCCGTAGATATTGGGATGGATTTGATGCACTGTACGTGCTGACTATTTAAAAATTCAGCTTCATTAATTTGGGCCCATACTTTTCGTATGTAGTGTAATCAATATTTATATGGCGTAGTTGAAGCACTGTGCGTGCTGATTGTCGAAAAACCATGTATGTGTATGTGAGTTTGAGTGTTGTGATCAAAATTATTTTTAAGAGATTTTATTATTGTGATTTGTTTATTTTTACTCGAGATGTATACGAGATTGATTTTAAGAGTATGTGGGCAGTTTAAATATTATGTAGGGGTTAGTACAAATAATTTGTTAACATTTTAAAATATTGAATGAAAAAAATACATTAATTTCCGAGATAGATTTATAGATTTAATTATGTATATTATTCGAAACCAGTATTTTAATTACTTACGCGAGCCCGGAGCCGAATTATTTTTCCAATAACGCTATTTTATTTTTCTACACTGTAACATTTGACACAGGCCGATTTGTATATATTTTTGTTGTGCTAAGAATGTTCGTTTAAGTTAATCACTTTCACCAAAAAGTGTTCAAAAATGATCATTGTTTCTGCCTTGTTTTACTGATTTATTCTCTTCTTTCTTTGTATTTGAAAAAAGAAAAGAAACAAAATTTGGATGACTGCATTCCCATGCTACTCTCAATAATGGGTTTCAGATGGAAGAACAAACCAATCTTGATGGAAGTGATAAAGGGTATAGATATGAGAAGAATTTTTAAGATTTTGATGCATGGGCGGGCTTAAAAATTAGAGCATTGCATGGGAACATTCATTCATAGCGCACACAAATGCACTCTCGAAACGGTTCGAGAAGACTGAATCATCGTCGATGATCGAATGAATAGAATACGAGCACTCGCTTGATCAAATCGGTTCGAATGAATGTAATAGTATGAATGAGGCATGGTTTGAAACGAACCCCATAAATCAGTATCGAGCGAATGTTGTCGTGACATCACTGACTGAAGTTGTGCATTCGTTCCAATTTCAAATACATTCAAATGCATTTGGGTATTTGCAAAGTTCTCGAGTATGTTATGACAAGAAATGGACTTATGCTTAATGAGAAAAGAAGTTATTTATTTGGCGTTGCTTCAAGTATAGTGTGTAATTCAGAGTTAAGTTTATGGAAAATAAAATGAGTGATTTTAAAAAGGTAAATTTTTAATTTGTTTATGATTTTGATTGTAACAAGCAAAAACAATGGAAGATGAAGATGAGAAAATGACAGCAGAGGGTATCAAACCATTGACGGCGTTCGATGCAAACGTGTCGTTTATGATTTTTTGTTCCACAAATTAAACTAAGAATAAAAAGAAATTCATATCAGGGAATGACGTAGAACAATCGGTCAAAAGTTTCTCATTATTATTTACACAAAATTTAACATCATTTGTGAGTTTTTAACAAAAAATATTGCAAATTAAAAATGAACGAACGTGTATGTATCGAACACCGTAAATTCAACTTTTGGTATGACGTCGCCCATTTTCCAATCTTCCTTTTCTATTGTTTTTGGTAACAAGCAAAGTAAAATAATGTTTGTTTTATTTTTTTTTCCTAAAAAAATAATTTAGCGAAACAAAATATTATATTGCCTTTAAATACGAATGTCATTTATGCATAGCATAGACGACGCATTTTCCAGTTTATTTTAATTTTGTTCTCAGAATTAAATACGAAAAACTTACTTTTAAAAGAGAAATGCATCTCTAAAGAATTCTTAGTTGGTATATTGCCCAAAAATGTCATCAAACCCATTTTTGTCCAAAATGTTTCTATTAACAACTATAGCAATATTTTGTTGTGCTATTAGTACCCTTTACATATAAACTCAGAACAAAAACGTCTTTACGGCAACGTACAACTAATCAAACGTACAATACATAAAATAGTTTTTGTTGTTGTTACTATATGAGGGCAAACAAGAATCGAATTCCTCGATTCCTTCACTCTGTTTTCGAAAACAATTTGACTCGTTGTGTTTGATCCCGAAGGCTGAAGTTGTTTGATTGACCGTTTCATACAACACAAACGAGAATGAGTTATGGTTGTATTCGAACGTACAAAAATCGGTCCAAACTAGGGTTTCCATATGGATAATTTTTAAAAGAGAACTTTCGCTTTAAGAAAAGAGAACATTTTAACTAAAAAAGAGTTTACAATCAAAAAAAAAAATCTTTATCAAATAATTAATTATTTTATTGATGTTAAAATTAAAATAAAACAAGTAAGGAAAGTCTAAAGTCGGGCGGGGCCGACTATATTATACCCTGCACCACTTTGTAGATCTAAATTTTCGATACCATATCACATCCGTCAACTGTGTTGGGTGTTGTATATAAAAGGTTTGTCCCAAATACATACATTTAAATATCACTCGGTCTGTACAGAATTTGATAGACTTTTACAACATCTATAGACTCAAAATTTAAGTTGGCTAATGCACTAGGGTTCCACCCTAGTGCACAATGTTAGTAAAAAACAAGTAAGGAAAGTCTAAAGTCGGGCGGGGCCGACTATATTATACCCTGCACCACTTTGTAGATCTACATTTTCGATATCATATCACATCCGTCAAATGTGTTGGGTGCTATATATAAAAGTTTGTCCCAAATACATACATTTAAATATCACTCGATTTGGACAGAATTTGATAGACTTTTACAAAATCTATAGACTCAAATTTAAGTTGGCTAATGCACTAGAGTGGAACACAATTTTAGTAAAAACATTTGGGAAACATTTAAATCTGAAGCAATTTTAAGGAAACTTCGCAAAAGTTTATTTATGATTTATCGCCCGATACATATGTATTAGAAGTTTGGGAAAATTAGAATCATTTTTACAACTTTGCGACTAAGCAGTGGCGATTTAACAAGGAAAATGTTGGTATTTTGACTATTTTTGTCGAAATCAGAAAAACATATATATGGGAGCTATATCTAAATCTGAACCGATTTCAATCAAATTTGGCACACATGACTATATTACCAATTGTACTCCTTGTGCAAAATTTCAAGCTAATCGGGATAAAACTCTGGCTTCTGGGTCCATATAAGTGCATAGCGGGCGAAAGATATATATGGGAGCTATATCTAAATCTGAATCGATTTCAACCAAATTTGGCACACTTGTTATGCTTGTACAAAATTTCAAGCAAATCGGTATAAAACTCTGGCTGCTGGGTCCATATTAGTGCATATCGGGCGAAAGATATATATGGGAGCTATATCTAAATCTGAACCGATTTCAATCAAATTTTGCACACTTGACTATACAACTAATTGTACTCCTATTGAAACATTTCAACCAAATTCGGCCAAAAAACTGGCTTCTGGGGCCATATAAGTCCATATCGGGCGAAAGATATATATGGGAGCTATATCTAAATCTGAACCGATTTCAATCAAATTTTGCACACTTGTTATGTTTGTACAAAATTTCAAGCAAATCGGTATAAAACTCTGGCTGCTGGGTCCATATTAGTGCATATCGGGCGAAAGATATATATGGGAGCTATATCTAAATCTGAACCGATTTCTTCCAAAATCAATAGGGTTCTATTCTGACCCAAATTAGGAACATGTGCCAACTTTGAAGGCGATTGGACTTAAATTGCGACCTAGACTTTGATCACAAAAATGTGTTCACAGACAGACGAACGGACAGAGGGACTTGGTTATAACGACTCAGGGACCCACCCGGCTACAAATTTTATAAGAAGAGTACACGATATCAGCGACAAAATATTTCATAAGGACAACGAAGATAAGATAAGGACCATATTGCGATTAAATGATTTTCCGAATAAGACGATTGACGACCTAATACAACATGTAAAAGAACGACAACATATCAAACATGACGAAATTGAACCCAAAATTTATAAACCCTTGACATATGTCCCCCAATTCTCGGAAAGATTCAAATCATCAAACATGCTAAATAAGGACAAATTTCAAATTGCACAAAGGACTCATAATACAGTAAATCAATTCTTCAGCAAGACAAAATCCAAAATTAAGAAAGAAGACAAGTCAAACGTAGTATATAAGATCAAATGCAATGGAAATGACTCTGATACTTGCCAAAAAGTATATATTGGTACAACGAAAACCAAATTAAAAACTAGACTCTCAGGGCATAAATCTGATCAGAAAGCCACTGATAAGCCCTTGGAGCAAAAGACGGCACTTGCAGCACATTGCACTTTAACAGGACACAAACCAAACTTTAAGAACGTAGATACTTTGACGCAAGAAACCAATTATAAAAGGAGATTTACTCTGGAGATGCTACATATTATAAATGTACCTGCAGAAAGACGAATGAATTTTAAGACTGATACGGACCATTGTGCACATATTTATAGAAATATTGTACAAAAATATAGAAAGACAGATTAGCTTTTAGTTGTAAATATACTCCCTTGTAAAGAAGTTCACTGTTCTTTAAATTTAAATGTAATTATCTGTGTTTTTCATGTAATGATATATTTTTTGTTAATGTGTTAAATGTTTTTTCTTTTTGTTTAAAGTAATTTCCCTGAAGACGAGCATCGGAGATGTCTCGAAATATTGGAAAATTTTAAATATAAAAATACAACTCAAAAAACAACAACATCTGTTTTTATTCACATGACCTCAATCCGAACTAAGCAAATATAATTAATAGTTTCTAACGATAGGAACAACGAAATAAATATATAATAAAACAATAAAAAACAAAAAGAATCACATTTTCTTAAAAAATAAACAAAATAAATTGAAGACAACGTATTGGCGTATTTACGTCGTACGTTCAATTACATCTATTTCCAATTTTTACGCCGTACGTCGAAACGTCGCATTTGTGTTCCGGCCTTTAATTTGTCAACAGATTTAACCCAGTAAACAATTAGTGGCGAACAATTGTGGCGAATTCCTACTAAATAAATAAAATTCCATCAATCTAGGATTTTTTTGAAATAGAGTACATAAAGAGCACTGTTGGACATAAAAATACGGCACCAAAAAAAGAGAGTGAACAAAAAGATACGAACACAAAAAGAGAACATGTTCTCTTTAAAAGAGATGTAATGGACAGCCTAGTCCAAACGGGAACGACTACAAATCTCTACCTTACTTGTTGGGCTTCGAGATGTTCTCGAACACAAAAGTATATGACCGATGCAATGCTCTATTAAAAATTCTACCAAAAGAAAGGGTGAATTTTTGGTAGAAATTGTTTATAACGGTTTCCTCGGAAATTGTGCAATGTAATTTATAGAAAATAGAAACAAAAAAAATGTGCCCATGCTCAAATTTTTTTCTTTTAACTGTTAATTTTTATGCGAATTTCATTTTTATTATAACGGTTTATACACATTTTTATTGTAGAATTTTGGGAAATAAATACATTTTGTTGATTTTATAAGAAAAATTTTACCGAACAAAAATTTTTTGTTTTCATTTTGTATTTTTTTTTAAATAAATTTTTAAACTTTTTAATAAATATGCATAGGGAATTAATCTTTGTTGTGGTATTTGGAGTTTAGAGCATTTTTTATGATTTTTTCAACATGGTAAATAGATATTTTAGTGAACTGGATGAACACTTATGAAATTACGACTTATCCCTTTTCGGTAATAACGTTTTTTACTCGTGTCGTAATACAACTCAAATAATTATTTGTTGCATTAGAACTTTATCGATCACGGAAAAATCCTCTTTTTAATTGTGTCTGACAATTTTAATAATTTTAATTTTCTCAGTTCTTTAATGTTTTAACCAATTTTAGAATGTTCAGTTTTTAACGATCTTAACCAATCTCAAATGTCAAATTTTAGAGGTTTTCAACATTATTACTTTAAAATTTTAATTAACTTTGTTAGCAATTTCTATCATAAATTAAATTTTCCGAACGAACAAATAAAAACTATACAAGTGCGCTTTATATTCGTTTTAAAATTTATACGCTTTTTTCTTTCGATCGAATTTGCCGCTTAATATCATAGTTAGAGAGTAACTAGAGTTTACCTTGAATTCTCTCCAATTGAAGATGATCTCCTCTGCCTCGAGGTTTCTCTTCTCGAATGGGCCATGTTAAGATATGTAAGAGGGGTAATCGGGACAAGAACTGTGATGAGCTGTGGATACGTATACCTCTTTACCGATGTTCGAGTGGACTGTATGTGGAGCAGGTCGCTGAAGTCGACTTCCGAGACGGAAGGGGCTTCAATAATAAAGAGGAATTCAATATTTGAATGCTGAGCCAGACATAATATCTCTCGGAAAGAGATATCATGGGCAATGGGTAGAGAAGTAAAAGGAAAGAGGGTATGTTAGGGCTAAGCTCGTATATATTTGGGATTCTGATAAGTGCTCACCGTTTTAATGTGTAAATGTAAGTGGCTAAGTTTTCTTCTTTCACTTGCAAGAAATATTTCAATAATAATTGACAATTCACAATAACGCACAGTGTTCTTAAAACTACTGTAATTCATTGTATCTTTGATTATTCAAAGGTAATAATTAATATACAAGATATACATCCATGTTCCGATATCCACTTCAATTCCACTTCCACTATTCACGTCAAATCCACGAACGTGAAAATTTGGGGTTCTTAATTCCACGATCTTTTTTGAACTTTTCTGTAACCAGCTGGGTTGCACAAATCACCCAAAAATTCACTAAGGCGGAAATCAAAATAAGTGGAATCGATAGACTTATTATAATTTATTATTTTTTTTTAATTAAAAATGACGCAGTTTTAATAAAACTCATGTATTAAATATAAAACATTAACCGGATATAGACCCATCTTGGACATAATTCAACTTTCACCAAGACTTTTGCACGTGAATTGATTTCACGAAAATTCCGGTGAAAGTGGATTGTAGGACACGAAAATCGTGGAATTGATTCACATTACCCTGGAACCCATACACGAGAGCCCTCATTTTTATACCCTCCACCATAGGATGGGGGGTATATTAACTTTGTCATTCCGTTTGTAACACATCGAAATATTGCTCTAAGACCCCATAAAGTATATATATTCTGGGTCGTGGTGAAATTCTGAGTCGATCTGAGCATGTCCGTCCGTCCGTCCGTCCGTCCGTCCGTCCGTCCGTCTGTTGAAATCACGCTAACTTCCGAACGAAACAAGCTATCGACTTGAAACTTGGCACAAGTACTTGTTATTGATGTAGGTCGGATGGTATTGCAAATGGGTCATATCGGTCCACTTTTACGTATAGCCCCCATTTAAACGGACCCCCAAATTTGGCTTGCGAGGCCTCTAAGAGAAGCAAATTTCATCCGATCCGGCTGAAATTTGGTACATGGAGTTAGTACATGGTCTCTAACAACCATGCAAAAATTGGTCCACATCGGTCCATAATTACATATAGCCCCCATATAAACCGATCCGCCGATTTGGCTTGTGAGGTCTCTAAGAGAAGCAAATTTCATCCGATCCGGCTGAAATTTGGTACATGGTGTTAGTGTATGGTCTCTAACAACCATGCAAAAATTGGTCCACATCGGTCCATAATTATATATAGCTCCCATATAAACCTTTCCCCCGATTTGGCTTGCGAGGCCTCTAAGAGAAGCAAATTTCATCCGATCCGGCTGAAATTTGGTACATGGTGATAGTCTATGGTATCTAACAACCATGAGAAAATTGGTCTACATCGGTCCATAATTATATATAGCCCCCATATAAACCGATTACCAGATTTGACCTCCGGAGCCTCTTGGAAGACCAAAATTCATCTGATTCAGTTGAAATTTGGTACGTGGTGTTAATATATGGCCTCAAACTCCCATGCAAAAATTGGTCGAAATCGGCCCATAATTATATATAGCCCCCATATAAACCAATCCCCAGATTTGACCTCCGGAGCCCCTTGGAAGAGCAAAATTCATCCGATTCGGTTGAAATTTGGTACGTGATGTTAGTATATGGTATCCAACAACCATGCAGGAATTGGTCCATATCAGTCCATAATTATATATAGCACCCATATAAACCGATCCCCAGATTTTACCTCCGGAGCCTTTTGGAGAAGCAAAATTCATCCGATCTGGTTGAAATTTTGTACGTGGTGGTAGTATATGATATTTAACAACCATGTCAAAAGTGGTCCATAATCATATATAGTCCCCATATAAACCGATCCCGAGATTTGGTTTTGGAGCCTCTTGGAGGAGCAAATTTCATCCGTTAACAACCATGCCTATCGGTCTATAGTTATATATAGCCCTCAGATAAATCGATCCCCAATCACACAAAAATTGGTCCATATCAATAATTGTATATTGCCCCCATATACCGTGCAAAAGTCCATATCAATTCGTAATTATTTGTAGACTTACCTACACATACTTTTTTTGTCTAATGTATACCACGTATGGACTAACTCACAATTTAGAAAGCGATGTTAAGAAGTTTTAAGATACCACAACCCAAGTAATTCGATTGTGGATGACAGTCTTTCGTAGAAGTGTCTACGCAATCCATGGTGGAGGGTACATAAGATTCGGCCTGGCCGAACTTACGGCCGTTTATACTTGTTGAAAAATACATTTTCTCCAATATTTAAAATTCTTCTTTCCCGTGAGCGTTTGTTATAGTATTTTTGAGAGTTGAACTTTTTCTTTTCCATGTCATCTCCTATATCATTGTTGAATATATATTTACTATTTGGTCTTAATAAACTATCTGCAATTGGAAGGCGAGTCCTCATGCGCCTCAGTCCTCATGTAACATTAATTAAGCTGGTGAATATCTACACTGTTAGAAAAATATGTTTTTCATTCCGATATAAACAAAATGTGTTTCGGGCACTATTTTTAAACACAATATATGTAAGTGCAAACATGTAATGTTCCTAAACTAACTCTAAATGTTTGGGACACATATGTTAGTATGTTAGAATATATTATGTTTGGGGCATGAATGTTTCATTAAAATAATATGTGTGAATGTAAACTTATATACATTTACAAATTTCGAGTAAACATATATATGTTGTGATATTTTATTCAGAGAGCGACAGAGAGAGAGAGAGAGAGTATAGAGAAAGAAATAGAGATGGAAACCGGGAGGGTTGACGAAAGAGACCAACATAACACAGTGAGAGAATCAAAAGAGAGCAACTTCTGTGAAACCGCTTGTATGTTGTTTCGGAAAACTGTTTTATGATAAGGCCAAAAATTTGATATGCTTAAGTCTAAATCATTGATGCCCATTCAGTGCCGTTAGCGGCATTTTCAACTCACACGTATTCTTACGCTCTTTTATTTTGATCGTCAATCAACCAATAGGAAAGCAGAAATATGAGTGGGAGAGACAAGCTGCACTACACTTAAAAAATATTTCGTCTGGTCGAGATGTGGTGATTTGTTTAAACCAGGGATCCGGAGCGGAGCGGAGCGGAGCAGAGCAAGCCCTTTTTTTGCCGGAGCGGGAGCGGAGCGATTTCCAAATGAAAAACCGCTCCGCTCCGAATAAAATATTACTTGAATGAAATGTGTAACTTTGAAATTACACTGTGTATGTAATTTCAAATTTAGCTAGTACTTAGCGTAGTGTGAGTAAACGTTTAAAATGTACGATATGTATTTTTATACGTACGTACATTGGGGAAAACACAACGTGTTTTTGGTAATTGTTTTCAAAAACGGCAAATGTCAAAATATATATCTAGTACACCCTCGAAAAAAATCGCTTCTCTAACATATGTTCCAAACATATTTTGCAGGAAGCACATATATTTTTGGATACCGCCGAAACATTAATATGTTTGTTTTATGTGAGCATATTATATGTTTGGAAGCATTTTGAGTCCAATAGTATATGCTTGGAAGAATTCCCCAAAGAAGATTGTGTTCATTCCCTCACATATTTTTAACTTCCACGAAATTTTTGAGTTCTTCGCATCTTTTTCTGTAATACAAATATGCTGTTTTGTTTTTCAAATGTCTATTTTCTTGGTTCCGAATGTCTATTCTCTTTATTCCGAATACTCAATCTACTATTCAAATTAAATAATATTTAGACTTAAGCATACCAAATTTTTGGCCATATTATAAAACAGTTTTCCGAAACAACATACAAGCGGTTTCACAAAAATTGCTCTCATTTCATTCTCTCGCTGTGTTATGTTGATGTCTTTTTATTCAACCCTCCCGGTTTCCATCTCTATTTCTTTCTCTATACTAACTCTCTCTCTCTCTGTCGCTCTCTGAATAAAGTATCACAACATATATATGTTTACTCGAAATTTGTAAATTTATATATGTTTACATTCAGGCATATTATTTTTATGAAACATTCATGCCCCAAACATAATATATTCTAACATATTAACATATGTGTCGCAAACATTTTGTGTTACTTTAGGAACATTACATGTTTGCACTTAAATATATTGTGTTTAAAAATTGTGCCCGAAACACATTTTGTTTATATCGGAACATATGAAAAACATATTTTTCTAACAGTGTATGTGTTGTAAAAGTAACAACAGTACTTTCGATCAATTTCATCCCGTATTACTACAAAGTTGTTTGTAATGAACGTCAAATAAATGCAATTAAACGATCTTATTTATATTTAATTTTTTAGTTTTCTACACTGAAAAAAATATTGTCGTGAAGTCAAAGATTCCATGTCCTTAGAATAAGAATGCAAATTTTGCTTAACATGGAAGACGCATTTCTCTAAAATAAAGTTTTTTTCTTGTCCAAAAGGCAATAAACTTTTGAATGAAGTTGTAATGTCCTTATAATTAAGTGATTTTACTTAAAAATGTGTATCATAACATGAAAGATAAAATTTTTGAGGTAAGGTCAACGTGACTTTAATAATTAAGAAAAATTCTTTAAAATTAATAAAATTGTCTTTAAATTTGTTTCCTTTTTGCATCTTGCCTACAAAGCAAAAAATCGTTAAAAAATAAGACATGTTTTTCAACACTTTATTTTAAAGACGCTTTTTACTTGAAATATAGCATAATTTCTACTGGAAGTCGAGTCTTAATATGGAAAAAAAATAACTCGTTAACTCGTTTTTAAAGGATTTTGATAACAACTGACGAAAAAATCTAAAAAAAATTAAAAATTAACATTTGCTTCCTAGAAGCAAGTACATAACCCCCAAATTTTCTTTAAAGTATCCTTACTTGTATTCTCCGCTTCTTTGGCTCGGAATTAATACCCTAACTGTTAAAGTAGACACAATCTTTGGAACCGGACATGCTTTTTTTCATTCACATTTGCTTTACTATTGTACTATATCCTAGCATTCTCTTATTTCTGATATTAGTTCTCGAAAATTTAATTAAAATTATGGATAGTTTCAATTTTGGTTGAAAAATGTGCGCATATACATTTATTATAAAGGGTGATTCTTTTGAGGTTAGGATTTTCATGCATTAGTATTTGACAGATCACGTGGGATTTCAGACATGGTGTCAAAGAGAAAGATGCTCAGTATGCTTTGACATTTCATCATGAATAGACTTACTAACGAGCAACGCTTGCAAATCATTGAATTTTATTACCAAAATCAGTGGCAGAAAATCCGCTTTTTTATCGACAAATTTTGTTCAGCGATGAGGCTCATTTCTGGTTGAATGGCTACGTAAATAAGCAAAATTGCCGCATTTGGAGTGAAGAGCAACCAGAAGCCGTTCAAGAACTGCCCATGCATCCCGAAAAATGCACTGTTTGGTGTGGTTTGTACGCTGGTGGAATCATTGGACCGTATTTTTTCAAAGATGCTGTTGGACGCAACGTTACGGTGAATGGCGATCGCTATCGTTCGATGCTAACAAACTTTTTGTTGCCAAAAATGGAAGAACTGAACTTGGTTGACATGTGGTTTCAACAAGATGGCGCTACATGCCACACAGCTCGCGATTCTATGGCCATTTTGAGGGAAAACTTCGGAGAACAATTCATCTCAAGAAATGGACCGGTAAGTTGGCCACCAAGATCATGCGATTTGACGCCTTTAGACTATTTTTTGTGGGGCTACGTCAAGTCTAAAGTCTACAGAAATAAGCCAGCAACTATTCCAGCTTTGGAAGACAACATTTCCGAAGAAATTCGGGCTATTCCGGCCGAAATGCTCGAAAAAGTTGCCCAAACTTGGACTTTCCGAATGGACCACCTAAGACGCAGCCGCGGTCAACATTTAAATGAAATTATCTTCAAAAAGTAAATGTCATGGACCAATCTAACGTTTCAAATAAAGAACCGATGAGATTTTGCAAATTTTATGCGTTTTTTTTAAAAAAAAAGTTATCAAGCTCTTAACAAATCACCCTTTACAATAAAGGGGAAAAAGCGAAATTAGGTAACACTAGATCTGTGTAAGAATATTCGTAGGTATATCACGGACTGATGTCGATGGAGGTTGTTGCAAACATAAACATACACCAGTGTTGCCAGGTGATTTTTGATTCTCCCCCCCAAATCTTAAGAAAAAAACCCCTAAATTGGTCTAAGCTGTTTTCAAAAACCCCCAAAAAATTTCAGAGTATAAAAGTACAAAAAGTGGTCCCAAAATTACGTGAAAAAATCCTGTAGTGACTTTAAAAATTAAATTTAACACAAATATGTATCCTGAAAGAAGAGTTCTTTCCTGAGAAACGAAATTTTAGAAAAACTAAGTTTTCTTTTGATGCTAAAATTTGTTTTCGTTTGAAGTAAATAAAAAATAAAATTTGCTATTTAAGAAAATACTTTAAAACAAAAGAGATTTTCGTTTGTTTAAATTTCATCCCTGAGGAAATTATTTTTTTTTATGGATGTAATAATACAATATGTATATCAATTTAAAAAGCGGGCTTACTCTTAAAAAGCTTTCAGCTGCTAAGTTAAAATACGATTGTTTTTAATTTTGTCAAATATTAAAAATGCCCTTTCAACAGAAGAGTTTAAAAAAGATAACGAAAATAATGCTATTGGATACTTGTTTGTATTTAGCATCTTCTTGTTGAATTTCCGCATCTTTTTTCTCATAACTCATGCTAGAATTGTTCCGAATTTGCTTGAGAATAGCTCCACTTTATAAGGTCTGAAATAACTTTTTACCCCCAAAAATCCCCCCAAATAAATTTTACCCCTAAAAATCCCCCTAAACGTGAAAAAACCCCTAAATTTGGGGGGAAAACCCCTAACCTGGCAACACTGACATACACACACATTACAAATATAACAAAACCTCTTCTCTACGTCTGTTGCAAAACAAAAAAAAAAAACTTTCGGAGAGTAGTTACTTCTACTCTGTGTATAGACTTTCAATTCCAATCAGCGTTGCCGTTTTGGTCCGATCGGACCAAAATTGGTCCAAAAGATTTCTAATTTTTAAATTTGGTCCGATGGTCAGACCAAACAGAATTTGGTCCATTTTGGTCCATTTTCATAAATTTGGTTTCTATCACATATTAAATAGTAGATGGTGCACCGCAAAGAATATTGTCGGGAGGCCAAATATTTCACATGCTTAAAATACGAATACGAATTTTGCTTAGAATAGAAGACGTATTTCCCTGAAAAAAAGTTTTTCCTTGTCTAAAAGTCTCTAAACTTTTCAATGAAGTCTGTTTGTCCTTATAGCTAAGTGATTCGACATAAAAATGTGTATCCTAACATGAATGCAAATTTCGTTTTAATGAAGTCAAAATGGATTTAATATTTCTGAAAAAATCTTCAAAATTAATAAAATATTTCAACACATTGTTTTAAAGTCATTATACCCTAAACCACATATTGGTTAGGGTATAATAAATTTGATCTGCCAAAGAATGTGCCTACAAGAAATATTGATTTTAGACCCCATAAAATATATACCGATCGACTCAGAATCACCTCCTGAGTCGATCTAGCGCTTGGCGTCCGTCCGTCCATCCGTCGGCCTGTCCATGTATTTGTTGTTCACAGGATTTCGGTCGCAATTATTAACCGATTTTGATGAAATTTGGTACAGTTTTTTTGGGCACAGGGACGAACGTTACTGAATTTGGAAGAAATCGGTTCAGATTTAGATATAGGTCCCATATATATGTATCGCCCGATTTTGTCAAATTAGGTCATAAAACCCTTATTTATCAATCGATCTTACTCAAAGTTGGCGAAATGTAATCTTCTATAGCACTAACTATATGTGCAAAAAATCATCGAAATCGGTTCAGATTTAGCTATAGCTCCCATATATGTACCGCCCGATTTTTCTAAATAAAATAAAACTCAATTGAACAAATAATACAATGTTTGTACTATAATTTTCTCGAAGAGGAGCGGAGCGGAGCGTGGAGCGGAGCGATTTTTTTTTTCTCGGAGCGGAGCGGTTTTTTTTCTCCGGAGCGGGAGCGGAGCGAAAAAAATGGACCGCTCCGGATCCCTGGTTTAAACATTGGTCATTTTCATATAAATTTTGTAGATATTAAATGGGCAAATGAAAAATATTTTCTACCAAAATGTTTTGGGTTGACGTAAATAATTTTGAAATTTATTTCATGAAAAAAACTATAATTTTCCATTTCTTTTTTGTTATAATTACGTATGTTTGTATTATAAACATATACATTCATCATATACAACATATACATTCAAAAGAGAGTTATCTCTCCCAGCCAGATCTATACTAAAGGCTGTGGAAAGGTTCATTCGCCCGAACCGAAACATGTACAGTCCAGGCGTGTATAGATTGGTATCTGGCGTTTTCTTTTCAATGGCTCTATTAACCATGTTCCTTAATCTATATCTGTCCATAAAGCTCGAAAAATAATTGTATAATTAGATATAATGCATTTGGACGTCAATTGCCTGTTTCATTATCAGGCTAACATGAAATATAATAAGCAACGATGAGCCCGTCGTAAAACTAGGAAAAACACGACTAATGTACGCGTTAGAATTGTTGTTGTATCCTGGAAACCAGTTTCTGTTAATTGTCATATGTTGTAGTTGACTGTAGAAACAATAAGCATTGTTCGACTGTTCACCACTTAGGTGAATTCTAACAAATTAGCTTTCTAAAAATAAATTTCGTGTTGTTGCATTACTATGTAACAAAACGAAATAAAAATAAGATTAAGGGACTTGTAAGTTATATGAAAAGATGATGTACAGTGGGAGAAAAAGATTATTCAATTTGTAAGAGGAAATTTCCCAAATGTTTTCTCCATAAGGAGTTAGCATAAAGGGCCCAAAATTGAATTATCTCTCCCAGCCAGATCTATACTAAAGGCTGTGGAAAGGTTCATTCGCCCGAACCGAAACATGTACAGTCCAGGCGTGTATAGATTGGTATCTGGCGTTTTCTTTTCAATGGCTCTATTAACCATGTTCCTTAATCTATATCTGTCCATAAAGCTCGAAAAATAATTGTATAATTAGATATAATGCATTTGGACGTCAATTGCCTGTTTCATTATCAGGCTAACATGAAATATAATAAGCAACGATGAGCCCGTCGTAAAACTAGGAAAAACACGACTAATGTACGCGTTAGAATTGTTGTTGTATCCTGGAAACCAGTTTCTGTTAATTGTCATATGTTGTAGTTGACTGTAGAAACAATAAGCATTGTTCGACTGTTCACCACTTAGGTGAATTCTAACAAATTAGCTTTCTAAAAATAAATTTCGTGTTGTTGCATTACTATGTAACAAAACGAAATAAAAATAAGATTAAGGGACTTGTAAGTTATATGAAAAGATGATGTACAGTGGGAGAAAAAGATTATTCAATTTGTAAGAGGAAATTTCCCAAATGTTTTCTCCATAAGGAGTTAGCATAAAGGGCCCAAAATTGAGTTATCTCTCCCAGCCAGATCTATACTAAAGGCTGTGGAAAGGTTCATTCGCCCGAACCGAAACATGTACAGTCCAGGCGTGTATAGATTGGTATCTGGCGTTTTCTTTTCAATGGCTCTATTAACCATGTTCCTTAATCTATATCTGTCCATAAAGCTCGAAAAATAATTGTATAATTAGAAAAATCTTTTCTTCAAGTGTTATTTCGTCGCTCTTACCAATACTATTGCATTGGGCATCACTGGTCTAAATATTATTTAATTTGAATATTAGAATGAGTATTCGGAGTAAAGAGAATAGACATTTGAAAAAAACAAGTATATACAGCAGTAAGTTCGGCCGGGCCGCATATTAAATACCCACCACCATGAACCAAATA
The DNA here is from genome assembly GCF_050003625.1 of Haematobia irritans. Lineage (NCBI taxonomy): Eukaryota > Metazoa > Arthropoda > Insecta > Diptera > Muscidae > Haematobia > Haematobia irritans. Next base: position 102,082,943 of record NC_134397.1, on the reverse strand, counting down.
TTAGGGTTTCCTTTGAAATTTCAGGAGGGCTTGAGGACACTTCCCGAAGATAAATTTAAAGATTTCACCTATGAAGACTATATCAGATTCTGGATTTATAAGAACCATTTTTGTTTGAGTTTTAGAGGAATCATTAACATCTCTTGTAAGTGTGCAAGAAAATTATAGAATAACGTCTTGATTTGAAATCTTAAATCTGTAGAAGTAAAATCTGGAAATTTTACATTGAGTTTCAAGCAATTTTCATGATCAGTGCGCCTTCTACACCCTCAAGAAGTGAAGTCGGTCTATATGGAGGCATTACCAAATGGACCGATAAAAACTTAATCCGATACACGTTTTTGTGAGCCTAAAATACCAGAATATTTACAATTTCAGGCATATCAGATAAAAACTACGGTTTCTAGAAACCCAAGGAGTTAAATCGGGAGATCGTTCTTATGGGGGCTATACTAAAATATGGACCGATACTCACCATTTTCGGCACACCTCTTTGTGACCTGAAAATACCTCTAGATTTCCAATTTCAGGCAAATAGGATAAAAACTTCGGATTCTAGAAGCCCAAGACCCCAAATCGGGAGATCGGTCTATATGGGGGCTATACCAAAATATGGACCGATACTCACAATTTTTGGCACACGTATTTGTGATCCTACAATACCTCTATATTTCCAATTTCAGGTAAATTTAATAAAAACTGCGATTTCTATAAGCCCAAGAAGTAAAATCGGGAGATCGGTCTATATGGGGGCTATACCAAAATATGGACCGATACTCACAATTTTTGGCACACATATTTGTGGTCCTACAATACCTCTAGATTTCCAATTTCAGATAAATTGAATAAAAACTGCGGTTTCTATAAGCCCAAGAAGTAAAATCGGGAGATCGGTCTATATGGGGGCTATACCAAAATATGGACCGATACTCACAGTTTTTGGCACACGTATTTGTGGTCCTACAATACCTCTAGATTTCCAATTTCAGATAAATTGAATAAAAACTGCGTTTTCTATAAGCCCAAGAAGTAAAATCGGGAGATCGGTCTATATGGGGGCTATACCAAAATATGGACCGATACTCACAATTTTTGGCACACGTATTTGTGGTCCTACAATAACTCTAGATTTCCAATTTCAGGTAAATTGAATAAAAACTGCGGTTTCTATAAGCCCAAGAAGTAAAATCGGGAGATCGGTCTATATGGGGGCTATACCAAAACGTGGACCGATACTCACCATTTTATGGTCATAAAATACCTCCAGATTTCAAATTTCAGGCAAATTGGATAAAAACTACGATTTCTATAAGCCCAAGACCCCAAATCGGGAGGTCGGTTTATATGGGGACTATATCAAAACCTGGACCGATATAGCCCATCTTCGAACTTGACCTGCCTGCAGACAAAAGACGAGCTTGTGCAAAATTTCAGCACGATTGCTTCATTATTGAAGTCTGTAGCGTGATTACAACAGACAGACAGACAGACGGACAGACGGACATCGTTATATCGTCTTAGAATTTCTCCCTGATCAAAAATATATATACTTTATATAGTCGGAAATCGATATTTCGATGTGTTACAAACGGAATGACAAACTTATTATACCCCCGTCACCATTCTATGGTGGTGGGTATAAAAACAGCATCCCACCCGACCAAAGTGCCGAGAAATGGCGAAGGTTCGCTAAAGCGAACATTTTTCGAAATAAATTAACGCGCACATTATTCGAGAAAAGTTCGATAATAGAAAAATTTCGAACGTGTTTTGTCGAAGTAATAACGAATATTTTTCGGCTTATTTGTTGGTGTTCCGGCATGTTTGTTTTTGACAAAGACAGAGATTAAAAAGTCATTTCAGTTTAAGAAATTGTTAAGTGCGGGTGAAGTGTGTTAGCGAATATAAAAGAGGTAAGTAATTTATTTATATATCTTTTAAAAAACTACCAATTTTCTTTCTTGTTTAATTTGCAGATGTATCCAGGAAAATGTTACTCATTGGTTAATATCCTTTTCAATGGCATAGCCACGACCGGTTTAATAACAAATTCCGGCAATGAAGTCAATGCAGTGCCTTAAATCACTTTAAATATATATTCCTAAATATAAATATTTTAAGTATTTTGTTCGCAACACTAATATCTATATTATTTTGTATTATAACTATCTATATTGTGTTGTAATAAAATAAAAACAAACTTGAAAATTTTCATTTACTACACAACTTATAATGGGAACAAAATGGGAATAAAACAGTATAGAAACCCTTCGAAAGCGGAATGATATCGAATACGAAAACGAATTCGAGATAGATTCGTTAACGATCAATTATAGATATCGCGAAACCTTCTTTAACGAATCACTAGCAAGCCTTCGAAAACGAAGAGTTTGCTGGCAGTAACAGCACGACAGATGAACGTTTTTCGAAATTTTTTCGAACCATTCTCGATATCGTTTTCGATAGTTTTCTTCGAGAAAAAAACCGACAATATTTCTATATCGAATACGATAACGAACGTTGTGGTCAGGTGGGATGTGTTTTCGCATTGAGAGCAGCATTTTATGTATGTGTGGACATGTGTTTTGTTTATCATTTTGGCATTATGGGCACAATTTTTTTCTTGGTTCGTTAAAAGAAATCGGAACGTACGAGGAGTAAGTCAACAAAAAAAAACATACAAAGGGATCTTCATAAAAATAACGAAAGGGCACTATACTCTTTTTAGAGTTAAAATGAAAAAAGGAGGAAACAGTGAAAAATTAAACAGTAAAATGTATAAAAACAAAGTTTAGTTCCCCTTTATTAATATTTAAGTTGTCCAAGAGGACATGTCGGACACCTTCAAATATAAAAGCGGGTATTAAATTGAAGTTTTGCAGCTACAACAATTGAAAAATTTTATTTTCTTTAAAATGAATTATTAAAGAAAAGTAAAAGGCAATTTTAGAGCAATAATGCCAACTTAATACCGGCCTTAAAGGTAAAAATGAAATTAAGTACAAAACACGATAAGTTTTAAATGAATTAAAATGGTGTTAAATGCTAGTAAAAAACTGTACACGCCTAAATAAATTTATGTGTATATTATAAAATTATTTATGTATGTTTATACTCGACTCCACGTTCTTCTTTTGTTAGAGTTTTTGAAATCCTTCCAAAATTTTAAACTTTTATACCAAAAACAGTTTTTTATTACAAAACTGTTATTTTTCCAATAAAAAAAAATAATATTTTATCCAAAAGCTCAGTCCATTTCGTTTATATCAAGCACTGTTTCTGACTTTAAATCTTTAATAACCCACATTTTGAAGTTTCATTATAAAAATGTAATATGGTATAAATATAAATGTGTAAATTAAAAAAAAAAAAAAAAAAAAAAAAAACAAGTATATACGGCCGTAAGTTCGGTCAGGCCGAATCTTATGTACCCTCCACCATGGATTGCGTAGAAACTTCTACGAAAGACTGTCATCCAGAAATTTCAACTCACATGGTTGTCATATATTATACTACCACCACGTACCAAATTTCAACCAGATCGGATGAATTTTGCTTCTCCAAAAGGCAACGGAGGTCAAATCTGGGGACCGGTTTATATGGGAGCTATATATTATTATGGACTGATAGGAACCAATTCCTGCATGGTTGTTGGATACCCTATACTAACATCAAGTGCCAAATTTCAACCGAATGGGAAGAATTTTGCTCTTCCAAGGTGCTCCGGAGGTCAAATCTGGGGATCGGTTTATATTGGGCCTATATATAATTATGGACCGATATCGACCAATTTTTGCATGGTTGTTTGAGGCCATATATTTACATCATGTACCAAATTTCAACTGAATCAGATAAATTTTGGTCTTCAAAGAGGCTCCGGAGGTCAAATCTGGTGATCGGTTTACATGGGGGCTATATATAATTATGGACCGATATGGACCAATTTTTGCATGGGTGTTAGAGACCATATACTTACACAATGTACCAAATTTCAGCCGGATCGGATGAAAATTGTTTCTCTTAAAGGCTCTGCAAGCCAAATCGGGGGATCGGTTTATATGGGGGCTATATATAATTATGGACCGATGTGAACCGATTTTTGCATAGTTGTTAGAGACCATATACTAACACCATGTACCAAATTTCAGTCGGATCGGATGAAATTTGCTTCTCTTAGAGGCTCCGCAAGCCAAATCGGGGGATCGGTTTATATGGGGGCTATATATAATTATGGACCGATATGGACAACAAAAAAAAAAAACATACAAAGGGATCTTCATAAAAATTTTTGCATAGTTGTTAGAGACCATATACTAACACCATGTACCAAATTTCAGTCGGATCGGATGAAATTTGCTTCTCTTAGAGGCTCCGCAAGCCAAATCGGGGGATCGGTTTATATGGGGGCTATATATAATTATGGACCGATATGGACAACAAAAAAAACATACAAAGGGATCTTCATAAAAATTTTTGCATAGTTGTTAGAGACCATATACTAACACCATGTACCAAATTTCAGTCGGATCGGATGAAATTTGCTTCTCTTAGAGGCTCCGCAAGCCAAATCGGGGGATCGGTTTATATGGGGGCTATATATAATTATGGACCGATATGGACAACAAAAAAAAAAACATACAAAGGGATCTTCATAAAAATTTTTGCATAGTTGTTAGAGACCATATACTAACACCATGTACCAAATTTCAGTCGGATCGGATGAAATTTGCTTCTCTTAGAGGCTCCGCAAGCCAAATCGGGGGATCGGTTTATATGGGGGCTATATATAATTATGGACCGATATGGACAACAAAAAAAAAACATACGAAGGGATCTTCATAAAAATTTTTGCATAGTTGTTAGATACCATATACTAACACCATGTACCAAATGTCAGTCGGATCGGATGAAATTTGCTTCTCTTAGAGGCTCCGCAAGCCAAATCGGGGGATCGGTTTATATGGGGGCTATATATAATTATGGACCGATATGGACCAATTTTTGCATGGTTGTTAGAGACCATATACTTACACCACGTACCAAATTTCAGCCGGATCGGATGAAAATTGTTTCTCTTAGAGGCTCTGCAAGCCAAATCGGGGGATCGGTTTATATGGGGGCTATATATAATTATGGACCGATGTGAACCAATTTTTGCATGGTTGTTAGAGGACATATACTAACACCATGTACCAAATTTTGCTTCTCTTAGAAGCCTCGCAAGCCAAATTTGGGGGTCAGTTTATATGGGGGCTATACGTAAAAGTGGACCGATATGGCCCATTTGCAATACCATCCGACCTACATCAATAACAACTACTTGTGCCAAGTTTCAAGTCGATAGCTTGTTTCGTTCGGAAGTTAGCGTGATTTCAACAGACGGACGGACGGACGGACGGACGGACATGCTCAGATCGACTCAGAATTTCACCACGACCCAGAATATATATACTTTATGGGGTCTTAGAGCAATATTTCGATGTGTTACAAACGGAATGACAAAGTTAATATACCCCCCATCCTATGGTGGAGGGTATAAAAATTGGTGTTCGGTCGGAGCAGGGATTGAACCCACGACCCTATGCATGAAAGGCAGACATGCTAACCATTGCTCCACGTGTCAAACAAATGTATGTTTCTGTTAAATAATGTTTTTTTTTTCATCGGCTCGTGGGCGCTGCAGTCTATGCTACATAAATATAACTTATAACGATAATTGCCTATTGATGGTCATAACAGCTACGTAGCCCAGTGGATAGTGTGATGGCTTACAAACTGTATGGTCCTCGGTTCGATCCTCCGTCCAGGAGAAATGTAAAATTTAAAAAAATTATAAAATTGAATAATTTCTTCAACATTATTTGTATACAGAAAAAGGTGCCAAGAACTAAAAAATTTCGTGGAAATGAAAATTATGTGAGGGAATGAGCACAATCTTCTTCCAAGCATTTAATAATTTTGGGCTCAAAATGCTTCCAAACATACAATACGTTCACATAAAACAAACACATTAATGTTTCGGCAGTATCCAATAATACATATGCTTCCTGCAAAATATGTTTGGAACATATGTTAGAGAAGCGATTTTTTTTTGAGGGTGTATAATCTTTCACAGGGGTCTTTCGGTATTCTAACAACGAGTTATATAAATCTTCGTTGTTATACGATTTTCGTAACATTTCTTTACAAATTCCTACAGTCCTTTCTGCTAAACCATTGCTCCTTGAGTAGTTGGGACTGCTTGTGATTATTTTAAAATCCCATCTTTTGGCAAATTCAAGGCACTCGTAAGAACCAAATGGCATGTTATCGGTTATAACCAATATAGGAATACCAAATCTCGTAAATACTTGAATCCAACCATCCACAACATCAGATGAAGTCTTTGATTTCAATTGGAGTAACTCAATCCATTTGTTATAAAGGGTGATTCTTTTGAGGTTAGGATTTTCATGCATTAGTATTTGACAGATCACGTGGGATTTCAGACATGGTGTCAAAGAGAAAGATGCTCAGTATGCTTTGACATTTCATCATGAATAGACTTACTAACGAGCAACGCTTGCAAATCATTGAATTTTATTACCAAAATCAGTGGCAGAAAATCCGCTTTTTTATCAACAAATTTTGTTCAGCGATGAGGCTCATTTCTGGTTGAATGGCTACGTAAATAAGCAAAATTGCCGCATTTGGAGTGAAGAGCAACCAGAAGCCGTTCAAGAACTGCCCATGCATCCCGAAAAATGCACTGTTTGGTGTGGTTTGTACGCTGGTGGAATCATTGGACCGTATTTTTTCAAAGATGCTGTTGGACGCAACGTTACGGTGAATGGCGATCGCTATCGTTCGATGCTAACAAACTTTTTGTTGCCAAAAATGGAAGAACTGAACTTGGTTGACATGTGGTTTCAACAAGATGGCGCTACATGCCACACAGCTCGCGATTCTATGGCCATTTTGAGGGAAAACTTCGGAGAACAATTCATCTCAAGAAATGGACCGGTAAGTTGGCCACCAAGATCATGCGATTTGACGCCTTTAGACTATTTTTTGTGGGGCTACGTCAAGTCTAAAGTCTACAGAAATAAGCCACCAACTATTCCAGCTTTGGAAGACAACATTTCCGAAGAAATTCGGGCTATTCCGGCCGAAATGCTCGAAAAAGTTGCCCAAAATTGGACTTTCCGAATGGACCACCTAAGACGCAGCCGCGGTCAACATTTAAATGAAATTATCTTCAAAAAGTAAATGTCATGGACCAATCTAACGTTTCAAATAAAGAACCGATGAGATTTTGCAAATTTTATGCGTTTTTTTTAAAAAAAAAGTTATCAAGCTCTTAACAAATCACCCTTTAGTAATCAACTATGACAAGATATGACTTCCCTGCATATTCCAAAATATCACAACCTACTTTAACAAATGGCATTTCAGGAACTTCATGAGACATAAGAGGTTCCTTTATATTGGCAAATCTATTCTCTTGACATTTCCTTTATTTTAATATCATTCTTTCAATATCCTCATTCATATGCATCCAAAAAAATAACTCAGATGCCCTTTTCCTTGTCTTTGATATACCCATATGGCTATCATGCAATTTATCTAAAATTTTGCACTTCATATTACGGGGAACCATTATTCTTTCGTTATAAAAAACAAGACCATCATCAACAGTAATATCATTTCTTTTACTATAATAGGCTCTAACGAATTCGGCCAACTTTTCTTTCACTGGCCAACCATTAAGTACATATTCCCGTATAGTGCTTAACAACTCGTCGGTTTTACTTGCCTTTCTTAGATCCTCCAATTTTATATTGATTGTACGGACCATATCAGAGACACCTTGTTCTTCCTCTAAATCCCCAGTGTAAAAATTTCTAGATAAATAGTATACACTTTCCTGGTTTGTAGACTTCTTCAACATTATAAGGAAACATTTTCAACCGCAATCTCTATAGTCCCGTTGACCCAATCTTGTTTATGTCTTTCTTAAATATAGTCTCTAAAGGTTTATGGTCCGTGTTTATAATGACTTTCCTACCATATATAAACTGATGAAATTTCTTGCAAGCAAATACTATTGTCAAAAACTCTTTTTCGATTTGTGCATACTGCTTTTCAGTAGTTGATAATGATCTTGAGGCAAAAGAAATAATTCTATTTTCTTGAAACAAACAACAACCTAATCCATCCTTTGATGCATCAGTCTGAATAACAATATCTCTATTTTCATTAAATGGGGTAAGAACAATGTAATCACATACAGCCTTCTTTATATTTTCAAAACATTCTGCATGTGCAGGCAAAATCTGGTATTCAACATTTTTCTTCAGAAGTTCACGAAGATGTGATGTCAAGTCTGCTAAATTCGGAATAAATTTTCTCAAATAATTAACAAGTCCAAGGAAGGATTTGCAATTCAGTTTTTTTGACATTGAAGACTCAGTATTGCCTCAATTCTCTTTGGATCCGGTTGAATATCTTTACTCTATACAATGTGGCCTAAAAATTTCACTTCTTGCACCCTAAAATGTATTTTCGTTCTATTCAATTTGACATTGCACTGTCTAGCCCTTTTCAAAAACATCTCTACATTTTTATCATGCTCCTCAATTGTTTTACCACCTATAATAATATCATCAATGTAAATGCTAACTCCTGGAAGGTCACCAAATGTGTTATAATTATAGCGCTGAAATACCTCAGATGCTGTCACTAATCCAAACGGAAGGCGTTTGAACCTGTAGCATCCGAACGGTGTACTAAAAGTAACAAAATCGCTGGATTCATTTGTCAAAGGAACATGCCAAAATCCATGCTTTAAATCAAAAGCCGAAAAATATTTATATTCAACTAAACTTAATGTAATTTCTTCAAATGTATGTATTAGAGGTGTGCATGTGAGTAATATTTTACTCACGTTCACGCACACTCACGACGTAGAACTCTTATTCACGCACACTCACGCACGATATTTTTTGGTATGACTCACGCTCACGCACGCTCTCGAAAAGAAAATTTGTACTCACGCACGAAAATCTTTTAAATGTCGTGACTCACGAAAAATATCGTGTCTCACGAAAAATGTCGTGACTCACGAATAATTTTATGAGTAATTTACCAATAGAACCTGACTGAAAATATGAGTATGATTAAAATCGAGAGCGTTATAAAACTTTTAACGCTTAGGAACACATTATAAATGAATTGAACTCGTAAGCATTTTATGTTCGTAGGCGGGATTATTTTTGTGAGCGTGTTTTTCCGAAATTTGTTACTAACGCACACTCACGAAGATATTATTTTCGAGACTCACGCGTTTCGTGGGACACGACAATTTCGTGTGACGTGCACACCTCTAGTAGGTATCTGATAGTGATCTGAAAGAACATGCTTATTAAGTTCACGTGGATCCAAGCATAAACGAAGACTACAATCTATCTTTTCTCGGATTACTAAATGATTAACCCATGCTTGTGGCCTTGAAGTTTTTTCTATAATTTTCCCTAACTCCATTAAAAAGAAAATTAGACAATTTTCTTTTTAATTTATCCCTTATTTTAAATTGAATTCTTCTGGGGGGATGGCCAACTGGAACTGCATGAGAACTAATTTCAATTTTATAATTATCTTTGAATGTGCCAATTCCTTCAAAAACGTCGCTGTACTTATTTATTAAACCGTCTAGTCATTCAGTCTTTCCATGTTCCAAATTCGCTTGATTAGACCCAAGTTGACACATGAATCTCTTCCAAGTATATTCATCTTTAACTATAAGAAAAAGTTTTTCTTTCAAACAACACAAGGCAGAACTATTTCTCCAATGGGACGTATCTTATGACCACTATAACAGGTTGGCTGATAAGTCCCCGGTCTGACACGTAGATGGCGCGCTAGTATTAAATGCATATTATTTTTATATAGTACCAACCTTCAAATGATTCGTGTCAAAATTTGACGTCTGTAAGTCAATTAGCTTGTGAGATAAAGCGTCTTTTGTGAAGCAACTTTTGTTATTTTGAAAAAAATGGGAAAAAAGGAATTTCGTGTTTTGATAAAATACTGTTTTCTGAAGGGAAAAAATACGGTGGAAGCAAAAACTTGGCTTGATAATGAATTTCCGGACTCTGCCCCAGGGAAATCAACAATAATTGATTGGTATGCAAAATTCAAGCGTGGTGAAATGAGCACGGAGGACGGTGAAGCAGTGGACGCCCGAAAGAGGTGGTTACCGACGAAAACATCAAAAAATGCACAAAATGATTTTGAATGACCGTAAAATGAAGTTGATCGAGATAGCAGAGGCCTTAAAGATATCAAAGGAACGTGTTGGTCATATCATTCATCAATATTTGGATATGCGGAAGCTCTGTGCGAGCTCACATTTGACCAAAAACAAAACCGTGTTGATGATTCTGAGCGGTGTTTGCAGCTGTTAACTCGTAATACACACGAGTTTTTCCGTCGATATGTGACAATGGATGAAACATGGCTCCATCACTACACTCCTGAGTCCAATCGACAGTCGGCTGAGTGGACTGCGACCGGTGAACCGTCTCCGAAGCGTTGAAAGACTCAAAAGTCCGCTGGTAAAGTAATGGCCTCTGTTTTTTGGGATGCGTATGGAATAATTTTTTCGATTATCTTGAAAAGGGAAAACCATCAACAGTGACTATTATATGGCATTATTGGAGCGCTTGAAGGTCGAAATCGCGGCAAAACGGCCCCAAATGAAGAAGAAAAAAGTGTTGTTCCACCAAGACAACGCACCGTGCCAGAAGTCATTGAGAACGATGGCAAAAATTCATGAATTGGGCTTCGAATTGCTTCCCCACTCACCGTATTCTCCAGATCTGGCCCCCAGCGACTTTTTGTTGTTCTCAGACCTCAAAAGGATGCTCGCAGGGAAAAAAAATTGGCTGCAATGAAGAGGTGATCGCCGAAACTGAGGCTTATTTTGAGGCAAAACTGAAGGAGTACTACCAAAATGGTATCTCTTGAAGGGAACTATGTTGAATAATAAAAAGGAAGTTTGACAAAAAAATGTGTTTTTCTTTGTTAGACCGGGGACTTATCAGCCAACCTGTTATGAAGTCAACATAGTTTTTGTAGGCTTTAAAGAAGGATTTTTAATTATTTGTCGAAGAATAGAAAAAGGAATTATGTTCGCATCGGAACCGGTATCTAATTTAAATTTCACAGGCATATTTAAAACCATTACTTCATGCATCCAAACGTCTTTCTTACTACGAGATACTGTAGGTTAATGCAAATGCACTATTTGTATCCGAATTATCATCACCAAAGCTTAGAGTATTTACCTTTACTGCTCTAGACCTACATGCCACAGAAAAATGATTTAATTTCTTACATTTATGACAAATCTTTCCAAAAGACGGACACTTATCTCTACGATGAATTTTGAAACATATTACACTGCATATTTACCCTATATGTTGTAGTACTATCTTTACCTTAGTACACTGAAAAAAATATTGTCGTCAGGTCAAAGATTGTCTTTAAAATACGAATGCACATTTTGTTTAGCATAGAAGACGTATTTCTCTAATATAAAGTTTTTTCCTTGTCCAATAGTCGATAAACTTTTCAATGAAGTCGTGTTGTCCTTATAATTAAGTGATTTGACTTAAAAATGGGTATCATAATATGAAAGAAAAAAATGTTTGGACTAAGGTCAACTTGGCTTTAATAATTCAGAAAAATTCTTTAAATTTAATGAAATTGTCTTTAAATCTGTTGTCTATTTGCATGTTGACTACAAATCAAAAAATCGTTCAAAAATAGGACATGTTTTTCAACACTTTATTTTAAAGACGTTTCTTACTTGAAACATAGCATAATTTCTGCTGGAAGTCGAGTCTTATTATGGGAAATAAAGTTGTCGTTAACTCGCTTTTAAAGGACTTTGATAGCATATGAAGAAAAAAAGCTGAAGAAATAAAAAAATAAAATTTGCTTCCTAGAAGCAAGTACACAAAACCCAAATTTAAAAGAGAATTGTGTCTTAAAAGTATCCTTATTTGTATTCTCCGCTTCTTTGACTCGGAATCAATACCAACATTTTTAAAGTAAAGAAAAATCTTTGGAACCCGGCATGATTTTTTTCAGTGTATATAACTTATCAATACAGGCATTATCATTGTTGTCTTCTATTCCAGAATGTTCTTTAACTTCATCCAACATTTTCTTCGTTTCTTGAACGGCCTGGACTTGCTCCTTTTGTTTCTCAAATATTCTGCATTCAAGAATTGCTTGTTCCATTGTTATGTTCTCCATTTTCAACAAATTTTCTTGAAGTTTTTTATCAGCAACCCCCAAAACTATACGGTCTCTAACCATTTCACATTCCTTCGAAAACTCACAGCTGCTTGCGAACTCTCGGATTTCTTTAATAAAGCTTTCAACTGGTTCATGTTCCATCTGATTTCTGTTGTAAAATACAAATCTTTCATATAAGATATTTGTGTGTGACCCAAATAAATTATCTAGGGCATTTATAACTTTCTCATAACTTTTTCGATCATCATCGGATAATTCCAAATTTCTTATTATTTCCTTGCCTTCGGGTCCAATTTGATTTCTTAGTAACGCCAATTTTGATGCTTCGCTTAATTTTATATTTCTCGCCACAATAAAATCTTCAAAATCTTCCTTGAAAATTTTCCAATTCTTTTTCTGATTTCTCGAAAATTTCAAATCACCAACAGCTTTAAGAGATTCCAATTTTATATTTCTCGCCACAATAAAATCTTCAAAACCTTCCTTGAAAATTTTCCAATTCTTTTTCTGATTTCTCGAAAGTTTCAAATCACCAACAGCTTTAAGAGATTCCAATTTTATATTTCTCGCCACAATAAAATCTTCAAAATCTTCCTTGAAAATTTTCTGATTTCTCGAAAGTTTCAAATCACTAACAGCCATTAGCGTAGCTAGACAAGTTTCCTAGGGGGGCTATAGCCCCCCTAGCTAAAAATTTATGGACTGAACTTATAGGTTCAATTAATGTTTTATTTCATAAAATTTAATAAAAAATTAGACATCAAAATAACTCGTCAATTAATTTATAATAAAGCAACTAAAAGTAGTTCCACACTTTTCCCAGCAAAAAAATTGTGAGTTGTTCTAAAGTACTTCCAAAAATGTCCTCAATTATTTTAACTACACAGGAAGTTTTTTTACTTGATTTTTTTTTCATATTTTAATGTGTAATTTTTTGTTTTATTTTTTTTCAAATAGTTTAAAAAAAGAGTAAGAATAAATAAATTGGTACAAATTATTCAAATTTTGCCACAAAACTGCTAAATCCATTATAGAAAAATCGATCATTTTGGAAATTGTTCGAGGAAAAACGTTTCAAACAAGCGTCAGAATGCATTAAAATCATAAAAACAATATAAAAATTATTTATTTAGGAAAATATCACAACATTTTTTAATTCACATTCAAAACACTGAATTCGGATCTCACATTAAGAAGTGATGCAAATTCATTGCAACGGCTGTTGAAACGGTGGACATTTGTCCCATGACAAGCTCATATTACATTCATTGCTTCTCCGCCAATTTTGCACCACTTCTAGACCAAACAGAACATTTTCACTACTTTTTTGGCGACGCTTTTTCGCAGCATTATTAAGATATTAATTTATGAAAAAATAGTTTTAATATCAATTACTATTTGTTTAATTAAATTGACTAAACTAAATCAATCATAAGTTCAACCACAGCTTTATTTCATAAATATCTGACTTGAAACATTGCCATCGGCAACTGCTACCACAACCCAAGTAATTCGATTGTTCATGAAAGTCTTTAGCGGAACTTTGTGCGATTGTATATACTTGTTTAATTTTTATACAAATTAAAAAAAAAAACTATTGACATTTATTGAAAAATGGAAAATCATAAATAGAGTTTCAAATTCTGGGGGGGGGGCTAAAATTTTTCTGGGGGGGTCTAAGCCCCCTCCCCAGAGGCCTTCCTACGCTTATGCTAACAGCTTTAAGAGATTCTATTTTTTATGTATGTGTTTGTTCACGTAGTCAAATTTCTTTAAATTTAGTGTTTACGGCTGCGCCATGTAGTGTTATTGACTTTTAGACACCAACTTTTTTTATATTCTTTTTCATAAAAATGTCTAACAAAATCTTAAACATAGCCTGCTGATACTTAATTATAGTGAGAAAATAACAAAGCGTTTTTAAAGTGTAATGTAAAAATGTTAGTTCCAATGCTATTTACATACAAAGTCATGACATACTTTGATAAAACATTAAAACTTTAAAAACATTCGCGATACCATCTCAAATACATCAACTTTGATTGGAGCTATGTTCCCATACTTATACATTTAAGTCTGAAACGTGTTGGACATTTTTTAGACAAAAACTCTACGTTGAAAATTTAAATCGGCTAATGACGGAATTGAACTTCGCAAAAGTGTATTTATGTATTATTGAGAGGTTTCACTGTATTTCCAAATTTTTATTGAGTAAATGAATGGGCTGCTATAAGATATTGATATTTCCCGAAAGGTAAAGAGTCGTATGATTCGACCTGTTCAAATCATTTACAACCTAACACACTGCAATATTTTCTTCTTTAATGACATTATTTTGGTATATTTTACCTAAATAGTTATGAGGACCTAAAAAAGGCTATATTAAACGTACAAAAAGGGCATTGTAGGAATATCGGTTAGTTCATTGCCTAATTTTGTCATAAACTGGTCGTCATAGGCCTTTGTGCTCTATTTTTGGTATATTTTGATAAAACAAGCGGCATTAAGTATAATCAACATATTAAAAATCAAATATCGACGATTTTCAAGTTGGGGTATCGCAGAAATGACATTCGGAAGAGTAGAATGTCCACAAATCAACTGCGTCTCGAGTTATAAACAGTGGATGCACCAAAACCCGAGTAAAAATTGAGAGATCTAATTTGATACAATTAGATATGAGTAGATCCGAAAATAGTAATCATATCTAATTACTATGGAAATAGATCTGATCAATATTGGCCCAGATCACTATATATAATTGGATCTGATGTTAGGCCTGGTCATATATATGGAATCATATACATTTATATCTAATTCTATCATATGTGGGTATATCTGCTTATATCTAAAGGGGCCAATTATGAGATCTAATCATATCTGATTAGACCCCCCAATTTTTACACGGGGACTGAGGTAGAAGAAAACCTGCGCCTACGCCAAAAGAAGAGTGATATCTGACGTCTCGAGAACACTAGCATATCTAGTGTGCGGTTTAAGTTAAAATGGGGCCATATTTGCTTGGTGTCGTTACAGCCCTTGCAATTCTCCCATCGAACATTTGCCATCATAACAGCCTTCTCACGCAGCATGAGCTTGCAGGTAGCCAGGGCCATACCAACAGATTCTAGTTCCCCTGGAATATCTAAGGTAGTCCCTAGCCTTGCCAACTCATCCGCTTCGCACGTTCCCTGGTATATTCCTATGGCCAGGCACCCATATTAGGTGAATATTGTGCTGCTCAGCCGTCTCATTGAGAGATTTGCGGCAGTCGATGGCCGTTTTCGAGTTGAGGAACACAGAGTCCAAGGATTTTATTGCAGGTTGACTGTCTGAGTATATATTAATGCCCACATTTTTTGGAACATTACTTCTCAGCCAATTCGCCACCTCTCTTATAGCTAATATTTCAGCCTGAAAAACACTACAGTGATTAGGTAATCTTTTCGCTATTAGAAGTTCCAGATCATTAGAATATACTCCGAAACCCAATTGTCCATCCAATTTGGAGCTATCAGTGTATATCTATATATTCTTTATTCCCCGGGGTCCGTGTGCACCACGTCTCACTGTTGGGGATTAGAGTCTCAAACTTTTTGTCGAAAAGTGGACTCGTCAAAGTGTAATCCACTACGTTAGGCACATCTGGCATTATTTTGAGGACCGAAAGAAAAATAGGTTAGCACACCTTCAGTCTTCACAAGAATACATTAAATGGGCTGAGGAGCAGTGGAAATGTGTTATATTTTATTTAAAGTTTAACTTGCATGGTTCGGAGGGTAGAAGTTTAGTACGAAAGCCCAAAGGAAAGCCTTAATCCAAGAAATACAACAAATTCTGTCAATCATGTCGGGACAATATTATGGGCTGGGGGTGTTTTTCTGGACAAGTTATTGGTCCCATTTTGCTCCATGTGATATTGTCATAAGCATTCCGGGAAATGCCGTCTGCATGGATTATTCAGCGTGATCAACAACAACTTATTTCCGAGAAAAATAGTTTAGCGCGCTTTCAATTTTCACAAAAACGCCCTAAATAGCCCGAGGATCAGCGGAAATGCGTTATATTTTTGTACGAATCTAAGTTTAACTTGCATGGCTCGGATGGTAGCAATTTAGTACGAAGGCCCAAAGGAAAGTCTTTATCCCAGAAATACAAAAAGTTCATTCAATTATGGTGGGGCAATACTATGATCTGGGGATGTTTTTCTGGACAAATTTTTATAAAAGGCTTATGATCTCTATTTGAATCTGAACCATAGGATATCTTTGACAATTTAATGCTAGCCAGTGGCAAGTAGTTGCGCAGAAGTAATCAAACGGCATGGCTGTAGTATCAGCTATTAAAATTTATCATTAAAAGATACAAAACCTTTAATTATTATTTTTAAATATATGGAACACTGAATATCAGTTATTAGTTATCTTATTATACCCTGCGCCACACTGTGGAACAGGGTATTATAAGTTAGTGCATATGATTGCAACAGTCAGAAGGATACGAGATATACACATGGTGTCAAAAATGCTCAGGGTGGGTCCCTTAATCGATCTAGCCATGTCCGTCTGTCTGTGAACACATTTTTGTGATCAAAGGCTAGGTGGCAGTTTTAGTCCAATCGACTTCAAATTTGGCACAAGTATGTGTTTTTGGTCAGAATTTGATTTTGGAAGAAATCGGATCAGATTTGCAGTGCGCAGTCACCAAAAATAAAGCCAAATTAAAAAATCACTCATTTGCAGACGAAAAAGTGCCATCTACGGTGTGCAGAAAAACTACAGCGCTGTGAATTCACTTAAGATGTATATTAGAGGTGTTCACGTGAGTAATATTGTGCTCACGCACACTCACGACGGAGAAATCTTTTTCACGCACACTCACGCACGATATTTTTTGGTCACGGTCACGCACGCTCACGAAAAGAAAATTTATACTCACGCACACCCACGCACGAAAATCTTTTAAATGTCATGACTCACGAAAAATATCGTGACTCACGAAAAATAATTTTATGAGTGATTTACCTATAGAACCTGACTGAAAACATGAGTATGGTTAAAATCGAGTGCGTTATAAAACTCTTACCACCTAGGATGTCACTAAAATTATAAATGAATTCAACTCGTAAGCATTTTATTTTCGTAAGCGGGTTTATTTTCATGAGTGTGTTTTTCCGAAATTCGTTACTCACGCACACTCACGAAGATATTATTTTCGTGACTCACGATCACGCACGACATTTGGTTGGATAATCACGCTCACGCACACTCATGCCGTTGCAGTCAGCGTGACTCACGACTCACGCGTCACGAAAATGTTCGTGAGTCACGATAATTTCGTGTCACGTGCACACCTCTAATGTATATACCTTCCTTGTCTATGTCTGCAGTTGAGGTGTGCACGTGAGCAATAGTTTGCTCACGCACATTCACGATGGAGAAATCTTATTCACGCACATTCACGCACGATATATTTTGGTAGGACTCACGCTCACGCACGCTCACGAAAAGAAAATTAGTACTCACGCACGAAAATCTTTTAAATGTCGTGACTCAAGAAAAATGTCTTGACTCACGAAAAACCTCGTGACTCACGAAAAATGTCGTAACTCACAAAAACCTCGTGACTCACGAATAATTTTATGAGTAATTTACCTATAGAACCTGATTGAAAACATGAGTATGATTAAAATCGAGAGCGTTGTAAAACTCTTTACACCTAGGGTGTCACTAAAATTATAAATGAATACAACTCGTAAGCATTTTATGTTCGTACGCGGAATTATTTTGTGTGAGTGTGTTTTTCCGAAATTCGTTACTCACGCACACACCTCTAGTCTGCAGTCATTGCACTCAATTGCACAGTCAAGTTTCGCCATCGATTATGAGTGCTGCGTACTTTTGCCGTCCATGTAGTGAATAGTGTGGCTGAGGATTTAGTGGAAGATATCCTCAACTTTCCACTAGTGAAATAACTGGTAACATCAGCAAGATAGACGTTTAATCGATCGCTGACATCATCAATAATTGGCCTGGGTACCATGATTGTGCAGTACGATTGGTCAAGCTCCACGAAGACCGTCCTGTGAATGGTCTTTGGCTGATTGAGTCCTTTATTTATATACGGAATCCATGATGATGGTTGGCAGCTGCAAAATTCTCCACAAAACTGGGGAATAGTAGTGCTTCAAGTATCTTGGCTACTGATGAGAGAATGAAAATTGTAGGCGATGAGTTATCGACATTTTATTTTTCGGATATTAATTATGACGTGTTCAATTAGATATATTAAAATACCCCTAAAATAAACTACAAAATATAATAATAAATTATAAATCATCAATAATAAATTAACAGTTATAAATTAGAAATCATAAATTATATTACATATAATTAATTATTAATTCATAATTATGAATTATGAATCATAGACAGTAATTTATCAGTTATAAAAGTAATAAATAAATAAATAATAGTTTATAAATTGAAAATTATAAAATTTAAGTTATAATATATAAGTTCCCAGCAAAAAAAAAAATTGGAAGTTCTTCTAAAGGCACTACTTTAAAAGCGCTTCCAAAAATGACCTCCCAAAGATGTTCTTTATTTTAACTACACAGGAAGTTCTTTTGATTCAATTCAATAAGAAATTTCAAATTATTTTATTTCAAATAGGTTAGAAAGAGAGTAAGAATTAATAAAATAATACAAATTATTTAAATTTTGTCGAAAAAAATTCTAAATCCATTCTAAAAAATTGCAAATCTTACAAGCCTGACTATACATATGTTCAGTGTTGGCTAATCCACATTTCCATAGTCTCTAGTAAGATCTGGCTGGGTGAGGTAATTCAATTTGGATCTTATATGCTAATTTCTTATGGAAATTACACACGAGAATCATTTCTCCCAAGTTGAATCATTTTTTCACCACCACTGTGCATCATCTTCTCATATAGCTACAATCCCTTAATCTTATTTTTTTGATTTCAATTTGTTATTACATTACTGCAACAACAGATTGAAATCTATTTTTAGAGACATTGCTGAATTCACCTGATTGGTGAACGATCACACAATGTCTTGTTTCTTGGCAACAACAACTACTGTGATAACTATTTGAAACTGGTTTCAAGGACACAACAACAATTCTAACGACAACATTAGTAGTGTTTTGTTTACCTTTTACGACGGGCTCATCGTAGCTTACTATTTTTATGTCAGCCTGATATCAACACAGGCTGTTTTTTCATCCAAATCAATCAGTGTTGGCTAATCCACATTCCCATAGTAAGATCTAGAGACTATGTAAGATCTAGAGACTATGGATCTTACTAGAGACTATGGAAATGTGGATTAGCCAACACTGAAACATATGTATAGTCAGGCTTGTAAGATGGGTATCTGGCATTTTCTTTTCAATAGCATAATACCAATTCCTTAATCTTCATGTCCAATTAGCTCACATTTAAAATTGTAATTAAAATAACTTTATTTTAAAAGAATTTGTTCTTAATATTGTGTAAATTGCCTGTACTAAAATGCATAATCTTCTGTATTAGGCATTAGCGTAGCTAGACAATTTTCCTAGGGGGGGCTATAGCCCCCCTAGCTAAAATTTTATATTTCATTTATTTATATTTCAATTAATGTTTTATTTCATAAAAATGAATATAAAACAAGTATATACGGCCGCAAGTTCGGCCAGGCCGAATCTTATGTACCCACCACCATGGATTGCGTAGAAACTTCTACGAAAGACTATCATCCACAATCGAATTACTTGGGTTGTGGTATCTTAAAACTTCTTAACATCGTTTTCTAAATTTTGATTTAGTCCATACATGGTATATATTAGAAAAAAAAATTATGTATAGTTAAGTCTACAAATAATTACGAATCGATATGGGCTTTTTGTACGTAGAGAGCCAAAATTGAAATATGGGGGTCGCTTATATCGGGGCTATATACAATTATGAACTTGATATGGACCAATTTTTGTGTGATTGGGGATCGATTTATCTGAGGGCCATATATAACTATAGACCGATATGGACCTAGTTAGGCATTGTTGTTAACGACCACATACTAGCACAATGTACCAAATTTCAACTCACTCGGATGAAATTTGCTCCTCCAAGAGGTTCCAAAACCAAATCTCGGGATCGGTTTATATGGGGCTATGTACGATTATGGACTGATATGGACCACTTTTGGCATGGTTGTTAAATATCATATACTACCACCACGTACCAAATTTCAACCAGATCGGATGAATTTTGCTTCTCCAAAAGGCACCGGAGGTCAAATCGGGGATCGGTTTATATGGGGCCTATATATAATTATGGACCGATATCGACCAATTTTTGCATGGGAGTTTGAGGCCATATATTAACACCACGTACCAAATTTCAACTGAATCAGATGAATTTTGGTCTTCCAAGAGGTTCCGGAGGTCAAATCTGGTGATCGGTTTATATGGGGGCTATATATAATTATGAACCGATGTGGACCAATTTTTGCATGGTTGTTAGAGACCATATACCAAGACCGTGTACCAAATTTCAGCCGGATCGGATGAAATTTGCTTCTCTTAGAGGCCTCGCAAGCCAAATTTTGGGGTCCGTTTATATGGGGGCTATACGTAAAAGTGGACCGATATGACCCATTTGCAATACCATCCGACCTACATCAATAACAACTACTTGTGCCAAATTTCAAGTCGATAGCTTGTTTCGTTCGGAAGTTAGCGTGATTTCAACGAGACGACGGACGGACGGACGGACGGACGGACGGACGGACGGACGGACGGACGGACGGACGGACGGACGGACGGACGGACGGACGGACATGCTCAGATCGACTCAGAATTTCACCACGACCCAGAATATATATACTTTATGGGGTCTTAGAGCAATATTTCGATGTGTTACAAACGGAATGACAAAGTTAATATACCCCCCATCCTATGGTGGTGGGTATAAAAATTAGGCATCAAAATAACTCGAAAATTAATTTATAATAAAGCAAGTAAAAGTAGTTCCACACATTTCCCAGTAAAAAAATTTGGAAGTTCTTCCAAAGACACAACTTTAAAAGCACTTCCAGAAGATGTACTCCCAATGATGTTCTTTATTTTAACTACTCAGGAAGTTCTTTAAATTCAATTTTTTAACTTGGTTTTTTCATACTTTTAATGGGAAATTTTAATTTTTTTGTTTCAAATAACTTAAAAACGAAGTAAGAATTCATAAAATGGTACAAATAATTAAAATTTTGTCGAAAAAATTCTAAATCCATTCTGAAAAACTTGTGAATTTTTGAAAATATTTGAGGTCAAACGTTTCCGACAAGCATTAGAATCCATTAAAAATTATAAAAATTATTTGACAAAATATAACAGAATTTTTTAATTTACAATCAAAACATTGAATTCGGATCACACCTAAAGAAGTGATGCAAATTCAGTGCAACGGTTGTTGAAATGGAGGACTTCCGTCCTATGACAAGCCCATGTTAAATTCAACGCTTCTTCGCCAATTTTGCACCACTTCCGGATTCTAAAAGGTCATTTTCATTACTTTTTTGGCTGGGCTTGTTTATTTTTTATAAAAATGGAAAATCGTAAATAGGTTTTCAAATTCTGGGGGGGGGCTAAAATTTTTCTGGGGGGTCTAAGCCCCCTCCCCAGAGGCCTTCCTACGCTTATGGTATTAGGTCAATATTTTTTCAGTGTATATTAACTACTTAAATGTTGTTCACTTCGTTGCTTTATTTTTTTCCACCTGCACCCTCTTCTTTCGCTTTTGGTTCTTACACTGTTAGAAAAATATGTTTTTCATATGTTCCGATATAAACAAAATGTGTTTCGGGCACAATTTTAAAACACAATATATTTTAGTCCAAACATGTAATGTTCCTAAACTAACACTAAATGTTTGGGACATCTATGTTAATATGTTAGAATATATTGTGTTTGGGCATGAATGTTTCATAAAAATCACATGTGTGAATGCAAACATATATAAATTTACAAATTTCGACTAAACATACATATGTTGTGATATTTTATATAGAGTATATTTATATAGTAGAGAAAGAAATAGAGATGGAAACCGGGAGAGTTGACGAAAGATATCAACATAACACAGCGAAAGAATCAAAAGAGAACAATTTCTGTAAAACCGCTTGTATATTGTTTCGGAAAACTGTTTTATGATAATGCCAAAAATTTGGTATGCTTAAGTCTAAATATTATTTAATTTGAATAAAGAGAATATACATTCGGAACCAAAAGAATATGCTTGTATGTTGTTTCGGAAAACTGTTTTATGATAATGCCAAAAATTTGGTATGCTTAAGTCTAAATATTATTTAATTTGAATAAAGAGAATATACATTCGGAACCAAGAGAAAATACATTTGAAAAATAAACAGCATATGTTTTCGCCTTGAGAGCAGCACAATTTTTTTCATGGTTAGTTAAATGAAATCTTCATAAAAATAACGAAAGGGCACCATACTCTTTTTAGAGTTGGGACAGTAAAATGAAATAAGGAGGAAATAGTGAAAAATTACACAGTAAAATGTATAAAAACAAAGTTTAGTTCCTCTTTATTAATAAGTCCACGCGGAGTTGACGGACACCTTCAAATATAAAAGCGGGCATTAAGTTCGAGTTTTGCAGCTAAAACAATTTAAAAAGTTTATTTTCTTTAAATGAATTATTAAAGAAAAATAAAAGGCATTTTAGAGCGATGGTGTTAAATGCTAGTAAAAACTGTTCACGCCTAAATAAATTTATGTTTATATTATAAAATTATTTATGTATGTTTATACTCGACTCCACGTTCTTCTTTTGTTAGAGTTTTTGAATTGCTTCCAAATTTTAAAGTTTTGTACCAAAAACAGTTTTTTGTTACAAAATTGTTATTTTTGCAATAAAAAAAATAATATTTTATCCAAAAATCAGTCAATTTCGTTTATATCAAGCACTGTTACTGACTATAAATCTTTAATAACCCACATTTCGAAGTTTCATTATAAAAATTTAATATAGTATAAATATAAATGTGTAAATTAAAAAAAAGTGTTCTGTCGGAGCAGGGATTGAACCCACGACCCTTTGCATGCAAGGCAGACATGCTAACCACTGCCCCACGTGGCAAACAAATGTATGTTTCTGTTAAATAATGTTATGTTTGCATGGGCTCATGGGCGCTGCAAACTATGCTATATAAATGTAACTTATAACGATAATTATCTACTAGTGACTATTTTTAACCTAACCTAACCTAAGCTTCGTAGTCCAGTGGATAGTGTGTTGGCTTACAAACTGTATGGTCCTCGGTTCGATTCTCCGTGCAGGCGAAAGGTAAAATTTAAAAAATTTATAAAAGTGAATAAATTCCTCAACATTATTTGTATTACAGAAAAAAGGTGCCAAGAACTAAAATATTTCGTGGAAGTGAAAATTACGAGTATGTGAGGGAATGAGCACAATCGTTGTTTAGTGTAGTTTTGAAAATATTGAATTAAAACCTTGAATTAACATTGAATTTCTATTATAAACATAAATTAAAATGAATTTCCTTTTTTAGCCTAGTCGTTAATATGTAATAGATTAGAGTTTTAAGCTGTCATAATTTTTAAGTAGCAACCCTGCTTTGTATTTGCTTCCCTCTTTCTTCTTTTCTGAAAAACTATGAATTCATCTGTCAAATTTAGTCTAAGTTTCCGGCCTCTTTCATCATCCAGCCATCGACGGGATAACATCATCAATAAAAATAGTATATCTCAACGAAATATTTTTTGTCTCTCTCTCTCCTCTTACAAAACCGGTAAATCCCATGTAAGTATTCATCGTGGGAAGGTAATCAATTAAATGACCCATTAGCCCAGAAGCCTAAGTTCCATCGTCCAAAGCATAATCTCAAGGAACCTTTGTTCCCCATTTTTCCACTCAACTTTTCATCTTGAGCTTTAGCTCTTAATTTAAAACCCTTAATATATTATTCAATCGTCTTTGGGGAAAATTCTTCCAAGCATATAATATTTTTGGGCTCAAAATCCTTCCAAACATATAATATGTTCACATAAAACAAACATATTATTGTTTCGGCAGTATCCAATATTATATGTGCTTCCTGCAAAATATGTTTGGAACATATGTTAAAGAAGCGATTTTTTTGAGGGTGTACTCGTAATTCAAACGAATTGTCGGAATCACTGCTTAAACCATAAGGAACCAGTCCAACAACACCATAATCAGATTCTATTCCAACCCAGCAAAAACTCTCATTGCCCGGTAATCTTGTAGGTAAGCCCATTTAAAAATTAATAATCACTTATAAATTGGCATCGCTTCGGATTACATTTATATACACACAAAAAATTTTTTTTCTGATTCAATCACCAAATTAATTGATCCAATTAATTTTTTAATTGAAATGTCTTCAATCACGAAAATGATAGTATCAATCACAGTTTTAATTGGGCATAGAAAAAATTCTTGATTAAAAAATTAATTGATTTTTTAGCAAATTTCAATTAATTTTTTAATTGATTCAATTAAAAATTTAATTGATGTTGATTGCAAAACTCAATTAATTTATTTTAAAAATGGTAACTATTTTTAATTACTTTCTGAATTGGCTTAGAGTTTTTATTTGGATTAACAAATGATTGTTTGAAATACATTTTTAATTAAAAAAAATCAGCACTTTTTAACTGAATTAGTCTTCCGAATTTGATTAAAAAGTTAATTGTATCAATTAATTTTTTAATTAAAATTTTTAAAATTTTCAATCATTGACTTAATTAACTTAATGTTTCTATCATGATTAAAAAGTTAATTGTATCAATTAATTTATTAATTAAAAAAATTTTCAACTTCAATTAACGTTTTAATTGGAAATATTTTGGTGATATTTTTTTCTGTGTACCCAGCAAAAAAAGCGTCGCCAAAAAAGTAATGAAAAAGTTCTTTTAGGATCCGGAAGTGGATTGACGCAGAAGCGATGAATTTAACATGGGCTTGTCATAGGACGGGAGTCATCCATTTCAACAGCCGTTGCACTGAATTTGCATCACTTCTTCAGGTGTGATCCGAATTCAATGTTTTGGATGTAAATTAAAAAATTCTGCGACATTTTGTCAAATAAATCATTTTTATAATTTTTTATAATTTTTAATGGATTCTAACGCTTGTCGGAAACGTTTGACCTCAAATATTTTCAAAAATTCACAATTTTTTCAGATTGGATTTAGAATTTATGTCGACAAAATTTAAATAATTTGTACCATTTTATGAATTCCTACTCTGTTTTTAACCTATTTAAAACAAAAAAAGTTAAAATTATCCATTAAAAGTATGAAAAAAAAAACAAATTATAAAAAATCGAATTAAAAGAACTTCCTGGGTAGTTAAAATAAATAACTTCATTGGGAGTGCATCTTCTGGAAGTGCTTTTAAAGTTGTGCCTTTGGAAGAACTTCCATTTTTTTTTGCTGGGTACGCATGTCCTAGGAGGAAAGTACTTCTCCCCACACACAAAAAATTTTTTTGATTTCAATCACGAAAATCGCGGATTCAATAATTTTTATACCCTCCACCATAGGATGGGGGTATATTAACTTTGTCATTCCGTTTGTAACACATCGAAATATTGCTCTAAGACCCCATAAAGTCGTGGTGAAATTCTGAGTCGATCTAAGCATGTCCGTCCGTCCGTCCGTCTGTCCGTCTGTCCGTCTGTCCGGCTGTCCGTCCGTCTGTGGAAATCACGCTAACTTCCGAACGAAACAAGCTATCGACTTGAAACTTGGCACAAGTAGTTGTTATTGATGTAGGTCGGATGGTATTGAAAATCGGCCATATCGGACCACGTTTACGTATAGCCCCCATATAAACCGATCCCCCAATTTGGCTTGGGGAGCCTCCCGGAGCAGCAAAATTCATCCGATCCGGTTGAAATTTGGTACCTGATGTTAGTATATAGCCTCTAACAACCATGCAAAAATTGGTCCATATCGGTCCATAATTATATATAGCTCCCATATAAACCGATCCCCAGATTTGACCTCCGGAGCCTCTTGGAGGAGCAAAATTCATCCGATCCGGTTGAAATTTAGTACGTGGTCTTAGTATACGGTCTCTAACACCCATGCAAAAATTGGTCCATGTCGGTCCATAATTATATATAGCCCCCATATAAACCGATCCCCAGAGTTGACCTCCGGAGCCTCTTGGAGGGGAAAAATTCATCCGATCCGGTTGAAATGTGGTACCTGATGTTAGTATACGGTCTCTAACAACCATGCAAAAATTGGTCCATATCGGTCCATAATTATATATAGCCCCCATATAAACCGATCCCCAGATTTGACCTCCGGAGCCTCTTGGAGGGGCAAAATTCATCCGATCCTGTTGAAATTCGGTACCTGATGTTAGTATACGGCCTCTAACAACCATGCAAAAATTGGTCCATATCGGTTCATAATTATATATAGCTCCCATATAAACCGATCCCCAGATTTGAACTCCGGAGCCTCTTGGAGGAGCAAAATCCATCCGATCCAATTGAAATTTAGTACGTGGTGTTAGTATATAGTCTCTAACAACCATGCAGAAATTGGTCCATATCGGTTCATAATTATATATAGCTCCCATATAAACCGATCCCCAGATTTGACCTCAGGAGCCTCTTGGAGGAGCGAAATTCATCCGATCCAGTTGAAATTTGGTACATGGTGTTAGTATATGGTATCTAACAACCATGCAAAAATTGGTCCATATCGGTCCATAATTATATATAGCAAAAGTCATCCGATGCGGTTGAAATTTGGTACATTTTGTCAATATATGGCCTCTAACAGCCATGTAAAAATTGGTCAATATCGGTCTTTAGTTATATATAGCCGATGACTTATTACACAAAAATTGGTCCATATCGCCAAAAATAATCTACCAAAACTTTATTTTCATAGAAAACTTTCTCAAATTTTATTACTATAGAAAGTTGTGTCAAAATTTCATTTCTATAGAAAGTTTTGTCAAAGGTTTATTTCTATAGAAATGTTTGTCAAAATTTTATTTCCATAGAAAGTTTTGTCAAAATTTTATTTTTATAGAAAATTTTGTAAAAAATTTATTTCTGTAGAAAATTTTGTCAACATTTTATTTCTATAGAAAATTTTGTCAAGTTTTCATTTCTATAGAAAATTTTGTCAAACTATATTATATACGTATTTAATCGGTCTTTTTTTGTTTAATATATACCCCGTATGGGCTAACTTACAATTTAGAAGACAGTATTAAAAGTTTTACGATACCTTGCCATCGGCAAGTGTTATCGCAACCCAAGTAATTCGATTGTGGATGACAGCCTTTAGTAGAAGTTCCTACGCAATCCATGGTGGAGGGTACATAAGATTCGGCCTGGCCGAACTTACGGCCGTATATACTTGTTTTAATTGAAATATCTTCAATCACGAAAATGATAGTATCAATCACCCATTTTTATTGAAAACCAACACGATTTTTAAGTAAAAATTTAATTGACTTTTGTCATGGAATCAATTAATTGTGTGATTGAATCAATTAAAAACGTGATTGATTTTTAACATAAAATTCAATCACAGTTTTAATTGAATCAATTAAAATTTTAATTAATTTCGCGACAAAAATCGGCTATAAATCGGCTATAAATTTCGATCAAAAAATTTATATATTGCGACCCCAAAATCGTATTTAGTTTTTTTTTCTTTTGAAATAAAAGAAAATATGTGTTTCTTATAAAACATATTTAATATTTTATTATTTTTTGAATTATGCAATAGACAGATAAATTTGGTTCTTGTCATTTGTGTTTTGTTTTAACATAACTTACAAATACAACTACTATCAATAACAACTATAGGGTGAAAAAATAAATTATATAAATCATTACCTTCCTTATAATAATAACCATATTAGCATGTTCCTTCTAATATGTAGATGCTCCTAGATTTCCAATAAATCAGCAGCCTGTAAGCTAAATTAGTTTTTCTGAAAGTAAACAGAATAATTCGAATTTCATTTTGTTCAATTAAAAGTTAATTTTGTTAAACATTGCATGCATAGAATATCAAGTTCAATTCTTAGTTCCAGGTTGCAGATTTATAATCTTATTTTGCAGTTGTAGTCTTTTAGCATAAAAAGGTGTATTAAGGAGCTCGGTAAAAAATATAAATGGAAAATACATATTTTTATTATTTTCGGATATTTTTCATATTTTGAAATCCAAAAGAAAGAACTTTTTTACCATTACATAATTCAGCTCATTAGTTTATATACCAGATATACTGCTCTCTACTTGGGTTCAAACTGAAAAAGGCAGGTAAAACAAAAATGCAATTTAATGCCAACGCTAATTCGCAACTTCAAGGTGAATCTTCCAACAAACCCATACCGCTCTTGGTTTTAAGAAAACTAGGAGTGAAAAAAATGTATAATTTTAAAAGATCAATACGGTACTCACTTTTTTATTGCAAACATATTATTATATATTTGATAAAATGATGGAGTTGATGAGATGACCAATCAATTTCACGAAATAAAATTGGTCACTAAAAGAAATGAATAAAAAATATATTATTTTAGTCCGTTTAATGTAAACAGGCTTCAATGGAAAACGGTATTCACATTTCACAATTTCTTACCTTCAATAAACGTAGATTGTTTTCCATTTTTGCAATGCCACAAAACACAAACACAGGTAATTTCAAATGCGTTCTGTCATATATTTTTTTTCAAACCTTCACCACGTGGCCGTTTGTTGTTGCACACTTTATTTATTTCAACCCTTTGCTATGATTTGTTGTTGCGTTCAAAATATTTATGCCCACATTTTGAATGCAGCAGACAGAATGTCGCCAATCATGTTTTTCAATTTACGCGAAAAACAAAAACCCAACCGTTCGTTACGAGTTACTTCCACAGACTGATCTCTCCATCATACATTGTTGAATAAAAACCCTTTCTCTTGTTCTCTTTTCGCTCTTTCCATTGCTCAAAATTATTCAGTTTCAATCACAAAGGTGATTGGATCAATCACATGTGTAATTGGAAACGGAAAAAATGTCAATCACGTTTGTAATTGAAAAGTATTTCCGAATTGATTAAGAAATTGATTGAATCAATTAATATTTTAATTGGATACGTAACAAATATCAATCATTTTTTAATTGGGTTTTATTCGGATTTGATTAAATAATTAATTGAATCAATTAACATATTAATTGAATCCTTTTCCAAATTAAATTAAGTGTTTAATTGAAAAAATGTTGGTGATAATTTTTTGTGTGCAGGCATACTTTCGGCCATAAAATAAATAGTGCTTTTAAAGCATATAACCACCTAATATGGAATGACTTATTCGTACACACTCAAAAAATCGCTTCTTTAACATATGTTCCAAACATATTTTGCAGGAAGCACATATATTATTGGTTACTGCCGAAACATTAATATGTTTGTTTTATGTGAACATATTATATGTTTGGAAGCATTTTGAACCCAAAAATATTATATGCTTGGAAGAATTTTTCCCAAAGACGATTGTGCTCATTACCTAACATACTCGTAATTTTCACTTCCACGAAATATATTAGTTCTTGGCACCTTTTTCTGTAATACAAATAATGTTGAAGAAATTATTCACTTTTATAATTTCAATCCCTGCTCCGACCGAACACTTTTTGTTTTTTAATTTACACATTTATATTTATACTATATTAAATTTTTATAATGAAACTTCGAAATGTGGGTTATTAAAGATTTATAGTCTGCAACAGTGTTTGATATAAACGAAATTGACTGATTTTTGGATAAAATATTATTTTTTTATTGCAAAAATAACAATTTTGTAACAAAAAACTGTTTTTGGTACAAAACTTTACAAAAAAAATTGGAAGGAATTCAAAAACTCTAACAAAAGAAGAACGTGGAGTCGAGTGTAAACATACATAACTAATTTTATAATATAAACATAAATTTATTTAGGCGTGAACAGTTTTTTACTAGCATCGCCATCGCTCTTACATGCCTTTTATATTTCTTTAATAATTCATTTTAAAGAAAATAAACTTTTTAAATTGTTTTAGCTGCAAAACTCGAACTTAATGCCCGCTTTTATATTTGAAGGTGTCCGTCAACTCCTCGTGGACTACTTATTAATAAAGAGGAACTAAACTTTGTTTTTATACATTTTACTGTGTAATTTTTCACTATTTCTTCCTTATTTCATTTTACTGTCCCAACTCTAAAAAAGGATAGTGCCCTTTCGTTATTTTTATGAAGACCCTTGATTTCCTTTAAAGAACCAAGAAAACAATTGTGCCCATAATGCCAAAATGATAAACAAAACACATGTCCACACATACATAAAATGCTGCTCTCAAGGCGAAAACATATGCTGTTTGTTTTTCAAATGTCTACTCTCCTGCTTCCGAAAGTCTATTCTCTTTATTCAAATTAAATAATATTTAGACTTAAGCATATCAAATTTTTGGCCTTATCATAAAACAGTTTTCCGAAACAACATACAAGCGGTTTCGCAGAAATTGTTCTCTTTTGATTCTTTTGCTGTGTTATGTTGATATCTTTCGTCAACTCTCCCGGTTTCCATCTCTATTTCTTTCTCTATACTCTCTCTATGTCGCTTTGAATAAAATATCACAACATATGTATGTTTAGTCGAAATTTGTAAATTTGTATATGTTGCATTCACACATATGATTTTTATGAAACTTTCATGCCTCAAACATAACATATTCTAACATATTAATATTATATTGTGTTTTAAAATTGTGCCCGAAACACATTTTGTTTATATCGGAACATATGAAAAACATATTTTTCTAGCAGTGTAGATTCACCAAAGCTTGCAAAATAGCCACTTATTGTCTCAGGCAACCAAAACTCGAAAATATTGATTTCTATCGCCGATTACAATGGATCAAAATATGTAGAGTGATGATGTAATAGGAGAACTACTTGAATAGAAACGAATATTGTATAAATAAACAAAAAAAAAAAACTAATAAATCATCTAAATAAGATTACACGCAAATTAATTTCACACTTAAAATAGAAATAAATGTAGATTGTTTAAGGGAGTTGGATTCGTGAATTACGTTATAATATATCCAATAGCCAATTCACATTAGGTTCGAAATCTGCTAAAAGTAGATTTTAAGTCCCTTTTGTATAAGGCAAATGGCATTTGAAATTTAGCTTAAGTGCATTTTGGAAGTGTAATGTAAATGAGGTATAAGAAAGCATTTATTTAAAACATAATATAATAATGTCATTAAACACAATTATTATGAAATATTTGTAATAAAAATTTCTTAACGGTTAAATCTTCAGAATTACCGTTACATTACGTATTATTTTTGATTTTTTATGTAAGTGTGAATAATTATACCTAATGGTACCATCATTTATTCTATTTTATTAATTCGTTAATATCCAACTGCCTAAAAATTTGAGAATAACAATTGGAAAATTACCGAGAAGTATTTATTTTTGTCATTACAAGTTAGTCATTATAACTCGCCGCAATGTAATGCAACGTGTAATGAAAGCTTTACTCCTGGTAATGTCATTTGTAATGAGATGGGGTTACCTAGTTTTTGCTGGGAATAGAACCGCAATCGATAGTCAAGTGATTGTGTACCAACGTTATTATTGTCATCGGAGTCCATGGAAATCTTCTAATAAAAAAAGTTTTTTTTTTTAACTATTTGCTAAAATGGAGTAAAGGTTGAGTTACATATCATGCATTGATGGAGGGGTTGATATTTTTCAGTTTGAAGCACTCTAACAAAACTGTTGCTTTCAAAGAGAAAATTCAACTTTTCAATCAACGGACTCATTAACGCATGGTATGTAACTAAACTTTAATAATACTCATACTTATTTTAACAGGTGCGGACTTAGCACCTTTACCAAACAAAGATAAAAACAGATATTTAAGGTTGACTTAGCACCTTTACATAT
The DNA here is from genome assembly GCF_050003625.1 of Haematobia irritans. Taxonomy (NCBI): domain Eukaryota; kingdom Metazoa; phylum Arthropoda; class Insecta; order Diptera; family Muscidae; genus Haematobia; species Haematobia irritans. The sequence goes on along the minus strand of NC_134397.1, from coordinate 102,050,595 downwards.
TAAGCTAAAGATTTGGTATCCATCTGAATCAAGTACGAGGGAAATTGCAATAATGTGGGCATTGATCAATTTTGTAGAAATGTATCAATTTAAGTTGTGAATTCAATGTTGTTGGTTTTTTATATGAAATTTAAGCTCAAAAAAATAAGTATTGCTGATAGTAATTTATTGTGATAAAATATAAATTTAAAAAATTTTGAATACTTTGATATTGAATATACCTCAATTTTTGTGAGGTTATTTTTAGTTCGTTTTTAAGAGTTTTCAAGACCTCATCCGGAATTTGGCTTGCAGAAGGCTTTATTGACACAATTGTTTAATTGAAGTCTTAATAATTTCCAGTTGGGGTTTTCCCGAGATCTCTTCTTATTGAAGTACAGTTTAAAAAGAAGCACGAAATCACTTTTCTATTTCTAAAAAAGTCTTCTCAAACAAATCTGAAGGTAAAATAAAACGCTAACGGCGTGTGCGTTTCTCATTTACGCCTCTCAGCAACTCATTATTAATATTCAATTTATGCCAGCGAGAACAAAAAAAAAAAAGAAATAAACTCAGTTAGTTAATTTCTCTTATACCTATGATTACAGGAGATCAATTGGAGCCTCTATTATATGATTGCTTAACATAACTCTGTTATGAATACGTTTCTTAATAAAACTCTCACCTGCAATCTCTGCATACTTGAGCCTTTTCAGACTCTCAGTGATGTTTTTAACAAAGGTTTAAGTGCAAACAAAATACCATAGGGGACTCCATATAGCATGGCAGATTTTGGAAATTAATTTTAAACTCTAACAAACGAAAAACGTTTTCGGTACACGTTTTCCAAATGTTTGTTTCTTTCCGTGAAGTCGAGTAGGTTAGGTTAGGCAAAGTGACATCCCGATTTAGTTTCAGGCTCACTTAGACTATTCTTCTTCTAGTTTTAACCGCTGAACATTCTGGATTATTTTCTTCTGTTGAACCATCCAGATTGTTCCAAAATCTTTTCCTCCGCATCATGCCAGCTCATACAGTATGTTAGTCATTATACTTCGCTTGTCCATCCAATTTGGAGCCATCTGTGTAGAAATTGTAGGGTCGCTTGTAGCTGGGTGAATAAATATATAAAATAAAAAATAAATATATATGAATGCAATTGAATTAAGAATGAAATTGAATTAAAAGCAAAAAAAAAACATGCTTTGCTGGGGTTCGAACCCGGAACCTTGAGGTCCATAGGAATGATCGCTATAAGCTAGCAAGATGCTGTAGCTATTGATAAAGGGTTTGTGCTAGTGTATCCCAGTAAAATTTGCTTTGCTATTTCATTGTTTTCATAGCGAAACGCTATTTCGACAACGTTTTCTTTTACATATGTATTGGGAGACATTTTCGAAGTAGCAGAGTTTTTCCAATTAATTGGAAAAGCTCTTGGGAAAATATACTCAGCCTTTCCAAAGTGCCTCTTTTTATAAATACCCCAGTGGTAAAAAACGTCATTACCAAATCGATTATATCCTACCGATTTTGTCGAGACAACTACTCCACGTTTCCGATCAATTTTCCGCATTACTTTTACGTTGGCGTGTCATAGGCAGTCAAGTACTTCGCAATTTCCATGACAAGGTAAATGAAAGTACATAAGTTGTTGGGGAAAAAATCATTTATGCTACAAGTGACAATATTCACATAAAAGACAATCAACATTTAAAGGAACTCTACAAATTAGTTAGTGTGGTTAAAGAAGTATAATTTAAAAGTTTAATGAGTGTAAATGTGCAGATATCGCGTTTAAAATCGAAGTATATATTTTTATACCCTCCACCATAGGATGGGGGTATATTAACTTTGTCATTCCGTTTGTAACACATCGAAATATTGCTCTAAGACCCCATAAAGTATATATATTCTGGGTCGTGGTGAAATTCTGAGTCGATCTAAGCATGTCCGTCCGTCCGTCTGTCCGTCTGTCCGGCTGTCCGTCCGTCTGTGGAAATCACGCTAACTTCCGAACGAAACAAGCTATCGACTTGAAACTTGGCACAAGTAGTTGTTATTGATGTAGGTCGGATGGTATTGAAAATCGGCCATATCGGACCACGTTTACGTATAGCCCCCATATAAACCGATCCCCCAATTTGGCTTGGGGAGCCTCCCGGAGCAGCAAAATTCATCCGATCCGGTTGAAATTTGGTACCTGATGTTAGTATATAGCCTCTAACAACCATGCAAAAATTGGTCCATATCGGTCCATAATTATATATAGCTCCCATATAAACCGATCCCCAGATTTGACCTCCGGAGCCTCTTGGAGGAGCAAAATTCATCCGATCCGGTTGAAATTTAGTACGTGGTCTTAGTATACGGTCTCTAACACCCATGCAAAAATTGGTCCATGTCGGTCCATAATTATATATAGCCCCCATATAAACCGATCCCCAGATTTGACCTCCGGAGCCTCTTGGAGGGGAAAAATTCATCCGATCCGGTTGAAATGTGGTACCTGATGTTAGTATACGGTCTCTAACAACCATGCAAAAATTGGTCCATATCGGTCCATAATTATATATAGCCCCCATACACACAAAAAATTTTTTTTCTGATTCAATCACCAAATTAATTGATCCAATTAATTTTTTAATTGAAATGTCTTCAATCACGAAAATGATAGTATCAATCACAGTTTTAATTGGGCATAGAAAAAATTCTTGATTAAAAAATTAATTGATTTTTTCAGCAAATTTCAATAAATTTTTTAATTGATTCAATTAAAAATTTAATTGATGTTGATTGCAAAACTCAATTAATTTATTAATTAAAAAAGGTAAATATTTTTAATTACTCTCTGAATTGGCTTAGAGTTTTTATTTGGATTAACAAATGATTGTTTCAAATACATTTTTAATTAAAAATTTTAAAAAAATCAGCACTTTTTTTAACTGAATTAGTCTTCCGAATTTGATTAAAAAGTTAATTGTATCAATTAATTTTTTAATTAAAAATTTTAAAATTTTCAATCATTGACTTAATTAACTTAATGTTTCTATCATGATTAAAAAGTTAATTGTATCAATTAATTTATTAATTGAAAAAATTTTCAACTTCAATTAACATTTTAATTGGAAATATTTTGGTGATATTTTTTTCTGTGTATAAACCGATCCCCAGATTTGACCTCCGGAGCCTCTTGGAGGGGCAAAATTCATCCGATCCTGTTGAAATTCGGTACCTGATGTTAGTATACGGCCTCTAACAACCATGCAAAAATTGGTCCATATCGGTTCATAATTATATATAGCTCCCATATAAACCGATCCCCAGATTTGAATTCCGGAGCCTCTTGGAGGAGCAAAATTCATCCGATCCAATTGAAATTTAGTACGTGGTGTTAGTATATAGTCTCTAACAACCATGCAGAAATTGGTCCATATCGGTTCATAATTATATATAGCTCCCATATAAACCGATCCCCAGATTTGACCTCAGGAGCCTCTTGGAGGAGCGAAATTCATGCGATCCAGTTGAAATTTGGTACATGGTGTTAGTATATGGTATCTAACAACCATGCAAAAATTGGTCCATATCGGTCCATAATTATATATAGCAAAAGTCATCCGATGCGGTTGAAATTTGGTACATTTTGTCAATATATGGCCTCTAACAGCCATGTAAAAATAGGTCAATATCGGTCTTTAGTTATATATAGCCGATGACTTATTACACAAAAATTGGTCCATATCGCCAAAAATAATCTACCAAAACTTTATTTTCATAGAAAACTTTCTCAAATTCTATTACTATAGAAAGTTGTGTCAAAATTTCATTTCTATAGAAAGTTTTGTCAAAGGTTTATTTCTATAGAAATGTTTGTCAAAATTTTATTTCCATAGAAAGTTTTGTCAAAATTTTATTTTTATAGAAAATTTTGTAAAAAATTTATTTCTGTAGAAAATTTTGTCAACATTTTATTTCTATAGAAAATTTTGTCAAGTTTTCATTTCTATAGAAAATTTTGTCAAACTATATTATATACGTATTTAATCGGCCTTTTTTTGTTTAATATATACCCCGTATGGGCTAACTTACAATTTAGAAGACAGTATTAAAAGTTTTACGATACCTTGCCATCGGCAAGTGTTATCGCAACCCAAGTAATTCGATTGTGGATGACAGCCTTTAGTAGAAGTTCCTACGCAATCCATGGTGGAGGGTACATAAGATTCGGCCTGGCCGAACTTACGGCCGTATATACTTGTTTTTTTTTATTTTTGTCAGTGAATAGTCGGTAACAAAGTATTTTTAAAATCGTTTAAATTAAAGTTTCGGTTTATCGCGTTTTTTTTTGTGCAATTGACAACCAAAAACAAATATAAAAGTTTCAGCATCAAATTCGGCGGAAATCCAGTGAAGGATCCTTCATCGGTGGACCTATGAAAGTGTGAGTACTCAGTTTCCTTTTCCTTATTAAAATCACTGCACTATCAACCATCAAAAATACTGTTTCCGTGGGTATTCCCCAAATAGATGCATATTGACCATATCAAAAAGTCACCAAAGAGGTGAATGTAGAAACAGGGATGATGGTTGGAATGTAGGTGAGTACCTTTTTATACAACCCAAATCAAAAGACTTGCAAATGTTCATATAATTACTTTTGCCATCCACCCACAAGCCAGAGTTTAGCCTAGTGGGAGAAGCTCAGCTTCACAATTGAAAGGTTGGCTGTTCAAACCCGCTCATGGGCAGTTGACAATTTTTTTCCGTTTGTGTTTTTCTTTAATTTGCAATTTAATTATAATATGTTTTTTGATTTATAGTTGTATAAAAAGAAATAATTGTTGAAGTTGTGAAAACGTCAACATGCCAATTCGACTGCGTTAATTTCGTGAATAAATATAATAATTTGAATAAACCAAACTTAAAAGTAACCAAAACCCAAAGACTGTTCAAATAAAGTGGTGGACAAGGCGAAATACCAACCTGGCTTAGCGTGCACGGATGAAAAAGACTGTTTTTCATATGTTTGGCTATAAACATTATATGTTTGGAACACAAATTTTTAAACACAATATTTTTGAGTGCAAGCATATAATGTTCATAACATGTACAATATACAATTGGGCAGAAACAAAATGTTGAGCATTCAGGTCGAAAACCTATGTTGTTAGCACCTATATTACCTGTTTATTTTCATAATTCATTATGGTTGTAAATATATAAATAAATAAATAAAATTTTGAGCACAATATTGTTTGGGAGAATTTTTTTTAAGCATATAATATTTTTGGGTGAAAATGCTTCCAAACATATTATATGTTCACATAATAACATATTGTGTTTTGGAAGACAACATTATTGAAATTGGATGCAAAAATACAAAATGTTTGGAACTGAGACTACCCAAACATATATTGTTTAGACCAATATGCTTTCAAACATATTATATATTGGAAGAGATCAAACATATAAATGTTTGGGCAATACCCAAAAATATATATGCTTGAAGCAAAATATGTTTGGGAGTATATGTTACAGAAGCGATTTTTTGTGAGCGTGTAGTGGTTGAAGCTCAGATTCCCAGTAGGAAGATCGGTGGTTCGACTCCACTTTGGGGCGAATTGACAAATGTTTTTTTCTTTTGTATTTTATTATTAATTATTGAATTTCAAGTATTAACAAGTATATACGGCCGTAAGTTCGGCCAGGCCGAAGCTTATGTACCCTCCACCATGGATTGCGTAGAAACTTCTACTGAAGCCGATGGAAAAGTATCTTTAAACTTCCTAACACCGTAATATATACCACATAGTCCATACGTGGTATATATTAAACTAAAAAAGACCGATTAAATACGTATATAATTAAGTTTAAAGTTTCTATAGAAATAAAGTTTTGACAATATAAAATTTTGACAACATTTTCTATAGAAGTAAAATTTGGAAAAAATTTTCTATAGAAATAAAATTTTGACAAAATTTTCTATAGAAATAAAATTTTGTCAACATTTTCTATAGAAATAAAATTTTGATAAAATTTTCTATAGAAACAAAATTTTGACAAAATTTTCTATAGAAATAACATTTTGACAATGTTTTCTATAAAAATAAAATTTTGGTAGATTATTTTTGGCTCGAGTGGCAACCATGATTATGAACCGATATGGACCATTTTTTGTGTGATTGGGGATCGGCTATATATAACTATAGACCGATATGGACCAATTTTGGCATGGTTATTAGCGGCCTTATACTAACACCACGTTGCAAATTTCAACCGGATCGGATGAATTTTGCTCCATCAAGAGGCTCCGGAGATCAAATCTGGGGAACGGTTTATATGGGGGCTATATATAATTATGGACCGATATGGACCAGTTCTTGTGTTTGTTAGAGACCACATTCTAACACCATGTTCCAAATTTCAACCGGATCGGATGAATTTTGTTCCTCTAAGAGGCTCCGGAGGTCAAATCTCGGGATCGGCTTATATGGGGGCTATATATAATTATGGGTCGATGTGGACCAATTTTTGCATGGTCATTAGAGAACATATACCAACACCACGTACCAAATTTCATCCGGATCGGATGAAATTTGCTTCTCTTAGAGGCTCCGCAAGCCAAATCAGGGGATCGGTTTATATGGAGGCTATATATAAATATGGAGCGATGTGGACCAATTTCTGCATGGTTGTTAGAGACCATATACTAACACCATGTACCAAATTTCAGCCGAATGGGATGAATTTTGCTTCTCTTAGAGCAATCGCAAGCCAAATTTGGGGGTCCGTTTATATGGGGGCTATACGTAAAAGTGGACCGATATGGACCAATTTTTGCATGGTTGTTAGAGACCATATACTAACACTATGTACCAAATTTCAGCCGGATCGGATGAAATTTGCTTCTCTTAGAGCAATCGCAAGCCAAATTTGGGGGTCCGTTTATATGGGGGCTATACGTAAAAGTGGACCGATATGGACCAATTTTTGCATGGTTGTTAGAGACCATATACTAACACCATGTACCAAATTTCAGCCGGATCGGATGAAATTTGCTTCTCTTAGAACAATCGCAAGCCAAATTTGGGGGTCCGTTTATATGGGGGCTATACGTAAAAGTGGACCGATATGGACCAATTTTTGCATGGTTGTTAGAGACCATATACTAACACTATGTACCAAATTTCAGCCGGATCGGATGAAATTTGCTTCTCTTAGAGCAATCGCAAGCCAAATTTGGGGGTCCGTTTATATGGGGGCTATACGTAAAAGTGGACCGATATGGACCAATTTTTGCATGGTTGTTAGAGACCATATACTAGCACCATGTACCAAATTTCAGCCGGATCGGATGAATTTTGCTTCTCTTAGAGCAATCGCAAGCCAAATTTGGGGGTCCGTTTATATGGGGGCTATACGTAAAAGTGGACCGATATGGACCAATTTTTGCATGGTTGTTAGAGACCATATACTAACACCATGTACCAAATTTCAGCCGGATCGGATGAAATTTGCTTCTCTTAGAGCAATCTCAAGCCAAATTTGGGGGTCCGTTTATATGGGGGCTATACGTAAAAGTGGACCGATATGGCCCATTTGCAATACCATCCGACCTACATCAATAACAACTACTTGTGCCAAATTTCAAGTCGATAGCTTGTTTCGTTCGGAAGTTAGCGTGATTTCAACAGACGGACGGACGGACGGACATGCTCAGATCGACTCAGAATTTCACCACGACCCAGAATATATATACTAGAGGTCTGCATCGAATAACTTTTCACTACATGCATGCAATTCGCTGTCGAATATAGTACATACACTGTCTTTCTCTCAGAGCGCAAGTAGTGAAGTGAAGAGAACACTTGCTAGTCAAATACCACCAAGTACTTATCCGAAACAATATGTGTTCCGAAAAAAAGGAACAATAAAAATGTAAGTACTTGAGAAAAAGTACAACATGGATTCTCTTCACTTCACGTGGTACCACAAGTATTTCTCAGTTATGTGTGAAGCAAAACTTTCCATTATTATTAATCATAGATATGTATGTATGTCACATATTTCATATATTTATGTATGTCACACGTTTACCTTAACGTTTGCCGTTCTTTATATCAATCCGAAAACATATATTATGGAGAGTAACTGTTTTCTTGTATTTGTGAAACTGCACGTGGTACTTGGAGTACTCTATGAAGTTTTGTTCTCGCAACATACTCGACGTGATCACTCTGAGTACACTTCAATAAGAGAGAAAGAGGAATATGTGTTTGTTGGTAGTGAAGACATCAGAGTAGCGACAAGAATTAAAATGTGTACCAATTGTTTTGCAACTCTCTCAAATAGATGTACTCATTTAGCAAGTACACGTGTACTCTGCATTTACAAATGGAATTGTGCAGACCTCTAATATATACTTTATGGGGTCTTAGAGCAATATTTCGATGTGTTACAAACGGAATGACAAAGTTAATATACCCCCATCCTATGGTGGAGGGTATAAAAATAATAAAGTCTTTTGTTTTTGGTCATTAACAACTACACGGTGATGTTGTAAAAAAAAAAAAAATTAACATATAAAAATTGGTTTATTTCCATTTCGCGATTCTGTAGTTTGCATTAAATTAAATTTACCAAAATCCAAAGTCTGTTTACATACATCGTTAGTTAACTTTTAACTCAAGTCAGGCTTAGCCTAGTGGGATAAGCTGAGACTCGCAGTTGTAAAGTCGTGGGTTCGATCCCTGTCTCTGGCAATAGTAAAGTCAGTTTTGTAATTTTATTTCGTTGATTTAAAAATGCACTTTGAAAAATGCAACGCCGCAATGCATGAAACAAAAATAAATTAATATGACTTTTGGTTTTGGTCTGTAAAAAATAAAAATAGAATTATTTATGTTGTGCTTGAAGTTATCATGATTAATCGAATCCTAATTTATTCGGATATGTTTTATTCGTTTCATTTGCGCGATTATACGTCATTAATAATCAAAATATTTAAAATAATTTCGTCCGGTTTCTTTTTGAATTCAAGCTATAATCTCGGCTTAATACCCTATATTCGAAATATAAAAATTCTGACGTTTGATCGATAAATTTGAAATTCCGTTTTTTTACAATATTTCAATTTATTTTCATTATATTATCTTTGCATGCCTTATTCACTGAATTTATGACATCCGAACTGGATGTATTTTGTTTCAGCATTTTTTTGTTATCTTCGATTATAAACGTTTTTTTCCTGATATCTGCATATCGTTAGGATAATTCTTGTTAGGTAAATTTTTGTTCAAATAATTTTTGAGTATTTGTTTATTGAACTTTTAAATAATTTCTGTTAGGTTAATTTTTGCTCAATGTAATTTTTGAATATTTGTCAAAGCAATTTTAACATAATTTTTGCTCAGCTAAATTAGCTTCGATTGATTTAAATTTTTGGAAATATTATTGAATTTTTCGCAATGTAAGGTATAGTTATACGAAATTATAATAGAATATATTTATGATTGTCATTCTTATGAGAATTTGTTTGCGTTTTGACTGTATTTGAACATGGTTTTGAAATCTTGTTGTTCATGAATATATTTGATTTGAATAAATCACAATGGAATTGTAATTTTATAGTTTTTTGATATCCTGATTGGGTAACGGGTTGGGAACATTTGGGACCATGATAAATCTGGTTGCTTATCACTCATGGTCAAGGTTGGGAGGGGTCAGGTCAGATGTCAACACCTATACATCTGTTCCACAGCGAAATTTTCTGCGTTTCTCTTGGGGTTTTAGATCTTTCTTTCTCTATCTTTCTCTTTCCTAATATCTTCGGCACGCATATTTTCCTTAATAATCTTTATATTGTGGGTTTCGTTGTAAATACTGAACTTCGTAGATATTTTGAACCACCCCGTTTGCCGACGAGATAGTGGCCGGAACTTTTATGCGTGCACTACAATAAGTTCAGGACAATCTTAGCAACATTAACCCTTTCGACCCTAAAGTTGCCTGTGGGCAACTTTTTGTGTTTTGAGACTCACTGTCAGCGTTGTTTTTGTTTTTGTTCATAAAACTGTAACGGTATCGAAAGCTACAAGTGTTTTCTTCAAGTTGAATGAAAACTCAACTAATTTGGTTGTCAATTAGCAAAAAATTTTTCATGAATACGCACGTACCTCAAGAAAAAATATTTGCGAATTTAAAAAGGGGTTTTTATATATGTGACTTTTTTCAAAAATTACAACTAAAATGTTGAAAGTTTTTATTAAATCTATTGTAGTATATGTCAGATGGGAAATTTTTAAAATTGAAAAGTTGCTTGTGGGCAACTTTGGGCAATTGTGGTAGTAAAATTACATATTTTTGAACATAAGACCTGGAGAAAAAAGGTTTGAAAAACAATGATTTAAAAAAAATTTTTAACTTCAATTGGGATGTCCCAGTGACGAGAAATGCGGCGATGATGTGGAAAACATATCTGCAGTGCAGTGGGGAATTTGGAAGGAATCGTAAAAAGAGAGGAAGCCACTTCTTGGCAACATACTAGTGGATTAGCACGAATATTGACGCTTTATAATACTTTGGTTTTTTACACCGCCAGTTAAATTGACATGGGTTAAAAACAAAAAATAACAAAACATTTTCGTGAGTCACGCGTGATTCACGCGAAGCCGTGAATGAAATTTAAACGAAACCTCGTGAATGAAATTTAAACGAAACCTCGTGACTGTGCGTGAACGGGATTAAAGAAAAATGTGTGGCGAGTGAGCGTGAGTAAAAATCAAATTGTGTTCGTGATTGTGAGTGAGTAAATTTTCTCCGAAATCACGTTCCCGATAAAAATTTACTTTCACGATCCAACCCACGCTCACGATCCAACTCACGCTCAAGACAAAATTCACGTTAACTATAAAATTCATGTTCACGATAAAATTCACACTCACGGTAAAACAGAGACACAAAAAGTCACAATCACGAACAAATTCACGTTCACGATTAAATTCAAGCTCACCGATTTTAATCGCCTTTACATATTTAATCACGCTTAAGATTTCAATAGCGTGAGTCACGAGAAATTTCGTTAATTACCAGAATTTTATTGAGCCACGAAAATTGTCGTGTTCCGAAAATATTCGTGACTTACGAGATTTTTCGTGAATTACGAAAATTGTCGTGAATCGTACGAAAGCGTGAGACATAAACATTGTTCATGTGTGACCGTGTGTGAGTATGACTTTTCATTTCGTGACCGTGAATTCCTACCCACATGGCATGCGTGAGTAAAAATATTTATTCGTGAATGTGTTTGAGCGTGATTGAAATTCCACTCACGCGCGCATCTAAGTACATATTTACTGTAAAATAACAAAAAACTTAACAAAAATCCAATAAAACGTAATACGTCTATCATTACAAAACAAAATAGTTTGTAGTCACAATTGCCCAAAGTTGCCCACAGGCAACATTCTCTACCGCCTAAACGAATGGGCGTGGCGACCCGAAATTTTGGCTAGACGCTTCTTAAATGACTTCAACATGATTAAAAGTAACAAAAAAATTTAGCGATACCTATAAAAATTCGGGGTCGAAAGGGTTAAAGGGACAACCCATGGTTATTCACTACAAAATGTATATAACGTTTATTACCTGAGCTCTGTGTGCACCACGGCTCACTGTTGGGAATTAGAGTTTCAAACTTTTTGGTGAAAAGTGGTTTCGCCAGAGTGTAGGTTAGGTTAGGTTAGGTTAGGTGGCAGCCCGATGTATAAGGCACTTAGACTATTCGGTTCATTGTGATACCACATTGGTGAACATCTCTCTCATCACTGAGTGTTAAGCTCTATGATAAGGGACCTCCTTTTTATAGGCGAGTCCGAACGGCGTTCCACATTGCAGTGAAACCACTTAGAGAAGCTTTGAAACCCTCACAAATGTCACCAGCATTACTAGGGTGGGATAATCCACAGCTGAAAAACTTTTTGGTATTCGGTCGAAGCAGGAATCGAACCCACGACCTTGTGTATGCAAGGCGGACATGCTAACCATTGCACCACGATGGCTCCCTGAACCAATTTGCTCGGTAATTGGAGAGCTAGAAGTGAAATGGAGAGAGGTCGGTATGGAGGTTATCAGCATTGCCGCTGACTTTTTTGAAAAAGAGCCCAATTGTAAAAAATAATCTTGTTAGAAGAAAACGTTTTAAAAACTCAAGGTACATTGTGCAAAGAAAAACTGAAATAAGTTGCGTGTAATCCACTTCGTTTGGGACATCTGGCAACCGCACAGTCGTTGTCGCAGCTGACTGTTTGGCCAAAATGTCTAAAGGCATTAAGGGTATCTGTTCCTGTCTTACTGAATGCGCCTGAGATACACAAACACGCCATACGCTGAACTTTATCTGAACTTATCGGCTGCTGAAGTGCCGAAGTGCCGGCCACCAGACTACAACACCACATAGCATTTTACATGCCGTCTAAAGCCAATGCACAATTTTCGGTTTTAGTCCCCACTTTACTAATTGCCGTTTTGCACGAGTACAAATCTACCGATTTCGTCTTAGTCTTCTGATTTCCATATATAAAAATAAATATATTACAATGTAATTCAATATAGTTAATTAATTAATTATCAATTAGACAAAAATCTCTTTTTTTATATATTTCATATTTCATTATTTGAATTTAACGTTTAATATTTGAAAGTATTTGTGCTATAGTTTGAAATGTATAGATAATATTATAAAAAAACAAGTATATACGGCCGTAAGTTCGGCCAGGCCGAAGCTTATGTACCCTCCACCATGGATTGCGTAGAAACTTCTACTGAAGCCGATTGCAAAGTATCTTAAAACTTCCTAACACCGTAATATATACCACATAGTCCATACGTGGTATATATTAAACTAAAAAATACCGATTAAATACGTATATAATTAAGTTTAAAGTTTCTACAGAAATAAAGTTTTGACAATATAAAATTTTGACAACATTTTCTATAGAAGTAAAATTTGGAAAAAATTTTCTATAGAAATAAAATTTTGTCAAAATTTTCTATAGAAATAAAATTTTGACAAAATTTTCTATAGAAACAAAATTTTGACAAAATTTTCTATAGAAATAACATTTTGACAATGTTTTCTATAAAAATAAAATTTTGGTAGATTATTTTTGGCTCGAGCGGCAACCATGATTATGAACCGATATGGACCAATTTTTGTGTGATTGGGGATCGGCTATATATAACTATAGACCGATATGGACCAATTTTGGCATGGTTATTAGCGGCCTTATACTAACCCCACGTTGCAAATTTCAACCGGATCGGATGAATTTTGCTCCTCCAAGAGGCTCCGGATATCAAATCTGGGGAACGGTTTATATGGGGGCTATATATAATTATGGACCGATATGGACCAATTTTTGCGTGTTTGTTAGAGGCCACATTCTAACACCATGTTCCAAATTTCAACCGGATCGGATGAATTTTGTTCCTCTAAGAGGCTCCGGAGGTCAAATCTGGGGATCGGCTTATATGGGGGCATTATATAATTATGGGTCGATGTGGACCAATTTTTGCATGGTCATTAGAGAACATATACCAACACCATGTACCAAATTTCAGCCGGATCGGATGAAATTTGCTTCTCTTAGAGGCTCCGCAAGCCAAATCAGGGGATCGGTTTATATGGATGCTATATATAATTATGGAGCGATGTGGACCAATTTCTGCATGGTTGTTAGAGACCATATACTAACACCATGTACCAAATTTCAGCCGGATCGGATGAATTTTGCTTCTCTTAGAGCAATCGCAAGACAAATTTGGGGGTCCGTTTATATGGGGGCTATACGTAAAAGTGGACCGATATGGACCAATTTTTGCACGGTTGTTAGAGACCATATACTAACACTATGTACCAAATTTCAGCCGGATCGGATGAAATTTGCTTCTCTTAGAGCAATCGCAAGCCAAATTTGGGGGTCCGTTTATATGGGGGCTATACGTAAAAGTGGACCGATATGGACCAATTTTTGCATGGTTGTTAGAGACCATATACTAACACTATGTACCAAATTTCAGCCGGATCGGATGAATTTTGCTTCTCTTAGAGCAATCGCAAGCCAAATTTGGGGGTCCGTTTATATGGGGGCTATACGTAAAAGTGGACCGATATGGACCAATTTTTGCATGGTTGTTAGAGACCATATACTAACACCATGTACCAAATTTCAGCCGGATCGGATGAAATTTGCTTCTCTTAGAGCAATCGCAAGCCAAATTTGGGGGTCCGTTTATATGGGGGCTATACGTAAAAGTGGACCGATATGGCCCATTTGCAATACCGTCCGACCTACATCAATAACAACTACTTGTGCCAAATTTCAAGTCGATAGCTTGTTTCGTTCGGAAGTTAGCGTGATTTCAACAGACGGACGGACATGCTCAGATCGACTCAGAATTTCACCACGACCCAGAATATATATACTTTATGGGGTCTTAGAGCAATATTTCGATGTGTTACAAACGGAATGACAAAGTTAATATACCCCCATCCTATGGTGGAGGGTATAATAATATTTCGTGGTAAGATGTTCATCAAAACTGTGGCACTTACTTCACATACAGTCCACTCTCATTTGGTGACAGAACTTACTCTTTCCAATTTACTAACACTAACAGGAAGGCTCCAACTTTAAATAATAATATAATAAAATATTCGTCAAAAAAGTGTCTTATAAATTTAAGAAGATTTTTACAATAATTTATTACAAGAATTTTCCAGAATTTTAGTTCATTTTTCGTATCTTCAACGAAAATTAACTACTCGAATGAAAATGTTACAAATTCTAAGTAGCAATCGTTTAGTTCATGGCCTACAAAATACGATGGAAATTTCCTTAAAAAATTTCTTAACTGGTAGTTAAAAATTCGTTTGTCATGCTATAAAACTACTTGTGAAATGTAAAGTACTTTCTAAATAATAAGTGCAATTTACTATAAAATTTTTTTGTATGAGAAAATAGTTTTTTACGAAAAATGAACTTGAAAGTGGATAGCAATTTCTTACTGACAATTCCTATAGTTAATAATTGTTGGTAGAAAATTACCCAATGAAATATTTTTAGTTCACATGTAATTAAATTTATAGATATTTTCGTCAAAAATGGTAGATAACATTTCATGAAGTTTTTGCAAATTTTAAGTTAAAGGCACATCATAAACTGGTGTGCCTTTATGAATATTATTCTTAGAGTAAATTGTGAGCAGATGCGATGAACTAATGCATAGTACAGAGATCTTTATCGGCATTTTGGAATGTGATTAATGTAAAGATGATGTTAGGTTAGGTTAGGTTAAAGTGGCAGCCCGATTAAGATTCAGGCTCACTTAGACTATTCAGTCCATTGTGATACGACATTAACTAAAAGTACCTATTACATATGGGCACTTCTAGTTTTAACCGTTGAACCTTCTCGATTATTTTCTTCTGTTGAACCAACCAGATTGTTCCAAAAACATTAGCAGACTGCTTAAGTTAACGTTTTTCAGGTCCGCCAGTAATCTGAAGCTATATGCCCCTAAAATTTGTTTACGCCTTACACGAAATGCAGGACACTCACACAAGAGGTGTTTTATTGATTCCTTTTCCTCCGCATCATGACAGCTCATACAATAGTCATTATACTTCGCACCAATAGTTTTTGCAAAATCGCCTATCAGGCAGCGACCCGTTATAGCAGATATCAGGAGTGATATCTGGCGTCTCGAGAACACTAGCATATCTAGTGTGCGGTTTATGTTTAAATGGGGCCATATTTGCTTGGTGTCGTTACAACTCTTGCAATTCTCCCATCGAACATTTGCCATCATGACAGCCTTCTCCCGCAGTAAGAGCTTGCAGGTAGCCAGAGGCATACCAACAGATTCTAGTTCCCCTGGAATATGTAAGGTAGTTCCTAGCCTTGCTAGCTCATCTGCTTCGCAGTTCCCCGGTATGTTCCTATGGCCAGGCACCCATATTAGGTGAATATTGTGCTGCTCAGCCATCTCATTGAGAGATTTGCGGCAGTCGATGGCCGTTTTCGAGTTGAGGAACACAGAGTCCAAGGATTTTATTGCAGGTTGACTGTTTGAGTATATATTAATGCCAATATTGCTTGGAGCATTACTTCTCAGCCAATTCACCACTTCTCTTATTGCTAATATTTCAGCCTGAAAAACACTACAGTGATCAGGTAATCTTTTCGTTATTCGAAGTTCCAGATCTTTAGAATATACTCCGAAACCCACTTGGCCATCCAATTTGGAGCCATCGGTGTAGAAATCTAGATATCTTTTATTCCCCGGGGTCCGTGTACACCACGCCTCACTGTTGGGAATTAGAGTCTCGAACTTTTTGTCGAAAAGTGGACTCGCCAAAATGTAATCCACTACGTTAGGCACATCTGGCATTATTTTGAGGACCGAACTGTGACCGTAACTTTTGTCTGACCACAGCGATAGCTTGCGCAACCGCACAGCCGTTGTTGCAGCTGACTGTTTGGCCAAAATGTCTAAAGGCAATAGATGCAGTATGACATTAAGGGAGTTTGTTCCTGTCTTGCTGAATGCACCTGAGATACACAAGCACGCCATACGCTGAACTTTGTCTAAACTTGTCGGCTGGTGAAGTGCCGGCCAACAGACTACAACACCATATAGCATTATAGGTCTAACCACTGCCGTGTATAGCCAATGTACAATTTTTGGTTTTAGTCCCCACTTTTTCCCTCTTGCCTTTTTGCACGAGTATAAAGCTACCGTTGCTTTCCTCGCCCTTTCTTCAGTATTAAGCTTAAAGTTCAGCTTCCTGTCCAAAATAACGCCAAGGTATTTTGCGCACTCCCTAAAGGGAATTTCAATACCTCCTAAGGAAATGGGTCTGGGAGTTTTGCGATCTTTGCAGTACATGACTAGTTCTGTCTTTACAGGATTTACCCCAAGACCATTATCTTTCGCCCATTTCTCAGTCATCCGGAGGGCTCTCTGTATAATATCTCTAACTGTTGATGGGAATTTTCCCCTGACTGCTAGCGCCACATCATCTGCGTATGCCACCACTTGTATCCTTTCTTTTTCTAGGGAAACCAGAAGGTCGTTTATAGCAACATTCCAAAGAAGAGGTGATAGAACTCCTCCTTGAGGAGTGCATCTGTTCACATACCTTTGTATGTTTGCTTGTCCTAGTGTGGCTGAAATGTGTCTCTTCCTTAGAAGTTCGTCTAACAGCCTAAGTATACCTGGATCAACATTCAGAGTTGTCTAGAAATGCCACGATTGTGTATTCTTTGACAGATAGTGAGCTTTCAATAAAGCTGACTAGTTCATGTAATGCGGTCCTTCGCATTCGAGTGAGATGCTTTTCCCGCTTTAGGTATGAAAACGACTTTTGATTCCCTCCAACTTTAAAAGCTTACCTGTAAAACTAAAATACCCTGTGGAAAACTTACCTTTGTGAACTCATAACATATACTTACCTAGAGAAAACAAACAAAAACCAAATTGTTAAAACCCTAGACTTACCTGTTAATTCTTAACCTATATTTACCAAATTATACTTATGTATACCTAAAACTTAATACCTATCTATTGGAAACCATATACTTACCTAGTGTACTAAATCAATAAAAACGTGAATTTCTGAAAAATTAAACTTTATAACAAAACGTTTTGTGAGTTGAAAGGCGAAACATATGCTAAGTTGATACATCCTATATATATATATCGCCGACAACCAGGGGATAATTCTGTCAGCCACGGCTTGTAACTCCGCCGGAGTAATTCTATCAGGTCCGGGGGATTTGAATGATCCAAAGCTATTTAACGCCCGTTTTATTCTAGATTCTATTACAATTTCCTCGATAGGAAACGACCGCTGAGCCACTGTGGCACCGCCAGTGCATGGTTCAACCGTCTGATTTCCGGAAAAATGTGTGTCCAATAGTACCTCCAGCGTCTCCTCACTGGACGTTGTCCAATTGCCCTCCGATGTTTTAATGAAACCTGGAGCGGAGCTCGTGGATGCTAGCACCTTCCGTAGTCTGGAAGCCTCGGACGTATTCTCAATGCTGCTGCAGTAATCATTCCAAGAGTTATGCTGAGCCTTTCTCAGTTCTCGCTTGTATCCTCTCAAATTCTTCTTGTAAGCGTCCCAATCCACAGGAGCTCTGATGGACTTTGCTTTGTTAAAGAGCTTCCTGCACGATTTCCTCATATTACCTAACTTCGTATCTTGGGAGCCACCGTGGTGCAATGGTTAGCATGCCCGCCTTGCATACACAAGGTCGTGGGTTCGATTCCTGCTACGACCGAACACCAAAAAGTTTTTCAGCGGTGGATTATCCCACCTCAGTAATGCTGGTGACATTTCTGAGGGTTTCAAAGCTTCTCTAAGTGGTTTCACTAGAATGTGGAACGCCGTTCGGACTCGGCTATAAAAAGGAGGTCCCTTGTCATTGAGTTTAACATGGAATCGGGCAGCACTCAGTGATAAGAGAGAAGTTCACCACTGTGGTATCACAATGGACTGAATAGTCTAAGTGAGCCTGATACATCGGGCTGCCACATAACCTAACCTAACCTAACCTAACCTAACTTCGTAGACCACCATGGTGGTCGATTTTTCCCCCTTGGCTTCCCTTTAGGGCATGCAGCTTTCAGTGAAATGTTGAAAGCCTTATGGCGTTTTCTTTTCTTGTAAAAATGTGCACTTTTTGCATTTTGCCCAGAAAATGTACTTTTTAGGTTCTTTTCTAAAAAAAACAGGCAAAAGTGCGAAAAGGCTTCGAATTCTGTTGTGAAAATAGTGCCACGCATAGAGACAAATTACGGGCATTTTCAGCACTGCCAACAAACGAGAGTGCTGCGATTGCCCTGAGAAACAGAGTTGCATATTCTGTTGATTGTGACGTGAAAAACACATTTTCTCACATATTTTCTTAGCTGTCACAAAATTCAAAAAATTATTAATTTTAAAATGGAAAATAAAGACATGACTTTACTAGTGGCGCGACATATAATCGACGAATTATTAGATTCGTCATCATCATCCGATGATGAAGAAACCATAGCAATATTACAGCCAGAAAGAAAGGTTCATTGCCGAGTAAATAATTTTGTGGAGAATGTCATTCATGTGTATTCAGATGCAGAGGTAGTTAAGGTCATCAATGCAGTACATACATCAACATTAAATGTATTTCTAGTTTAAAAACAACTTCCGCGTAAGTCGCCAAAGTGTCGCATACCTAATGGAACGTTTTGAGTCTGTTGTAATTGACCGCTCGTACCAAGGAGGAAGACTTCAAACCAACGTAGAGAAACAATTGTTAGCATTTTTATGGTAAGTTCTTCTTGGCACTTACCCTACCAGTATTCAAAACATTTCAAACTAGGTTCTGTGGCAACAAAACCACTATCAGGGAAGTGGCAAATTTGTTTGATATGAGCCGATCTTGTACCCATCGCTCTATTAGCAATGTTTTGGAATTTATGACAAATGTCATAGCTCCGGAAGTAATCAAATTTCCACGAACTCCTGAAGAGAAGGACACCATTGCTACTGAGTTTGGAAAGGTTTGTCTGTCAATAGTATCTGCAATGTAGACTAAAATGAAAATTTTCAGGTTTCTGGTATTCCTTATGTTTTGGGCTGCATCGATGGGAGCTACATATCTGTAAGGACACCGAAACATAAGATACGATCTACTTACGCCAATAGACACGATACAATTTCTATCACAATGCAGGGCATTTGTGACGCTAAGCTGCGATTTCTAGATGTGTTTACCGGTGTTCCAAGCAAAATACATGATTCTAGAGTTTTAAAATTATCATTTATTTCGAAAGAATTGGCAAACATATGTGGCAACAAGAACTATCTCTTAGGAGACTCCGCCTACCCGTTGCGCGAATATCTTCTTATTCCTTATCGTGATTATGGAAATCTAACAGAATCGGAAAAGCTCTATAATTTGAAGTTTTGTCAAACAAGAGTTAAAATTGAAAATGCGTTTGGCGTTTTAAAGAGCAGGTTCCGGCAGCTAATGCGTTTAGATTTTCATAATGTCGATAAAATGGCAAAATTTATATTAGCATGTTGTGCTCTGCATAACATTTGTATCGACAGATGTGACCTTTATGACGAAAATGTCCCAGAGATACCAGTGGAAACTGCGGACGAATATTCCGATGAAAATCAACGCGATATCTTATTATCACAGTTGGGACATATTCGGAGAAATGATTTAAAGGACTATTTGTTTAATTCAAATTTTTAATTTTTATTGTGAAATGGTTTGTACTAAAGAATAGTTTATGCTAACTATATACTACATAACATAAATAAAATAACATGTAAAGGGTGATTTGTTAAGAGCTTGATAACTTTTTTTTTAAAAAAAACGCCTAAAATTTGCAAAATCTCATCGGTTCTTTATTTGAAACGTTAGATTGGTCCATGACATTTACTTTTTGAAGATAATTTCATTTAAATGTTGACCGCGGCTGCTTCTTAGGTGGTCCATTCGGAAAGTCCAATTTTGGGCAACTTTTTCGAGCATTTCGGCCGGAATAGCCCGAATTTCTTCGGAAATGTTGTCTTCCAAAGCTGGAATAGTTGCTGGCTTATTTCTGTAGACTTTAGACTTGACGTAGCCCCACAAAAAATAGTCTAAAGGCGTCAAATCGCATGATCTTGGTGGCCAACTTACCGGTCCATTTCTTGAGATGAATTGTTCTCCGAAGTTTTCCCTCAAAATGGCCATAGAATCGCGAGCTGTGTGGCATGTAGCGCCATCTTGTTGAAACCACATGTCAACCAAGTTCAGTTCTTCCATTTTTGGCAACAAAAAGTTTGTTAGCATCGAACGATAGCGATCGCCATTCACCGTAACGTTGCGTCCAACAGCATCTTTGAAAAAATACGGTCCAATGATTCCACCAGCGTACAAACCACACCAAACAGTGCATTTTTCGGGATGCATGGGCAGTTCTTGAACGGCTTCTGGTTGCTCTTCACCGCATTTGGCAATTTTGCTTATTTACGTAGCCATTCAACCAGAAATGAGCCTCATCGCTGAACAAAATTTGTCGATAAAAAAGCGGATTTTCTGCCAACTTTTCTAGGGCCCATTCACTGAAAATTCGACGTTGTGGCAGATCGTTCGGCTATTCATGATGAAATGTCAAAGCATACTGAGCATCTTTCTCTTTGACACCATGTCTGAAATCCCACGTGATCTGTCAAATACTAATGCATGAAAATCCTAACCTCAAAAGAATCACCCTTTAGTATAGTGTAATTCATTTATACATATTAGAAAGTAATAAAACAAAAAAATTAAAAATTGTTTTTTTTTAAATTCATATTCATAAAAAGTAATGTTCTTTTGTCCGAAACTAAAAGTGTGTTTTATTCATTTTGTTTCGGAGAAAGTATTTTTTGAGTAAGTATCTTATTTAATACACCAGTCTTATTTGAAGGATTACGTTACATAGAAACTCAAAATTTAATTTTGATCAAAGGTACTGAGTTCATAATTATATTCTAGAAACATTTGGTACATTTTTTTCACGAATGCAATTTTTTTTAAAATAATAATTCATGTATTAAAATCATTCACTGTGAGAAAAGTCTGCAATGGCTTTCATATCGAGAAAAATCTTTGATTCACTTCATGGTATCCTTTTGAATGCATATCAATAGAAACATTTGTACCAAATGCTTATTACTATTTTATATTAAACTGCTTCAAAATTGTACTCAATTTCATTTTGTTCGGAGATTCTAAGCAAAATAGTGTGCATTGTATTCACTGCCTCCATTTTTTCCTTGTGACGACGTTCCTTGGCTTCCTCTTTCATTTTTGCAATTTCGAATAAGGTGTCATGTATGGTCTTTTTGGGGCCATTCTCGTAATTTTTGTTTTTATTTTCTTTTTTTACATACTTTTGGCTACTCAACTGAACTTCCGGCTCCAAGGAATCGTCAAGAGAACAAATATTTTCCAGTTCTTCTTCAAAGTCAACGCGCTGGTGCTTAGCCCCAGAAGTGTTGTTGTTTTCAATAGCAATCTTTTTTCTTTTTAAAACTGTTTTGTATCGTTCCTCGCATTGCTTCGGAGTTTTTGTAGGTATAGCGTCCGATATTTTTGACCACATAGCCTTCTTATTCTTAAATTTTTTCATTGGTCCTATTTCTGGCATGTATTTCCCATAGAGGTCAAGCATCATCCGTGTCTCGCCATCAGTCCAAACTAAAAATAAGAATGTGTTTATATTGAAATACAAAATTGCATTTGTGTAGTTTGTAAACCTTACCTTGTAAAGGGTGATTCTTTTGAGGTTAGGATTTTCATGCATTAGTATTTGACAGATCACGTGGGATTTCAGACATGGTGTCAAAGAGAAAGATGCACAGTATGCTTTGACATTTCATCATGAATAGCCGAACGATCTGCCACAACGTCGAATTTTCAGTGAATGGGCCCTAGAAAAGTTGGCAGAAAATCCGCTTTTTTATCGACAAATTTTGTTCAGCGATGAGGCTCATTTCTGGTTGAATGGCTACGTAAATAAGCAAAATTGCCGCATTTGGAGTGAAGAGCAACCAGAAGCCGTTCAAGAACTGCCCATGCATCCCGAAAAATGCACTGTTTGGTGTGGTTTGTACGCTGGTGGAATCATTGGACCGTATTTTTTCAAAGATGCTGTTGGACGCAACGTTACGGTGAATGGCGATCGCTATCGTTCGATGCTAACAAACTTTTTGTTGCCAAAAATGGAAGAACTGAACTTGGTTGACATGTGGTTTCAACAAGATGGCGCTACATGCCACACAGCTCGCGATTCTATGGCCATTTTGAGGGAAAACTTCGGAGAACAATTCATCTCAAGAAATGGACCGGTAAGTTGGCCACCAAGATCATGCGATTTGACGCCTTTAGACTATTTTTTGTGGGGCTACGTCAAGTCTAAAGTCTACAGAAATAAGCCAGCAACTATTCCAGCTTTGGAAGACAACATTTCCGAAGAAATTCGGGCTATTCCGGCCGAAATGCTCGAAAAAGTTGCCCAAAATTGGACTTTCCGAATGGACCACCTAAGACGCAGCCGCGGTCAACATTTAAATGAAATTATCTTCAAAAAGTAAATGTCATGGACCAATCTAACGTTTCAAATAAAGAACCGATGAGATTTTGCAAATTTTATGCGTTTTTTTTTTTAAAAAAGTTATCAAGCTCTTAACAAATCACCCTTTACTTGTTTAAATGATTGTGGACTAATTTCAATGTTTTCATCCATATTTTATACAAAAATTCTAAACAGATTTACGGATGAGATGTGAATGTTGTTAATATTTTACTGTCTATTTTTTTTTATTTTATTTCATTTTACGTTTGCCCTGTTTGCTCCTTTGAATTCTTTTCAGACCATTCAAATGATAGCACTTTTTTAGGTTGCTGGCAACATTTTAAAAATGTGCATTCTGTACAGACAAAATGAAGGCAAAGCACTTTTTTCAGAAAAGAAAACACAATTAGTAGTCCTTAGTACTTATGTATACCTAAAACTTACCTACTAGTTATAACTTAATACCTATCTATTGGAAACCATATACTTACCTAGTGTACTAAATCAATAAAAACGTGAATTTCTGAAAAAATAAACTTTATAACAAAACGTTTTGTGAATTGAAAGGCGAAATATTTGGTCCATTCGAACCGAATTGTGAAGTGTGCAAAAATTATAGTGTTTTCAGAGCTTTGTACGAATAAAATAGTGATCAAATCATTGTGATCAATGCATAAACATTGTGAGGCTTGGCAAAATCAATTGAAAAGACAAAAATTTGGGTTGCAGGAAAAAACTGTGAAACAAATAAATTAAAATAATTACATAACACAATAAATCAATCGGTACGGTACGGTTTACAAAAACAATATAAATCAAATCTCGAATTTTTTTGCCAGAACAAGTAAGCCAAAGGTGTTCCCGTTTTAACGGTAGAACGCAAATCCCCCCCCCACACACACAACACTACAGTCAAAGTGAGTACAAGCGTTGTTTTTTGTTCTTTGGCGCGACAAGCCAACGAAATATACTGGGTGCTGTGACTTCAACACTCTCCCCATGATTTCATCCAAGGAGTTGTTGTTTTTTACATGCTTGACCCTGTATATTTTGGATGTTTGACCCGTGCAAACGTTATTTTCGTGGAAAATAGTTTGACCCTTTTTGTTTGTTTGAATCTTGTCTTGATAAAACGTGACCCAACTAAAGGGTGATTCTTTTGAGGTTAGGATTTTCATGCATTAGTATTTGACAGATCACGTGGGATTTCAGACATGGTGTCAAAGAGAAAGATGCTCAGTATGCTTTGACATTTCATCATGAATAGACTTACGATCTGCCACAACGTCGAATTTTCAGTGAATGGGCCCTAGAAAAGTTGGCAGAAAATCCGCTTTTTTATCGACAAATTTTGTTCAGCGATGAGGCTCATTTCTGGTTGAATGGCTACGTAAATAAGCAAAATTGCCGCATTTGGAGTGAAGAGCAACCAGAAGCCGTTCAAGAACTGCCCATGCATCCCGAAAAATGCACTGTTTGGTGTGGTTTGTACGCTGGTGGAATCATTGGACCGTATTTTTTCAAAGATGCTGTTGGACGCAACGTTACGGTGAATGGCGATCGCTATCGTTCGATGCTAACAAACTTTTTGTTGCCAAAAATGGAAGAACTGAACTTGGTTGACATGTGGTTTCAACAAGATGGCGCTACATGCCACACAGCTCGCGATTCTATGGCCATTTTGAGGGAAAACTTCGGAGAACAATTCATCTCAAGAAATGGACCGGTAAGTTGGCCACCAAGATCATGCGATTTGACGCCTTTAGACTATTTTTTGTGGGGCTACGTCAAGTCTAAAGTCTACAGAAATAAGCCAGCAACTATTCCAGCTTTGGAAGACAACATTTCCGAAGAAATTCGGGCTATTCCGGCCGAAATGCTCGAAAAAGTTGCCCAAAATTGGACTTTCCGAATGGACCACCTAAGACGCAGCCGCGGTCAACATTTAAATGAAATTATCTTCAAAAAGTAAATGTCATGGACCAATCTAACGTTTCAAATAAAGAACCGATGAGATTTTGCAAATTTTATGCGTTTTTTTTTTAAAAAAGTTATCAAGCTCTTAACAAATCACCCTTTACAAGTAACGAACAATAGACTCAATTTTTTAACTGGGATCGAAAAGATTTTACTGAATTCTCAAAACGACCTCATAATTTCCAACGATTTATATTGGTAGCTATTTTGCATGTTGTATGTGTGGAAAATTACCCAAATCGAATTTTCTGTTTTATAAGCAAAATAGTTTAAGTCCTCGAATTCAAAGTGGTTTTTATATGACTCAAACAAATTGAAGAAAGTTCGAAATTTTATTGAATCGTTTGGGAAAATATTGGAGGAATTCGAAAGGAAAAAAAATTAAATCTCAAGCAAAAAAAAAAAAAAAAAAAAAAAAAAACAAATTTATTTTGTGCTTATTTTCATTTTCCCAGTAAATGATGCCAAAATTATTTTAATTATCACTACAAAAAAACTGTGTAAAAAAAAGTAATAATAAATAATACTTGTTTTGTTTAAAGTTTTTTTGTGAAATCCGCAACTTCTACACTGACCCTCGTATACTCACTCTGACAACGCCCCTCATATACTTTTCTGTGGGTAATTGGCAAACTGACTTAAGTCAAGTAAGAATAAATTCGCCAACTCTTTTGCCAAGTGACTTAAGTCCGTTTTAACAAAACTCTTGAATCTTAAAAAAAAAGTAATTTTGAAAGGAAGATCCTAATATAGACCCATGACTCATCGCAATAGTTATGATTATGAGACTTGTATGAAAGTTTAAAAACATTGAGTACACTTTCGATTGTTTATTTTAATCACCACACAGGAAAGTTTTTGTTCGCATGGTTTTTGGAACTTTTGCATTGACCCACGTATATTTGATTTAGCGACATCTCTCGTACATATTTCATTCGTCAATGTACAAACTGCCTTAAGTCAAGTCAAGGAAAATTCAACCGATGTTTTTGCAAAGTGGCTTAAGTCTATTTTGATGAAAAAAGGAAAATTTTTTTGGGAAAACTTTCGTAGTTATTCTTGACCCTTTACAATTCTCATGCATCTATGTTTTCGGAAACGTCTTGTTTGGTGCTAAAAGTCGGGAATTAAAAGTAAATCTACTGTTAAAGTTTGAATTGTGTGACATGTTGTCAATGGGAATTTGAATGCACTATAAAAATAATATTCCATATGATAAAGTTGTCGTCGATTTGAATTTTCTGGTCTTTATTACAAACGTTACGCAAATTGTTGCGGATCAGTATTCTGAAATTCTCACATGATTTTCGAACATATTGGGCTAGATACGATCCTGTAAAGAATTTGACGCTTGCCTTTACCTTCAGAAGGAAGATTCAATTCGCTTTACGTAATCTGAAATTTTATTTGCTAAACTCGATTGCGTTTTTCGACTTTTCTGGAATTTTCGCGATAGTTCAGGATTGACCTTAACTTTGGCGCAAAGTTTCTTCCATTATACGACAAGGTTTTTTGTTTATAAATTCGAACATAACCCTTTAAAATTGTAAATAGTTTTTGGAAGTGGTTACAGTTCGGATTCCCTGGATTAGTCGTGGGCTTTATCTTTGCAAAGATTTGTTTTACCAAAATTTTGACTTAAGACACGAAGTTACACAAGATGGAGAAAAGTATTAGGGAGATTTGAGCGATTTCGAGAGTATTTATGTAGTCGCGAAGACTACTGAAAACATTCGTGAACTCGAGGCCTTAAGGGTGGAAGTAGAGACCCTATGGAAAATGTCAATAAATCGTATTTAGATTGTCGCGATTATGTTCCCCAAGGTGATGAGCAATCAATCGACAAAGCAAAACTTCGGACACATTATAATGAAGCAATATCATCTTAAAAACGTCTTTTGAGTTCAATAAATGCTGATATCATCGCATTAAAGGATCAAGCAGACAGGGAAAAGGTAGAGAGGTAATCGCTCTCAAATATGGATTTTTCTCCAGCATTAAGACTTCCTCCCTGTGATACGGACATTTTTAGAGGAGGATATACTGCTTGGCCTACCTTTGGAGATCTTTTTTCTGCCATTTATATAAATAACTCTCGACTTAGTAATGTCGAAAAACTTTTCCATCTGAATCAGAAGACCTCGAGTGAAGCAAGGGAAAATAATTAGTAATGTCCCACTAACCAATGATGGGTTTGTGCTTGCGTGGAAAAATTTAAGAGATCGTTATGAGAACAAAAGAATGCAAGTTAATGAGCAATTAAAAACACTTTTCAATTTGCCAAACGTCTCCCTTGATTCGAGTCAGTCAGTTCAAAAACTTCAACGAACAGTAAATAGTTGTGTTCAGACGTTAGAAATACTAGGGGTAGAAATCAAAGAGTGGGACCCAATCCTAATATATCTTTGTTCTGCGAAATTACCAAGACCCTTTCTCGAAGAATTTGAAAATTCTTTGGAGGATTGTAAAACTCTTCCAACGTGGCATCGATTCGGCCTCTTTTTGACCCACAAATTCAAAACTCTCGAGTCAGTGGGAAATATAAAACCAGTTTTCAGCAAACAGGACCAAAATAAATATGATAACAATCGATATAGACCAGATAAAGGCAAATTCGTGAACAGCTTTCAAACTAATGTCTCGCAAAAAACTCATGCTTCTGGAAGTAAAACTAAGGGGTTTTCGAAAACAGCCTCAGCAAGTTCGAATTCAAGTAGTCCAACGTGTCCACTTTGTAAAGAAAAGCATTTCATTCGGGATTGTCCAAAATTTATTGAAAAAAGTATTAATGATCGAATTCACGTTGTAAAGATTTCTCATCTTTGCTACAACTGTTTGTCATCCAACCACGGCATAAAAGATTGCAAAAGCAGATATACTTGTCGAGAATGTAACATGCGACATCATGGCATGTTACATAAAGGAACGGAAACCCACCCAAGTACTCATGACCCAAATAGAAACTTAGTACGACCCAGCACTAGTACTGCGGCTCTAACAACTCAAGTACAGTCCACTCCAAACCTAGAAAACAACATTACGACTTTGACCCTCCAAGATGATCAAATTTGTGTGAATCATCCACGGGGAACATTACTTTCACGGCCATAGTTCAAATCGAATCTCGCGGGCAATTGTTTAATGCCAGGGCGATAATTGATTCTGGATCTCAATCCACGTTCATATCTGAGAAGCTAAAAAATAAACTGTGTCTGCCGACTAGACGAAATTTAGTACATATTACGGGTGTTAGCCAGATGTTGGCAGAAACTTCCACGAAGGCTTGTCTTTTCAAATTACGTTCTCGCTTCGACCCTAGTTTCCATTTAGAAGTTTGGGCTCCTGTTTTGCGAACCCTTCCAGCTAATTTACCTTCACAAAACCTAGACTTCGCACAACTTAGGGATATTGCCAACCTTGATTTGGCAGATCCAAAATTCTATATCAGTCAACCGGTTGATCTTTTAATCGGCATGGACATAGGACCCTTAATTTTTAATATTGAGACACTTATGAAATCAATCGGTTCATTATTGGCACAACACACAGTTTTTGGATGGATTGTTGGTGAACCAATAGTTCAAGGAAAGGTTGTCGAAACCCGAATTTCTTTACACAACACTGTTTCCATAGAGAATATTATCACACGTTTTTGGGAGGTGGAGGAAATCCCAAAAATGATTTTGATATCAGAAGATGACGCCTTTTGCGAGTCAAATTTCAAAAACACTACAAAACGTAAAGAACAGGGTAGATATATTGTGACTCTCCCATTTAAAAGTTGTGAAGAATTAGGGAATTCTCGAAATATTGCCATGGCACAATTTTTCCGAATGGAGCGGAAGTTAATGAAGACTCCTGATATAAAAGTACAATACTATCAAACGATTTTAGAATATTTGGCACTTGGTCACATGAGGAAAATTTCTCCTCAGGAAATCTCGAAGACTCCTAATTATTATCTACCGCATCATGCGGTGATAAAACCTGATCGGTTGACAACAAATCTTCGGGTTGTTTTTAATGCGTCAAGCCCTTCCTCAAATAAACGCAGTCTCAACGATAATTTGTTTACTGGACCCATTCTCCAACAAGATCTTGTCTTACAAATATTGAAATGGAGATTCTTTAAGTATGTTTATAGTGCGGACGTAACAAAAATGTACCGACAAATTCTGCTCGACAAAAGTCAGACACAATACCAGCGCACACTTTTTAGAAAATCTCCTACGGACCCATTAGAGTATTTTGAACTCTTAACAGTCACCTTTGGAGTTAACTGCGCGCCATTCCTTGCAATCCGGACACTTCTTCAACTTGCAGAAGATGTGGCGGACACATATCCCCTTGCGTCAGAAATTATACGAGAAAACTTATACGTAGATGATGTTTTAGCTGGAGCGCACACTATTGAAGATGCTATTAAATCTCGTAAAGAGTTAATTCTAATTTTGGACTCTGCGGGTTTTCAACTAATGAAGTGGTCGTCTAATAATCATAACGTTATTCAAGATTTGCCTTCGGAACAATTGCTTCCACTTAATTGGTTGGATTTATCAGAAGACTCATCAACCAAGACACTAGGAGTTAGGTGGAACATATCGGGGGATTATTTCACTTTTAATCAGCCAACCATAGAGGTTAGGCAAAATTACACCAGGAGAGATGTTTTATCTTCTATTGCAAAGTTATTTGACCCATGTGGATGGTTAGGTTAGGTTAGGTTAGGTTAAAGTGGCAGCCCGATTAAGATTCAGGCTCACTTAGACTATTCAGTCCATTGTGATACCACATTAACTAATAGAACCTATTACATATGGGCACTTCTAGTTTTAACCGCTGAACCTTCTTGATTATTTTTCTTTGTTGAACCAACAAGATTGTTCCAAAAATATTAGCAAACTGCTTAAGTTAACGTTTTCCAGATCCGCCAGTAATCTGAAGCTATATGCTCCTAAAAGTTGCTTGCGCTTTACACAAAATGCAGGACACTCACACAAGAGGTGTTTAATTGATTCTTTTTCCTCCGCATCATGACAGCTCATACAATAGTCATTATACTTCGCGCCAATAGTTTTTGCAAAATCTCCTATCAGGCAGCGACCCGTTATAGCAGATATCAGGAGTGATACCTGACGTCTCGAGAACATTAGCATATCTAGTGTGCGGTTTAAGTTGAAATGGGGCCATATTTGCTTGGTGTCGTTACAACCCTTGCAAATCTCCCATCGAACATTTGCCATCATAACAGCCTTCTCACGCAGCATGAGCTTGCAGGTAGCTAGGGGCATACCAACAAATTCTAGTTCCCCTGGAATATGTAAGGTAGTCCCTAGCCTTGCCAACTCATCCGCTTCGCAGTTCCCCGGAATGTTCCTATGGCCAGGCACCCATATTAGGTGAATATTGTACTGCTCAGCCATCTCATTGAGAGATTTGCGGCAATCGATGGCCGTTTTCGAGTTGAGGAACACAGAGTCCAAGGATTTTATTGCAGGTTGACTGTCTGAGTATATATTAATGCCCACATTTTTTGGAACATTACTTCTCAGCCAATTCACCACTTCTCTTATTGCTAATATTTCAGCCTGAAAAACACTACAGTGATTAGGTAATCTTTTCGCTATTTGAAGTTCCAGATCATTAGAATATACTCCGAAACCCACTTGTCCATCCAATTTGGAGCCATCAGTGTAGAAATCTATATATTCTTTATTCCCCGGGGTATGTGTGCACCACGCCTCACTGTTGGGGATTAGAGTCTCAAACTTTTTGTCGAAAAGTGGACTCGCCAAAGTGTAATCCACTACGTTAGGCACATCTGACATTATTTTGAGGACAGAACTGTGACCGTAACCATTTTCCGACCACAGCGATAGTTCGCGCAACCGCACAGCCGTTGTTGCAGCTGACTGTTTGGCCAAAATGTCTAAAGGCAATAGATGCATCATGACATTAAGGGAATTTGTTCCTGTCTTGCTGAATGCGCCTGAAATACACAAACACGCCATACTCTGAACTTTATCTAAACCAGTCGGTTTCTGAAGTGCCGGCCACCAGACTACAACACCATATAGCATTATAGGTCTAACCACTGCCGTGTATAGCCAATGCACAATTTTTGGTTTTAGTCCCCACTTTTTTCCTATTGCCTTTTTGCACGAGTACAAAGCTACTGTTGCCTTCCTCGCCCTTTCTTCAATATTAAGCTTAAAGTTCAGCTTCCTGTCCAAAATAACGCCAAGGTATTTTGCACAATCACCAAAGGGAATTTCAATACCCCCTAAGGAAATAGGCCTAACCGTGGGAGTTTTGCGATCTTTGCAGTACATGACTAATTCTGTCTTTGCAGGATTTACCCCAAGACCATTGTCTTTCGCCCATTGTTCAATCATCCGGAGGGCCCTCTGAATAATATCTCTGATTGTGGATGGGAATTTTCCCATGACTGCCAGATGGTTAGCTCCAGTAATTGTTGTAGCCAAATTAGTTATGCAGCAATATATGGTTAGACAAAATCGACTGGGATGACCCTTTAAAAACAATTACGCTCATAAATTGACAAAATTTCGTAAAAAATAGCGGAGCTATTGAATCTGTAAAAAATCCTAGGTGGATTAATTTTATCCCGAGTTCAAGAATAGAGATCCACGGATTTTGCGATGCATCCGAGAGTGCATATGGGACAGCCTTATATATTAGGGTTGAACTCCAAGATCACCAAGTAGAAACTCATCTGATTGCTGCTAAGACCCGCGTTGCTCCAACAAAAAAGATTTCCTTGCCCCGACTCGAGTTGTGCGGAGCAGTTTTTCTTTCTAAACTGGCATCTGCAACCATTACAAACCTCCAAATTTCAAATTTCCCAACCCAATTTTGGACAGATTCTACCATCGTGTTGGCATGGTTGAAAAAACCTCCATGTGCGTGGAGTACATTTGTGGGAAATCGTGTATCAGAGATTTTAGAAAATGTTGGCAACGATAAATGGCGACATGTCGACTCCGAAGATAACCCAGCGGATGTAGCTAGTAGAGGTTGTACGCCTTCGGAATTACAATCTCATCGTTTATGGTGGCATGGGCCACAATGGTTAAAATTACCCAGAGATAGATGGCCAACTTTCGAGAATTTGGGAGACACAAACTTAGAAAAAAAGACGGTGAGGGTTTTAACTGCTTCAACTTTTGAAGACCCTTTGATGCGATTCTCTTCTTTACAACGCGCTTACAGGGTAATAAGTTATGTTTTACGTTTCTGGAGAAATACTGGGCAAAACAGATCACATCTTAGAATTTCGACCCAGGAGATAACTCCAGAAGAAATTCAAGAAACAAAACGGCGTTTGCTCATTATGACTCAAAGTCAATATTTTGCATATGATTACACGAATTTGGTGAAGAAGATGAAAATTTCATCTACCAGTTGTTTTGTTATATATCAGAATTACAACAATGTATTTTCTATTAGATCAATTCAATAAAAATGGTTTTTATTTCTCAAACAGTTCTGATAATCAATTTCACAACGAATATTAAGTTGCCAGATGAATAGAATACAATAAAATATATGGCAGTTGCCAGATGAATATATAACATTTCTTCCCTCACATCTATTTAGTCGAAACCCAGTTGCTGGGGGCCCGTCTTATTCTGCTCGATCTTCGGGGTGTAGCATATCTACATTATCGGAGTCCTCGTTATCCTCAACGTCACTATTGCTTCCAATCGCGGTCGGAGCATCGAAACCATAAAAGTCCGACTGAGGTGTCGAGAAAGACCCGTAGGGACTGGACATGTTCGTACCAATAGGCGACAATGGTTGAGACTGCTGTGTCGCCTCCTCCTGGGTGGTATTATGTGGCAGCGTTTGCCGGACATTATCTTTCGCAATATAAAATCTGCGTCTCGATGTAACTCTCGTATCTCTATCTCGCTGCAAGGTCTCGCTTGAGTCGATCCGATTTCTAATTTGATCTATATGTCGCTTTACCACCTTGCCATTATGCAAAATCTCATAATGCAAATCTCCCATCTTGTTGAGAATCATTCCTTTCACCCACTTGTCCATCTTCGCATTATTGGATAAGAAGAAAACATTTTGTAGGGGTTCCAGTGATCGGAAAGTAGGCTTAAAATCCATGTACTGCTTCCCGGTTACTTTCTCTGATACGTTTCTTGGTACCAACAGGTCGAAATGTGTCCGTATGACACGACCAAAAAACAAAAGTGAAGGCGGGCTACCAGTTGTGGAGTGAGGAGCGATTCGATACTGCTGTAGAAATAGATTAAGATGCCTTTGCAGTTCCCCTTTGGTAGAATTTAGGGACTTAAGTGCATTCTTCACTGTTTGAACCGATCTCTCGGCTTGCCCGTTCGTGGCGGGATGGTACGGCGCGCTGAATCTGTGATATCTGACTCCTGCTTTTGTAAGAAAGTCTTTAAACTCCTGCGAGGAAAAACAGGTTCCATTATCAGAAACTACAGTGTTAGGGACCCCATAACAGGAAAATAACTCGTCAAGTAATTTGATTGTAGCCGCCGATGTACATGATGATGTTACCTTGACATCTATCCACTTGCTGTATGCGTCTGTAATAATAAGCATCATCGACCCCAAGAATGGTCCGACATAATCAAGATGAATGCGATCCCATGGTCCAGTTGGGTACTGCCAATGATGTTGATTAAATTTCTTTGGTTCATTTGCGTATTTAGCACAGTCCTCGTAAGACTTTGCGGTTTTCTCTATATCGGCATCTATGCCCGGCCAGTATACAAAGGATCTGGCTATTCCCTTCATTTTCACAACGCCCAAATGGGCCGCATGAAGATCGTTCAGGACCCTGTCACGTAACTTCTGAGGAACTACGACTCTGTGTTCGAAAGTTAAGCATCCTCCCGCTAATCTGTAATTCACTTCGGGCGACTTATAACCAAAAGATTGTAAGGACTTGCCACTTTCCAACAGTTTAATTATAACACCCAATTTTTCGTCCTTACGACTCTCCGATCGAATTTTCTCTGCATTCACAGGCAGCTGGTTTATTTGATGAACGACAAATCCATCAAAGTCGTCCATTTAATGTGGCAGTAAGGAATTTATTTGTTTTTCATCGCTCTTTCTGTTAAGCATTCTCGAGCAGAAATCAGCATTTACATTAGCCTTGGTCGTCTTAAACACAACAATGAAATTAAAGTTCGCGAGGAAGTCAGCGTAATTCGCCATACGACTTATACAAAGCACTGGAAGAGATTTGGATGGGTTAAAAATCTGTGACAGAGGCTTATGATCAGTTATAAGCGTAAAATGGCGTGCATTCAAGTATAAGAAAAACCTTTGTACAGCCCACACAATCGCTAACGCCTCCTTATCAATTTGTGGGTATTTCCTTTCTGTCTCACTGAGCACTCTGCTTGCGTACGCAATAGGCCTCTCTCTCCCGTCAGGCATTACGTGTGACAACACCGCGTCCAATCCGACCTGACTCGCATCCGTCGCCAATAGAAGAGGAAGATCCGAATTGTATGGTGTTAGTACTTGAGGAGATATGAGGGCGGTCTTGATGTCGTGGTAGGCCTCGTCAGCTTCTGGGCTCCATTCCAATTTATCGCACTGAAGCATATCACGGAGTGGTTTACTTCGCGTTGACAAATTCGGCAGGAAGGAACCATAATAGGTTGGAACCATACAGGTGCAGCTCTTCGCGTGATGTTGGTTTGGGCGCATCCCTTACGGCTTCTATATGTTTATCCGATTTATGTATTCCTTCACTGTCGATTCTATGGCCTAGAAATTCCACCGATGGGGCTGCAAACACACACTTCGACCTATTCAAGCGTAACCCTTTGTTACGAAGTCTTTCCAGTGTTGTGTTTAAGACCGACAGCATTTTCTCAAAGTCTTCCGCATAAATCGCCAAATGGCAGGTATATTCGCCGCACCGTAAACTGCTCGGGTGGGCCGTATTAATCCGTGGGTTGGCGTGTTCAGTGTGAGAACGTGGGCTAATTCACAATCGACCACTAAATCTGTGTAGGCGTCTGTCACGTCCAAGGACAAAATACTTTCGATCCTTTCATTTTATTAAAAATATACTCAGGTTTTGTTATCGGATGTTCGTCTATAATAATTTGTGGATTAACAGTGGGCTTATAGTTGCCTGTAATTCTAATCTTACCATTTTTCTTAGAAACCACATGCGTAGTTGATGCCCACTCCGAGTAGTCGACTCTTTCGAATAACCCGGCTGCAATCTTCCGGTCAATCTCTGCGGCATATTCATCTTTCAAAGCCAATGGTATCTCCCTAGCCCTTGCAAATACCGGCGTTGAATTTGGCTTTAAATGTAATCTTATAGGGGGTGCTTGCAGTTTACCAGCTGTTTCGCTAAACACATCATCAAATCGCCTCAAAACATTCAGAAGCTCGTTGCTTTCATCTGTTGGCAAAACTGGAGACAACGTCTTTATCGACTTAATCTGCCCTGAAGTTGAAAATAACTTAACGAAGTCTATTTCTTTAACAAACTGTTGTATCCATTCTCTGCCAAACAATGAGTCGAAATCTCCCTCCACCACGTACAGATTTAATCTTTTGGTTGATGCTCCCACTCTAGCATTCACAACCACACGCCCTAAACACACAATTTTGTTGCCCGTGTAACTGGTGAACCTTCGGTTAGTCTCCTGTATTCGAGGGCTTCGCATAATCTCCCGTAGACTTCTCATACTGATAATGGCACACGGAGCTCCTGTGTCCAACTCCATCACCACTCTATTTCCATTTACAAAAATTTCGATCATGTGTCTGCCCGACTGTGACCCCTTCAACTGATTAAGCCGTTGTACCAACTCACTGCTATCATCGACATCATCATCGAAAATACAGGACGTTCTTGTCTTGCACACTCTAGCGATGTGGCCCGTTCGCTTACAAGGGAAACAAATCGCGTTCCGAAACTTGCACTTGTCTCTGTTATGTTGAGCACCACACCCGTAACATTGTGGGCGATTAAATTTTTCCTCACTTTTCACATTTCTCTCCTGAGCCACTCTTGGCTTCGTCCCTTTATATTTGAAGGATTCGTAACCAACCCTGTTGGTATTGCCCTCACCCTCAGACACCGAAAACGTAGTTGTAGCATTTCTCATCTCCATTACCGTTCGATGGGATGCCTCCAAACGTTGTGCGATCTCGTACGCCTCGTTAAAATTTGACGGCTCTTTAGCTCTGATTTCGTCGCATATTTCACGTGCGCTCAAACCAAAAAGAAGTTGCTCCGTAAGCATTCTGTCAAGGAATGTCCCATAGTTGCAAAACGCTGCCGCCTGCCGTAGTCGCAACTCGAAATTAGACAGCGACTGTCCTGCCTCTTGTGTCACTTGACGGAATTTTATACTTTCCGCATACTGGTTCTTTCTTCCATCAAAGTGATCAACCAGCGTTTTCTTCACTTCGTCGTACGTGAGATCGTCAGATGTTTTGGGGCTAATCAAAATCTTCAGAGCCTCATTGAGTTCAGTGCCCATATGGACTAAAACATATCTCTTATAATCTGCCTCAGCAATTTTGCTCAGTCCTAAAGACCATTCGCATCTAGTAAAATAGTCCAAAAGGGATGCCGTGTCCGATGGTTTAAACGGAGGGATTGAGACTGGTGGTGCCACTGCTGTGCGGACAGTCCCGACTCCCTGTGAAATATTTGCCGCTGCATCTGCGGCCGCTCGCACTGCCGTGCTTTGCAATGCATCTTTTAGTAATCTTGCCAACGCTTCCAAATCTGCCGCTTCAAGAGGCATCTTTCAACCACTTCTGACATCAATTTGTTATATATCAGAATTACAACAATGTATTTTCTATTAGATCAATTCAATAAAAATGGTTTTTATTTCTCAAACAGTTCTGATAATCAATTTCACAACGAATATATAGTTGCCAGATGAATAGAATACAATAAAATATATGGCAGTTGCCAGATGAATATATAACAAGTTTGTTAACAATGAATCCATTTATCGACTCACATGGAGCTATGCGGTCCAATGGAAGACTTGTACAGTCACCTGTCCTAAGTTATAACGAAAGACACCCTATTCCTTTACCATATGAAGCACGTTTCACACAACTTCTCGTCGAATTCACACACGCGATTACTCTACATGGGGGAAATCAACTTATGACCCGAGTATTGAGATCTGAATTTTGGATTTTCAGTTTAAAACCATTAGTAAAAAAAGTTATACACAACTCTAAGATCTGTATTTTGTACAAACGACACACACAATCTCAAATTATGGCATCTCTGCCTCCTGAACGTACGTTACTGTCAAGACCGTTTACGAATACTGGGGTCGATTTTGCAGGACCATTCCATATAAAAAATTATAAAACCCGCGTATGTTTAATAACAAAGGGTTATATTTGCATTTTTGTATGTTTCGCTACTAAAGCCATTCATTTGGAAGTCACTAGTGATCTGTCATCGGAAGCTCGTTTCATCGCTCGCCGCGGATGTCCATCGTGTATATATTCAGACAACGGAAAAAACTTTGTAGGAGCAGCTGAACTGCTTAAAAAGGATCGCCTTGTATTTCTAAAAAATTTGCAAACCCAAACTGTACAACAAAATTCACATCATAATCTTACATGGAAATTTATACCTCAAGGTGCACCACATATGGGAGGCTTATGGGAGGCAGGGGTAAAATCTTTAAAGACCCACTTACACAAATACATTCCAACAATGAGTTTTACCTTTGAAGAACTTTCAACAATACTGGCTCGCATAGAAGCTTGTCTGAATTCCAGACCTTTAAGTAAGTCTAGTGAAGATCCGAATGATTTTTCTCCGTTGACTCCTGGGCATTTTTTGATTGGCACTTCCATGCTTGCTCCACCGGAGCGTGATGTTTCAGACGAAGATATAACCTTAGCAAATCGATGGAAACGCCTTAAGATAGTTGCCCACTACTTCTGTATGCGTTGGAAATCTGAATATCTCCGAGAATTGCACCGTCGTACTAAGTGGAAATATCCTCAATATAACCTTGAGGAAAATGATCTTGTGGTCATACGAGATGATAGGTTTCCTCCAACAGATTGGGTTATGGGTCGTATTGAGAAAACATATCCGGGTTCTGACCAGAAAACACGCGTAGTAGACATTCGGACCGTGAATGAAGTAATAAGTAGGCCCATTACTAAACT
Organism: Haematobia irritans; assembly: GCF_050003625.1. Lineage (NCBI taxonomy): Eukaryota > Metazoa > Arthropoda > Insecta > Diptera > Muscidae > Haematobia > Haematobia irritans. Next base: position 102,012,258 of record NC_134397.1, on the reverse strand, counting down.
GGTCAAACTTTTTTCCGCGTGACTAGGCTGTTGTGCAATTATTAAAAAAAAAAAACAAGGTACTCGCAGCGTTTATTCATTTCAGGTATGGCAGCTTATTTACCCCGTTCGGACAATGCAAGCGAAGGTCGCCGCGGTCCAGATCGGTTTGGCCGGTCAAATCAACGGCTACAACCACAGCGGCAGCGCTCGAACAGCGTCCGGAATGGCCACGTTGACCGGCGCGGCAGACCCACATTTTGGCAGTACTCTTGTGGTATTTGTCAAGAAGACCACGCCCTCAGCTCATGTCCTCGATTTCGGGAGAAGACACCATCACAGCGGTATGAGACGGTTTAGCGGAGGGGATATTGTCGAAACTGCATTGCACGAAGCCACCTGACCCTTGACTGCCCTTCCATTACGGGGTGCCGCCAATGTGACCAACGCCATCACACTCTCTTGCATGGAGCCCCTCAACACGAAGATACTTGGGCTTTAAGAGTTAATGCGCTAAATACGGACACTCTACCAACCAGACCCTATTCGGACCCAATGATCGATGACCCGACCCGTGACTTGCCACAGGATACTTTAGCCGATATGGACCCGCGGTCTAACTCACCAATAGACTTGGAACTAGGGGCAGACGTGTTCCCGGCGGTTCGAAGGGATGGTCATGTCCATACCGGTCTTGGAGATGTCTATGCATACAAACAACACTGGGCTACATAATTTTGGGTCCTATTCGAAATATGCCTAGACAGTAAGAAAAGGTAACACTTGTCACGGGGGGCCAGAATGTTGAGCATTACCCTAAATTAATACTCAACAGTGTGGTCCTAAACATGTGATCGGGCCTGTGACTAGAGGGCTGCTCAATTACACATACATCACATCATACATAGTTGCAATCGCTAGTTGCAATTACTCTCTTTTTCATTGTTGTTGTAATCATTGGCTGAATGTTGCCGAAAGTTTTGCCGGCTTGATTTGAGTGACATTGATATATGTCAAATATTTATTAATATGTTTTTTTGCGCCGACACGATAAGATCGATCCCCCGTGACAAGTGATAAAAAGTGGACATTATTAAAGAAGTAAAGTGAAATAATTTGTTATTTAATTCTAAATGAAATCCTAGCTAAATGAGAGTTTGTGGAGAATAACGAAAACCTGAAATAAATACGCTGTAAAAAAGAGAACTTTAAAAGCTTACCTGTAAAACTAAAATACCCTGTGGAAAACTTACCTTTGTGAACTCATAACATATACTTACCTAGAGAAAACAAACAAAAACCAAATTGTTAAAACCCTAGACTTACCTGTTAATTCTTAACCTATATTTACCAAATTATACTTATGTATACCTAAAACTTAATACCTATCTATTGGAAACCATATACTTACCTAGTGTACTAAATCAATAAAAACGTGAATTTCTGAAAAATTAAACTTTATAACAAAACGTTTTGTGAGTTGAAAGGCGAAACATATGCTAAGTTGATACATCCTATATATATATATATATATATATATATATATCGCCGACAACCAGGGGATAATTCTGTCAGCCACGGCTTGTAACTCCGCCGGAGTAATTCCATCAGGTCCGGGGGATTTGAATGATCCAAAGCTATTTAACGCCCGCTTTATTCTAGATTCTGATACAATTTCCTCGATAGGAAACGACCGCTGAGCCACTGTGGCACCGCCAGTGCATGGTTCAACCGTCTGATTTCCGGGAAAATGTGTGTCCAATAGTACCTCCAGCGTCTCCTCACTGGACGTTGTCCAATTGCCCTCCGATGTTTTAATGAAACCTGGAGCGGAGCTCGTGGATGCTAGCACCTTCCGTAGTCTGGAAGCCTCGGACGTATTCTCAATGCTGCTGCAGTAATCATTCCAAGAGTTATGCTGAGCCTTTCTCAGTTCTCGCTTGTATCCTCTCAGATTTTTCTTGTAAGCGTCCCAATCCACAGGAGCTCTGATGGACTTTGCTTTGTTAAAGAGCTTCCTGCACGATTTCCTCATATTACCTAACTTCGTAGACCACCATGGTGGTTAATTTTTCCCACTTGGCTTCCCTTTAGGGCATGCAGCTTTCAGTGAAATGTTGAAGGCCTTAGTAGTCCTCTCCACTGCGTGTTCGATAACTTGCACATTGCTCATATTTGTCTCTGGTATTTCCGGTATCATCATATTGAACGATTCCCTATACCTATTCCAGTCAGCTTTCCTAACATTTGGCGGAAATATGGTCTTGGTGGTATGAACATCAAATTTGAAACTGATGTAGCGATGATCTGAGAAGCTGTGTTCACTTAAAGCCTGCCACTCAGATATCATTTCATTCAGTTCTTGTCTGTTTTTAGTGACAAAGGTTGGGGCATCTCCCTTTTTGCAAACTACCAGATTAGTACACAAAATAAACTCTATTAGCGACTCTCCCCTTGCATTAGTATCACTACTTCCCCATATACTATGATGCGCATTCGCATCGCATCCCATAATGAGTTTCGTCTTTGTTTTCAGTGACTCCTCAACTAAGGTCTTAACGGCACATGGAGGCATCTCCCTGTCATGTCCCATATAGACCGAAGATACCCAATATTTGCATTTGGCTATTTCTAAATTGGCAATGACAGTGACTGCATTGCACATTGAAGCAATTATACAGGCTCGAATTACATCAATACCAGTATACTGCAATAGTTTGAACCCCGGAGTACTTAATTCACATATTTTGTTTCTATAAACATATGGTTCTTGAATAAGAACTATGTCTATGTCCCCTTTCATCAGGAGAACTTTTAAGGCAGCGCATGCAGCCTTACAATGATGAAGATTTATCTGGAGGATCCGTAGGACCATCGAGATTTTCAACAACCGTCACATCAGCCGCTTCAATCGAGTCATCAAGAATGTCCTCTTCAGAGATCTCGGTGACTCTCGCAATAACCATAGGTTTAACTTTGGTGAGTTCTGAGGCAGTAGAAGCCTCCTCACGCATACGGTATCTATCCATGTCTTCAACTTTGGTATCTCCCTCGACTTCGCAAGAGGATCCGCTTACTTCTGATTCAGACAGAGGCTTGTCCATTTCTGAATCCTTTAGCTGATCGTTTTTATACACCTTCATTTGGATATAATGAAAGCCATAACATACACGGCCCTGAGACTTTGGTAGATGTGGCAAAGACTGAGTGTTCAATATAAACACTGCATGCCGTCTTGGCCCATCCACTTCATCCAAACCAGTGATGCCATGCGTAGGGAAAAATCCTTTTTTGTAGGGATTTTTTCCTAAAATTACATCTGTAGGGAAAAAAGGACAGATTTTTCATTTTTCGACAAATGTAGGGAATTTTTCCAATTTCCAGAGTTTACTACATTTTGCAACAAGAAGATTACTTTTCCTTAATATTCCAGATATTTGAAGATCCAAAATATATGGTAGTCAAAGCTTCAACGAATGGAATACGCAATTCACCGTTAACGAAGTTCGAGTTTAGCCGCTAAAATCGCTAAAGTAAAAACTAAATCAGTAAGAAAAATGCATGAAATTATACATATTTGTTGCAAATTTTATTATAACTTGATGGGGAAAGCCCAAAGCAAATTTTCACAAAGTTTGTATTCCTTAAAATGGATTATTAAAGAAAAGTAATCGTGAAAAATGACGTTTTTAGCGGCTAAACTCGAACTTAATACCCACCTTATTACTGAAAAGAACTTGTCCAATAAGCTCGAATAAGTATTGTAATAATATGTAGTGAAGAAAATAAAACCATTCCAACAAAATTTAGAAAATAGCCTTTTGACCAAATTGGCTCATTGTTGAATTAAAGCGTTGGCTAGAGGCGGTCGAAAATGACGATTTTAAATACCAATGCATTGCTTGTGGAAAGTTCGTAAATTGTAGAAATCTGACCCGAAGAAACACGCGGCCATTAAAGTCCACAAGAAAAATGTTGGTAGTGTTAAAAATGAGCAATGATGTTGCAATGCTCGAAATCCGAATAAAAATGTCAATATTCATATTATTAAACATTTGGTCCCTTTATTGAAGGATATAATCCCTGACTATTAATTTTAAAGAAATTGAAATCAATATAAAATATTTGCTATTTTCTTGCCAAATTTGTTTGAATTTAGTACCGTAGGGAAAAATGTAGGGGAAAAAAATTTTGGGCGTAGGGAAAAAAGGGAATTTTTAGGAGCCGCGTAGGGAATTTTCAAAAAACTTCCTGGCATCACTGATCCAAACGGTCAACCTTCCAATCAGCTGTTGGAAGATCTGGATTGCATTGTTTCAGTCTATTTAAAATAGATTCAGGGTCAGGAGGGTTTGCAGGTATCCACGCATGTGCTCTAGGTCTAGCCGGTATGTCTTTCTTCTCGACTAACTCTAGAGCAGCTCCTTCCCAAACTTCACCAATTAGTATCAGAGCAGCTTTAAAACATTCTATAGACCTCTGGTCCTCAAATGCGACTAGCTTCATACCAACCAGCCTCTTGGTGTCGAGGATCTGGGCCGGGAAACTTTTCCAGCACCTGTGAGTAGACGCCAGGCAAAGCATTCTCAATTTCCCCCCATTTTTGCTTTGGAACCATACCGTCCAATGCTCCTTTATTTATGATAGCCAGGCTGTCTTTAGCAACTGAGGCAAACGATCGTTGATCCCTTTTGGAGGATGGCAGCTCATCCGGTGATCGTTCCCTTTTTCCACCCTCAAGAATTCCTTGAGCCCACTTTAAGGAATCGCTTTGTTTAGCCGACAACGTGCTTGGGTCGACTGATCCTAATTTCTTTAGGATAAACAAAGCATTTCTGCGTTCCTTGAATCTCTTTCGTGAGGGATTACCTCCTTTTGATGCCGTTACTTTGGAAAAGGTTCGACTTGTCAAATTGTCGCCACCTGTCGACCCGTCTACAGGTCGACTAATTGGGCCTAACTCTTGGTCATTGCCAAATTTATAACTCCAGTCGATACCCGTCCACTGGGCCCTGAAGTTAGCAACCCAGTGGATGTCTTTGAATTTCTCTGCATGGTGGCCTAATATCCCACCACACTTGAAATTCGTAGTAGGTACTTATTAAGATAATTTTATCCGCTATTAGAAAATATGTCCGTTCCGTTCGAAGGTTGAATAGATATCATCCAAAGATAATGTTACTTGTGTTTTGTTGTTTTTATTTTTGTTCATTTAGTGGTTTGTGTGTGTGTTTGTTATTCGTGGATGGTTTATTTGGCTGGATGAGGTGTTGTTTTCACATGCACATGTGTTTTTGTTGTTGTAGGAATGTTTTGGCTTTGCTTGGTTTTGTTTGGCATGCTTCAGTTGTATAGTTGGCGTGGGCTGTTGCATCTTTTAATATGCAACAGGGGAATATAAAGGCATAGAATATTTTGGAATTTTGAGAAAAGTTATTAAGAATATTTAGGAAAATTTGTCGAAATTGAAAGAGTATTGAAATTTTTATTATCCAATGTAAAAAATTAATATTCAATTCCAGATGAATTTGGAAAATGTTTGTTATATCTCAGCGTATAGTTTAGTCATAAATTGGTAAGTATTGTTTTTTTAATATGGATTTCTTTTAAAAATAATATTTTTTATGTATATTATTATTTGTTAATTAATTTGTTTTTAGAAACCAGTTTAATGTTTTTCTTTGTTGTAAAAGCGATATTTAATTTCAGAGCAACTCCAGATGGGTTCGAACAAATTTAAGAAATAGAGAATTGGTAAGTTTTGTTTTGTAATTTGGCTTTCTTTCAACTAGAATATTTACGTTTTTATGACCTTTTTATCATCAAAATTACAGGTTTTTAATACCTTAGTTTAGTATTTCTTTGATCAATTTTTTGGAAACCAATGTAATATTATAATGTAAAAAAACAAAAACAAATATTTAATTTCAGAATAACCCCTTAAAAATTTTAAAAAAATTTTAGTACTCCTTTGCTTGTAATTTAATAGTGAATTGGTAAGGATTCTTTAACTTTCTTTTAACCAGAATATTTGTTTTTTTATGCGTAATATTACTTTTATACCCTCCACCATAGGATGGGGGTATATTAACTTTGTCATTCCGTTTGTAACACATCGAAATATTGCTCTAAGACCCCATAAAGTATATATATTCTGGGTCGTGGTGAAATTCTGAGTCGATCTGAGCATGTCCGTCCGTCCGTCCATCTGTTGAAATCACGCTAACTTCCGAACGAAACAAGCTATCGACTTGAAATTTGGCACAAGTAGTTGTTATTGATGTAGGTCGGATGGTATTGCAAATGGGCCATATCGGTCCACTTTTACGTATAGCCCCCATATAAACGGACCCCCAAATTTGGCTTGAGATTGCTCTAAGAGAAGCAAAATTCATCCGATCCGGCTGAAATTTGGTACATGGTGTTAGTATATGGTCTCTAACAACCATGCAGAAATTGGTCCACATCGCTCCATAATTATATATAGCCTCCATATAAACCGATCCCCTGATTTGGCTTGCGGAGCCTCTAAGAGAAGCAAATTTCATCCGATCCGGCTGAAATTTGGTACATGGTGTTGGTATATGTTCTCTAATGACCATGCAAAAATTGGTCCACATCGACCCATAATTGTATATAGCCCCCATCTTAGAGGAACAAAATTCATCCGATCCGGTTGAAATTTGGAACATGGTGTTAGAATGTGGTCTCTAACAAACACGCAAGAATTGGTCCATATCGGTCCATAATTATATATAGCCCCCATATAAACCGTTCCCCAGATTTGATCTCCGGAGCCTCTTGGAGGAGCAAAATTCATCCGATCCGGTTGAAATTTGCAACGTGGTGTTAGTATAAGGCCGCTAATAACCATGCCAAAATTGGTCCATATCGGTCTATAGTTATATATAGCCGATCCCCAATCACACAAAAATTGGTCCATATCGGTTCATAATCATGGTTGCCACTCGAGCCAAAAATAATCTACCAAAATTTTATTTTTATAGAAAACATTGTCAAAATGTTAGTTCTATAGAAAATTTTGTCAAAATTTTTTTTCTATAGAAAATTTTGTCAAAATTTTATTTCTATAGAAAATTTTGACAAAATTTTATTTCTATAGAAAATTTTGTCAAAATTTTATTTCTATAGAAAATTTTTTCCAAATTTTACTTCTATAGAAAATGTTTACAAGGGAAACAAATCGCGTTCCGAAACTTGCACTTGTCTCTGTTATGTTGAGCACCACACCCGTAACATTGTGGGCGATTAAATTTTTCCTCACTTTTCACATTTCTCTCCTGAGCCACTCTTGGCTTCGTCCCTTTATATTTGAAGGATTCGTAACCAACCCTGTTGGTATTGCCCTCACTCTCAGACACCGAAAACGTAGTTGTAGCATTTCTCATCTCCATTACCGTTCGATGGGATGCCTCCAAACGTTGTGCGATCTCGTACGCCTCGTTAAAATTTGACGGCTCTTTAGCTCTGATTTCGTCGCATATTTCACGTGCGCTCAAACCAAAAAGAAGTTGCTCCGTAAGCATTCTGTCAAGGAATGTCCCATAGTTGCAAAACGCTGCCGCCTGCCGTAGTCGCAACTCGAAATTAGACAGCGACTCTCCTGCCTCTTGTGTCACTTGACGGAATTTTATACTTTCCGCATACTGGTTCTTTCTTCCATCAAAGTGATCAACCAGCGTTTTCTTCACTTCGTCGTACGTGAGATCGTCAGATGTTTTGGGGCTAATCAAAATCTTCAGAGCCTCATTGAGTTCAGTGCCCATATGGACTAAAACATATCTCTTATAATCTGCCTCAGCAATTTTGCTCAGTCCTAAAGACCATTCGCATCTAGTAAAATAGTCCAAAAGGGATGCCGTGTCCGATGGTTTAAACGGAGGGATTGAGACTGGTGGTGCCACTGCTGTGCGGACAGTCCCGACTCCCTGTGAAATATTTGCCGCTGCATCTGCGGCCGCTCGCACTGCAGTGCTTTGCAATGCATCTTTTAGTAATCTTGCCAACGCTTCCAAATCTGCCGCTTCAAGAGGCATCTTTCAACCACTTCTGACATCAATTTGTTATATATCAGAATTACAACAATGTATTTTCTATTAGATCAATTCAATAAAAATGGTTTTTATTTCTCAAACAGTTCTGATAATCAATTTCACAACGAATATATAGTTGCCAGATGAATAGAATACAATAAAATATATGGCAGTTGCCAGATGAATATATAACAAGTTTGTTAACAATGAATCCATTTATCGACTCACATGGAGCTATGCGGTCCAATGGAAGACTTGTACAGTCACCTGTCCTAAGTTATAACGAAAGACACCCTATTCCTTTACCATATGAAGCACGTTTCACACAACTTCTCGTCGAATTCACACTCTACATTACTCTACATGGGGGAAATCAACTTATGACCCGAGTATTGAGATCTGAATTTTGGATTTTCAGTTTAAAACCATTAGTAAAAAAAGTTATACACAACTCTAAGATCTGTATTTTGTACAAACGACACACACAATCTCAAATTATGGCATCTCTGCCTCCTGAACGTACGTTACTGTCAAGACCGTTTACGAATACTGGGGTCGATTTTGCAGGACCATTCCATATAAAAAATTATAAAACCCGCGTATGTTTAATAACAAAGGGTTATATTTGCATTTTTGTATGTTTCGCTACTAAAGCCATTCATTTGGAAGTCACTAGTGATCTGTCATCGGAAGCTCGTTTCATCGCTCGCCGCGGATGTCCATCGTGTATATATTCAGACAACGGAAAAAACTTTGTAGGAGCAGCTGAACTGCTTAAAAAGGATCGCCTTGTATTTCTAAAAAATTTGCAAACCCAAACTGTACAACAAAATTCACATCATAATCTTACATGGAAATTTATACCTCAAGGTGCACCACATATGGGAGGCTTATGGGAGGCAGGGGTAAAATCTTTAAAGACCCACTTACACAAATACATTCCAACAATGAGTTTTACCTTTGAAGAACTTTCAACAATACTGGCTCGCATAGAAGCTTGTCTGAATTCCAGACCTTTAAGTAAGTCTAGTGAAGATCCGAATGATTTTTCTCCGTTGACTCCTGGGCATTTTTTGATTGGCACTTCCATGCTTGCTCCACCGGAGCGTGATGTTTCAGACGAAGATATAACCTTAGCAAATCGATGGAAACGCCTTAAGATAGTTGCCCACTACTTCTGTATGCGTTGGAAATCTGAATATCTCCGAGAATTGCACCGTCGTACTAAGTGGAAATATCCTCAATATAACCTTGAGGAAAATGATCTTGTGGTCATACGAGATGATAGGTTTCCTCCAACAGATTGGGTTATGGGTCGTATTGAGAAAACATATCCGGGTTCTGACCAGAAAACACGCGTAGTAGACATTCGGACCGTGAATGGAGTAATAAGTAGGCCCATTACTAAACTGGTCAAACTTTTTTCCGCGTGACTAGGCTGTTGTGCAATTATTAAAAAAAAAAAACAAGGTACTCGCAGCGTTTATTCATTTCAGGTATGGCAGCTTATTTACCCCGTTCGGACAATGCAAGCGAAGGTCGCCGCGGTCCAGATCGGTTTGGCCGGTCAAATCAACGGCTACAACCACAGCGGCAGCGCTCGAACAGCGTCCGGAATGGCCACGTTGACCGGCGCGGCAGACCCACATTTTGGCAGTACTCTTGTGGTATTTGTCAAGAAGACCACGCCCTCAGCTCATGTCCTCGATTTCGGGAGAAGACACCATCACAGCGGTATGAGACGGTAGAGCGGAGGGGATATTGTCGAAACTGCATTGCACGAAGCCACCTGACCCTTGACTGCCCTTCCATTACGGGGTGCCGCCAATGTGACCAACGCCATCACACTCTCTTGCATGGAGCCCCTCAACACGAAGATACTTGGGCTTTAAGAGTTAATGCGCTAATTACGGACACTCTACCAACCAGACCCTATTCGGACCCAATGATCGATGACCCGACCCGTGACTTGCCACAGGATACTTTAGCCGATATGGACCCGCGGTCTAACTCACCAATAGACTTGGAACTAGGGGCAGACGTGTTCCCGGCGGTTCGAAGGGATGGTCATGTCCATACCGGTCTTGGAGATGTCTATGCATACAAACAACACTGGGCTACATAATTTTGGGTCCTATTCGAAATATGCCTAGACAGTAAGAAAAGGTAACACTTGTCACGGGGGGCCAGAATGTTGAGCATTACCCTAAATTAATACTCAACAGTGTGGTCCTAAACATGTGATCGGGCCTGTGACTAGAGGGCTGCTCAATTACACATACATCACATCATACATAGTTGCAATCGCTAGTTGCAATTACTCTCTTTTTCATTGTTGTTGTAATCATTGGCTGAATGTTGCCGAAAGTTTTGCCGGCTTGATTTGAGTGACATTGATATATGTCAAATATTTATTAATATGTTTTTTTGCGCCGACACGATAAGATCGATCCCCCGTGACAAGTGATAAAAAGTGGACATTATTAAAGAAGTAAAGTGAAATAATTTGTTATTTAATTCTAAATGAAATCCTAGCTAAATGAGAGTTTGTGGAGAATAACGAAAACCTGAAATAAATACGCTGTAAAAAAGAGAACTTTAAAAGCTTACCTGTAAAACTAAAATACCCTGTGGAAAACTTACCTTTGTGAACTCATAACATATACTTACCTAGAGAAAACAAACAAAAACCAAATTGTTAAAACCCTAGACTTACCTGTTAATTCTTAACCTATATTTACCAAATTATACTTATGTATACCTAAAACTTAATACGTATCTATTGGAAACCATATACTTACCTAGTGTACTAAATCAATAAAAACGTGAATTTCTGAAAAATTAAACTTTATAACAAAACGTTTTGTGAGTTGAAAGGCGAAACATATGCTAAGTTGATACATCCTATATATATATATATATCGCCGACAACCAGGGGATAATTCTGTCAGCCACGGCTTGTAACTCCGCCGGAGTAATTCCATCAGGTCCGGGGGATTTGAATGATCCAAAGCTATTTAACGCCCGCTTTATTCTAGATTCTGATACAATTTCCTCGATAGGAAACGACCGCTGAGCCACTGTGGCACCGCCAGTGCATGGTTCAACCGTCTGATTTCCGGGAAAATGTGTGTCCAATAGTACCTCCAGCGTCTCCTCACTGGACGTTGTCCAATTGCCCTCCGATGTTTTAATGAAACCTGGAGCGGAGCTCGTGGATGCTAGCACCTTCCGTAGTCTGGAAGCCTCGGACGTATTCTCAATGCTGCTGCAGTAATCATTCCAAGAGTTATGCTGAGCCTTTCTCAGTTCTCGCTTGTATCCTCTCAGATTTTTCTTGTAAGCGTCCCAATCCACAGGAGCTCTGATGGACTTTGCTTTGTTAAAGAGCTTCCAGCACGATTTCCTCATATTACCTAACTTCGTAGACCACCATGGTGGTTAATTTTTCCCACTTGGCTTCCCTTTAGGGCATGCAGCTTTCAGTGAAATGTTGAAGGCCTTAGTAGTCCTCTCCACTGCGTGTTCGATAACTTGCACATTGCTCATATTTGTCTCTGGTATTTCCGGTATCATCATATTGAACGATTCCCTATACCTATTCCAGTCAGCTTTCCTAACATTTGGCGGAAATATGGTCTTGGGGGTATGAACATCAAATTTGAAACTGATGTAGCGATGATCTGAGAAGCTGTGTTCACTTAAAGCCTGCCACTCAGATATCATTTCATTCAGTTCTTGTCTGTTTTTAGTGACAAAGGTTGGGGCATCTCCCTTTTTGCAAACTACCAGATTAGTACACAAAATAAACTCTATTAGCGACTCTCCCCTTGCATTAGTATCACTACTTCCCCATATACTATGATGCGCATTCGCATCGCATCCCATAATGAGTTTCGTCTTTGTTTTCAGTGACTCCTCAACTAAGGTCTTAACGGCACATGGAGGCATCTCCCTGTCATGTCCCATATAGACCGAAGATACCCAATATTTGCATTTGGCTATTTCTAAATTGGCAACGACAGTGACTGCATTGCACATTGAAGCAATTATACAGGCTCGAATTACATCAATACCAGTATACTGCAATAGTTTGAACCCCGGAGTACTTAATTCACATATTTTGTTTCTATAAACATATGGTTCTTGAATAAGAACTATGTCTATGTCCCCTTTCATCAGGAGAACTTTTAAGGCAGCGCATGCAGCCTTACAATGATGAAGATTTATCTGGAGGATCCGTAGGACCATCGAGATTTTCAACAACCGTCACATCAGCCGCTTCAATCGAGTCATCAAGAATGTCCTCTTCAGAGATCTCGGTGACTCTCGCAATAACCATAGGTTTAACTTTGGTGAGTTCTGAGGCAGTAGAAGCCTCCTCACGCATACGGTATCTATCCATGTCTTCAACTTTGGTATCTCCCTCGACTTCGCAAGAGGATCCGCTTACTTCTGATTCAGACAGAGGCTTGTCCATTTCTGAATCCTTTAGCTGATCGTTTTTATACACCTTCATTTGGATATAATGAAAGCCATAACATACACGGCCCTGAGACTTTGGTAGATGTGGCAAAGACTGAGTGTTCAATATAAACACTGCATGCCGTCTTGGCCCATCCACTTCATCCAAACCAGTGATGCCATGCGTAGGGAAAAATCCTTTTTTGTAGGGATTTTTTCCTAAAATTACATCTGTAGGGAAAAAAGGACAGATTTTTCATTTTTCGACAAATGTAGGGAATTTTTCCAATTTCCAGAGTTTACTACATTTTGCAACAAGAAGATTACTTTTCCTTAATATTCCAGATATTTGAAGATCCAAAATATATGGTAGTCAAAGCTTCAACGAATGGAATACGCAATTCACCGTTAACGAAGTTCGAGTTTAGCCGCTAAAATCGCTAAAGTAAAAACTAAATCAGTAAGAAAAATGCATGAAATTATACATATTTGTTGCAAATTTTATTATAACTTGATGGGGAAAGCCCAAAGCAAATTTTCACAAAGTTTGTATTCCTTAAAATGGATTATTAAAGAAAAGTAATCGTGAAAAATGACGTTTTTAGCGGCTAAACTCGAACTTAATACCCACCTTATTACTGAAAAGAACTTGTCCAATAAGCTCGAATAAGTATTGTAATAATATGTAGTGAAGAAAATAAAACCATTCCAACAAAATTTAGAAAATAGCCTTTTGACCAAATTGGCTCATTGTTGAATTAAAGCGTTGGCTAGAGGCGGTCGAAAATGACGATTTTAAATACCAATGCATTGCTTGTGGAAAGTTCGTAAATTGTAGAAATCTGACCCGAAGAAACACGCGGCCATTAAAGTCCACAAGAAAAATGTTGGTAGTGTTAAAAATGAGCAATGATGTTGCAATGCTCGAAATCCGAATAAAAATGTCAATATTCATATTATTAAACATTTGGTCCCTTTATTGAAGGATATAATCCCTGACTATTAATTTTAAAGAAATTGAAATCAATATAAAATATTTGCTATTTTCTTGCCAAATTTGTTTGAATTTAGTACCGTAGGGAAAAATGTAGGGGAAAAAAATTTTGGGCGTAGGGAAAAAAGGGAATTTTTAGGAGCCGCGTAGGGAATTTTCAAAAAACTTCCTGGCATCACTGATCCAAACGGTCAACCTTCCAATCAGCTGTTGGAAGATCTGGATTGCATTGTTTCAGTCTATTTAAAATAGATTCAGGGTCAGGAGGGTTTGCAGGTATCCACGCATGTGCTCTAGGTCTAGCCGGTATGTCTTTCTTCTCGACTAACTCTAGAGCAGCTCCTTCCCAAACTTCACCAATTAGTATCAGAGCAGCTTTAAAACATTCTATAGACCTCTGGTCCTCAAATGCGACTAGCTTGATACCAACCAGCCTCTTGGTGTCGAGGATCTGGGCCGGGAAACTTTTCCAGCACCTGTGAGTAGACGCCAGGCAAAGCATTCTCAATTTCCCCCCATTTTTGCTTTGGAACCATACCGTCCAATGCTCCTTTATTTATGATAGCCAGGCTGTCTTTAGCAACTGAGGCAAACGATCGTTGATCCCTTTTGGAGGATGGCAGCTCATCCGGTGATCGTTCCCTTTTTCCACCCTCAAGAATTCCTTGAGCCCACTTTAAGGAATCGCTTTGTTTAGCCGACAACGTGCTTGGGTCGACTGATCCTAATTTCTTTAGGATAAACAAAGCATTTCTGCGTTCCTTGAATCTCTTTCGTGAGGGATTACCTCCTTTTGATGCCGTTACTTTGGAAAAGGTTCGACTTGTCAAATTGTCGCCACCTGTCGACCCGTCTACAGGTCGACTAATTGGGCCTAACTCTTGGTCATTGCCAAATTTATAACTCCAGTCGATACCCGTCCACTGGGCCCTGAAGTTAGCAACCCAGTGGATGTCTTTGAATTTCTCTGCATGGTGGCCTAATATCCCACCACACTTGAAATTCGTAGTAGGTACTTATTAAGATAATTTTATCCGCTATTAGAAAATATGTCCGTTCCGTTCGAAGGTTGAATAGATATCATCCAAAGATAATGTTACTTGAGTTTTGTTGTTTTTATTTTTGTTCATTTAGTGGTTTGTGTGTGTGTTTGTTATTCGTGGATGGTTTATTTGGCTGGATGAGGTGTTGTTTTCACATGCACATGTGTTTTTGTTGTTGTAGGAATGTTTTGGCTTTGCTTGGTTTTGTTTGGCATGCTTCAGTTGTATAGTTGGCGTGGGCTGTTGCATCTTTTAATATGCAACAGGGGAATATAAAGGCATAGAATATTTTGGAATTTTGAGAAAAGTTATTAAGAATATTTAGGAAAATTTGTCGAAATTGAAAGAGTATTGAAATTTTTATTATCCAATGTAAAAAATTAATATTCAATTCCAGATGAATTTGGAAAATGTTTGTTATATCTCAGCGTATAGTTTAGTCATAAATTGGTAAGTATTGTTTTTTTAATATGGATTTCTTTTAAAAATAATATTTTTTATGTATATTATTATTTGTTAATTAATTTGTTTTTAGAAACCAGTTTAATGTTTTTCTTTGTTGTAAAAGCGATATTTAATTTCAGAGCAACTCCAGATGGGTTCGAACAAATTTAAGAAATAGAGAATTGGTAAGTTTTGTTTTGTAATTTGGCTTTCTTTCAACTAGAATATTTACGTTTTTATGACCTTTTTATCATCAAAATTACAGGTTTTTAATACCTTAGTTTAGTATTTCTTTAATCAATTTTTTGGAAACCAATGTAATATTTTAATGTAAAAAAACAAAAACAAATATTTAATTTCAGAATAACCCCTTAAAAATTTTAAAAAAATTTTAGTACTCCTTTGCTTGTAATTTAATAGTGAATGGGTAAGGATTCTTTAACTTTCTTTTAACCAGAATATTTGTTTTTTTATGCGTAATATTATTTTTATACCCTCCACCATAGGATGGGGGTATATTAACTTTGTCATTCCGTTTGTAACACATCGAAATATTGCTCTAAGACCCCATAAAGTATATATATTCTGGGTCGTGGTGAAATTCTGAGTCGATCTGAGCATGTCCGTCCGTCCGTCCATCTGTTGAAATCACGCTAACTTCCGAACGAAACAAGCTATCGACTTGAAATTTGGCACAAGTAGTTGTTATTGATGTAGGTCGGATGGTATTGCAAATGGGCCATATCGGTCCACTTTTACGTATAGCCCCCATATAAACGGACCCCCAAATTTGGCTTGAGATTGCTCTAAGAGAAGCAAATTTCATCCGATCCGGCTGAAATTTGGTATATGGTGTTAGTATATGGTCTCTAACAACCATGCAAAAATTGGTCCATATCGGTCCACTTTTACGTATAGCCCCATATAAACGGACCCCCAAATTTGGCTTGCGATTGCTCTAAGAGAAGCAAAATTCATCCGATCCGGCTGAAATTTGGTACATGGTGTTAGTATAAGGTCTCTAACAACCATGCAGAAATTGGTCCACATCGCTCCATAATTATATATAGCCTCCATATAAACCGATCCCCTGATTTGGCTTGCGGAGCCTCTAAGAGAAGCAAATTTCATCCGATCCGGCTGAAATTTGGTACATGGTGTTGGTATATGTTCTCTAATGACCATGCAAAAATTGGTCCACATCGACCCATAATTGTATATAGCCCCCATCTTAGAGGAACAAAATTCATCCGATCCGGTTGAAATTTGGAACATGGTGTTAGAATGTGGTCTCTAACAAACACGCAAGAATTGGTCCATATCGGTCCATAATTATATATAGCACCCATATAAACCGTTCCCCAGATTTGATCTCCGGAGCCTCTTGGAGGAGCAAAATTCATCCGATCCGGTTGAAATTTGCAACGTGGTGTTAGTATAAGGCCGCTAATAACCATGCCAAAATTGGTCCATATCGGTCTATAGTTATATATAGCCGATCCCCAATCACACAAAAATTGGTCCATATCGGTTCATAATCATGGTTGCCACTCGAGCCAAAAATAATCTACCAAAATTTTATTTTTATAGAAAACATTGTCAAAATGTTAGTTCTATAGAAAATTTTGTCAAAATTTTTTTTCTATAGAAAATTTTGTCAAAATTTTATTTCTATAGAAAATTTTGACAAAATTTTATTTCTATAGAAAATTTTGTCAAAATTTTATTTCTATAGAAAATTTTTTCCAAATTTTACTTCTATAGAAAATGTTGTCAAAATTTTATATTGTCAAAACTTTATTTCTATAGAAACTTTAAACTTAATTATATACGTATTTAATCGGTCTTTTTTAGTTTAATGTATACCACGTATGGACTATGTGGTATATATTACGGTGTTAGGAAGTTTTAAGATACTTTGCCATCGGCTTCAGTAGAAGTTTCTACGCAATCCATGGTGGAGGGTACATAAGCTTCGGCCTGGCCGAACTTACGGCCGTATATACTTGTTTTCATTAGATTTTTTGGAAACCTATTTAATAATTTTATTTAATGTAAAAAATAAATATTTAATTTCAGAGTAGCCCAAATAAATTTGGACAACTTTTTATATTTCCCCTCAGCGTACAATTTAATAGAGACTTGGTAAGTTTTATATTAAAACTTTGGCTTTCTTTCAACTAGAATATTTATTTTATTATATCCTTCACATCGATAACAACACAGTTTTATGAGTTTATATAGAATACTTCATTATTTCTCAAATTGTTTCAGGTACAAATTTTATGAGATACGATTTCCAAATAAAAGTTGAATTCCTTACACCATTTGATAAAATGCCCCCACATATGGTAAGTTACAAGCTAAAATAAAGAATTAAAAAATTATATTTTATTACATGGTGTTAATTTTTAACAATTTCCAATATTGCTTCCATTTTTTTCAGCAAGATATGTGAAAAATTTACCTACGATGAATAAAAAACGGATAAGTCAAAATGTCCAAACAGCGAGTTCAAATGAACTACTTTCTTGTTCCACGTGGTCATAATTTTTATTCACAAAAACATTGTATTAAGAACTTTCATTATAAGTTTTTATAATAAAGTACTTTTGCTTAAAGAAAGTTTAATTTTAATATATGAAAATTTTCATAATAGTAAAACGGTTTGTTGTTCCTTTAATTATTTAATTACTCTGTACTGTGGAATGATTGATTTAAAAATAGTTTAGTCGTCGAGATTTTAAAGAGACTGATAACCAATTTTTATTATCAGGTTTCCCTAAAAATAAGCAAGTAAACAAAAATAAAACTGACTTCTTAACTTGGTAGGGGTATATAAATCTTATGGTGTTGTAAAAATGAACTAAAATACAATGGTATAGATGAACTACAATTTAAGAGAATTATAAACTAGACAAGTTGAAAAAAATCTTAAGGGCTAAATTATGGTCAATATTACTACAGTTTAGTTCATTTTGCAATGGAAAAGGGTTCACTGTTTTTTTCAGTGTACTTACGAGTATAGCTTGAGAATACTGGCGGACCTGGAAAATATTAACTCAAGTAGTCTGGTTGGTTCAAATTTCCAAATTTTGAAAAAGTCAACTTTTTCAAATTATAAAAATTGGGAAGGTTGGAAATTTTGAAAAAGTCGACAACTCGACCAGCACTTACAAATTTTTATACCCTTCGCCACTGCTGTGGTACAGGGTATAAGTTTGTGCATTTGTATGTAACGCCAAGAAGGAAAAGTCGGAGACCCATTTAGTATACCGATCATCATAGAATTAAATTCTGAGTCGATTTAGCGATGTCCGTCTGTCTGTATATGTAATTTTGTGTGCAAAGTATAGCTCGCAGTTTAAGTCCGATCGTCCTCAAATTTGGCACAGAGTTTTACTTTGGCTGAGAGACAATCGCTATTGATTTTGAAAAAACTCGGTTCAGATTTAGATATAGCTGCCATATATATTTATCACCGATCTGGTCATAATTGACGTATTTATCAACGTATTTATCGGACAGCCAACTTTTTGGGGCTTTCGTAAAATGTGCTGAATATCAGCCCAATCGGTTCAGATTTAGATATAGCTCCCATATATATCTTTCATCCGATTTCCACTTATATAGCCTCAAAAGCCAGATTTTTGCCCTGATTTCCATCATGGTTACCATCGGTTCAGATTTAGATATAGCTCCCATATATATTTTTCGTCCGATTTGCACTTATATGGCCTCAAAAGCCAGACTTTTGCCCTGATTTGCTTCAAATTTTGCACGAGAAGTGCGTTCAAAAGTATCGTTAATTATGCCAAATTTAGTGGAAATCGGTTCAGATTTAGATATAGCTCTCATATATCTTTCGTCCGATTTCCACTTATATGGCCTCAAAAGCCAGAGTTTGATTTGCTTCAAATTTTGTACACGGACGAAAGACTGTTTTTCATATGTTTGGAACTCAAATTTTTAAACACAATATTTTTAAGTGCAAGCATATAATGTTCATAAACTAGCATAACATGTTTGGGACATATATGTTAATATGTTAGAACATATTATGTTTGGGACATAAAATATTTGTAAATATGGTATGCTTGGAGGCAAACATATATTAGTTTGGAAATAGACTATAAACATATATGTGTTTAGAGAGAGAGACATAAAGTGTATGCTGGAAGTAAAATAATGAAAGTAACCAATTGGCGCCTTAAAAATATACATACACAAAGAAAATTTCATTAAAGTTTGGAAAAATACTATGTGTGAATATAAACAAATATAAATTTACAAATTCGGAGTAAACATATATATGTTGTGATATAAGACTTCGCCAAAAATTGTATATGCTTAAGTAAAAATATTAAAATGAGTATTCGGAGAGAAAATTCATTCGGAACCAAGAGAAAAGACATTTGAAAAAAGAGCATGATTTTGTTTATCATTTTTGCATTACGGGCACAATTTTTTTTGTTTCGTCAAAATAAATCGGAACGTCGGACGAGTAAGTCAAAATATTAAAACAAAGGTAATTAAAGGGATATTCATAAAACCTAACGAAAGGGCACTATAGACTTAAAAAAAACATGCCCGGTTTCAAAGATTGTGTCTCTACTTTAACAATTTTGGTATTGATTCCGAGCCAATGAAGCGGAGAATTCAAGTAAGGATACTTTTAAGACACAATTCTCTTTTAAATGTGGCTTTTGTGTATTTGACTCTATGAAGCAAATTTTAATTTTTCGCTTTTTCAGCCTTTTTCATATGCTATAAAAAGTCCGTTAAAACCAAGACTTCCAGTAGAAATTATGCTATGTTTCAAGTAAAAACGTCTTTAAAATAAAGTGTTGAAGAACATGTCCTATTTTTTAACAATTTTTGCTTTGTAATCAAGATGCAAAAATGCAACAAATTTAAAGACAGTTTCATTAATTTTAAAGAATTTTTCTAAATTATTAAAGTCAAGTTGACCTTAGTCCAAAAATTTTTTCTTTCATGTTATGATACCCATTTTCAAGTCAAATCACTTAATAATAAGGACAACGCGACTTCATTGAAAAGTTTATCGACTTTTGAACATAGAAAAAAACTTTATATTAGAGAAATGCGTCTTCTAAGCTAAGCAAAATTTGTATTCTTATTTTAAGGACATGAAATCTTTGGTCTCACGATAATATATTTTTCAGTGTACCCTTTTCAGAGTTGTGACAGTAAAATGAAAACATTGGGAAAGAGTGAAAAATGAAACAGTAAGATCTATAAAAACGATGTTTAGTTCCTCTTTATTAATAAGTAGTCCAAGAGGAGTTGACGGATATTTTCGAAAATAAAAGCGGACATTGAGTTCGAGTTTTGCCACTAAAATTATTTCTCATTTTAGCGGCAAAATTCGAATCGGTAAAACCAGTATAACATTATAACTTTTTTCGGCAAATTGTATTATAACTTGGTTGGGAATGATCCAAAGCAACAATTGAATAAGTTTATTTTCTTTAAAATAAATTATTAAAGAAAGTAAAAAATTGTTCAAACCTAAATAAATTTATGTGTTGGTTGTAAAATTATTGTTTCGAATTTAAATATAATGTGCTTTTGAATGGTTATCGTTAACTTTAGGATTCGATGGAAAAATATTTATATATACTCGACTTCAGGTTCTTCTTTTGTAAGAGTTTTTGAATTTCTTCGAAAATTTCAAACTTTATACAAAAACCTTTATTTGTTACAAAATTTTTATTTTTGCAATAAAAAAATAATATATGATTTGAACTCAGTCCATTTCGTTTATATCAAGCACTGTTCTTTTCTAGTAAAAATTTAATGTAGTAGTATGTAATGTTGAACACCTTTTCGGGATATTCCGAACGTATCTGGAATATATGTAAAAAAAAAATTGGTGTCGGTCGAAGCAGGGATCGAACCCAGGACCCTTGGCATGCAAGGCGGACGTACCAATCACTGATCCACGTCGCCAACAAATGTCTGTTTAACAATGTCATGTTGTTAAACAATGTTATGTTTGCATCGGCTCGTGGGCCCCGCAAGCTATGCTATATAAATATAACTTATAACAATAATTATCTCTTGATGACCATAATAGCTACGTAGCCCAGTGGATAGTGTGCTGGAGTACAAACTGTGTGGTCCGCTGTTCGAATTCCCTTTCGGCAAAAGGTAAAATTTAAAAAATTATAAAATTGAATAATTTCTTCTACAATGTTTGTATTACAGAAAAAGGTGCTAAGAACTAAAAAAACTCGTGGAAGTGAGAAAAATGTGAGGGAATATACAATTAGGAAGAAAAAAATTATGAGTACAATCTTCTTTGGGAGAAAATTCTTCTAAGGATATAATATTTTTAGGTTCAAAATGTTTCCAAATATATTATATGTTCAGATAATAACATATAGATTTTTGAAAGACAACATTATTGAATTTGGATGGAAAAATACATAATGTTTGGAACTTAGACTACCTACACATATTATATTGTTTAGACCAATATGCTTTCAAACATATTATATATTGGAAGAAATCAAATATATAAATGTTTGGGCAATACCCAAAAATTTATATGCTTGAAGCAAAATGTGTTTGGGAGTATATGTTACAGAAGCGATTTCTTTTGAGGGTGTACAAGGAGTACGTTTAATAGTATCATTAAGTGTGCAAAATTGGTTGAAATCGGTTCAGATTTATATATAGCGGAGGCCAAATTTATTCTCTCATTTACGTGAAATTTAAGTGTGTCATCTTGATCTAATTGTTTCAGATTTAGATAAAGCCTTCATATATTTTTCTTCCGGTTTATAGCAATATGGCCAAAATAGCCACATTTGACTCAAAATTCTGTGATGATTTCTCCATATCGTAGTCATCCCATGCACAATGTAATGCCAGACTTTCCACAGCGATAAGGAAATATCGCCCGACTTGGCCAAATAATATAACACAACCCACAATTGACCACATATCTTGCGAGATCTAACTTACAGACTTGTAAAATCGCCACAGCTAAGTAGCAAAATTTGTAAATATTACTCAAATTACCCTATATGTCGAATACATATGTATCGCCCCATAAATCGTAAATGCTCTTTTGTACAATTGCATTAAAATTGATCTAGCTTTATATTTCCCATATATTTTTACCAACATTGTGTTTCATCCCAGGACATTAACCGATTTAAATTTAAATTTTGTAGATGTACAAAAAATTGTCTACAAATCGGTTAAGTTATATATATTTGTATATGGGAATATAAACCTTCATAATAACTCCCAACAAATATGAAGGAGTTGAGATGGTAACACAAATTTTGGTCTACACACTGTTAGAAAAATATGTTTTTCATATGTTCCGATATAAACAAAATGTGTTTCGGGCACAATTTTTAAACACAATACATTTAAGTGCAAACATTTAATGTTCCTAAACTAACACTAAACGTTTGGGACACATATGTTAATATGTTAGAATATATTTTTGGGGCATGAATGTTTCATAAAAATAATAAGTGTGAATGTAAACTTATATACATTTACAAATTTCGTGTAAACATATATATGTTGTGATATTTTATTCAGCGAGCGACAGAGAGTATATAGAAAGAAATAGAGATGGAAACCGGGAGGGTTGACGAAAGATATCAACATAACAAAGCGAGAGAATCAAAAGAGACCAATTTCTGTGAAACCGCTTGTATGTTGTTTGGGAAAACTGTTTTATGATAACGCCAACAATTTGATATGCTTAAGTCTAAATATTATATAATTTGAATATTAGAATGAGTATTCGGAGTAAAGAGAATAGACATTCGGAACCAAGCATGTGTTTTCGCCTTGAGAGCAGCATTTTATGTATGTGTGGACATGTGTTTTGTTTATCATTTTGGCATTATGCGCACAATTTTTGCTTAGTTCGTTAAAAGAAATCGGAACGTACGAGGAGTAACTCAAAATATTCACGCAAAGGAAATAAAAAAACGGTGGAAAATATAAAAGAAATACAAAGGGATCTTCATAAAAAAACGAAAGGGCACTATAATATTTTTAGAGTTGGGACAGCAAAATGAAAAAAAGAGGAAATAGTGCAAAATTAAACAGTAAAATGTATAAAAACAAAGTTTAGTCCCCTTTATTAATAAGTAGTTCAAGAGGACTTGAAGGACACCTTCAAATATAAAAGCGGACATTAAGGTCGAGTTTTGCAGCTAAAACAATTGAAAAAGCATGTTTTCTTTAAAATGAATTATTAAAGAAAAAGGCAAAACAGGGTAATTTTAGAGCGATAATGCCAACTTAATACCGGCCTTAAAGGTAAAAATGAAATTAAGTACAAAACACGATAAGTTTTAAATGAATTTAAAATGGTATTAAATGCTAGTAAAAAACTGTTCGCGCCTAAATAAATTTGTGTATATTATAAAATTATTTATGTATGTTTATACTCGACTTCTTCTCTTGTTTTTCGTTAAATTATTCCTTCCAACATTTTTTTGAATTCCTTCCAAAATTTCAAACTCTTATACCAAAAACAGTTTTTTGTTACAAAATTGTTATTTTTGCAATAAAAAAATATTATTTTACCCAAAAGCTCAGACAATTTCGTTTATATCAAGTACTGTTTCTGACTGTAAATCTTTAATAACCCACATTTCGAAGTTTCATTATAAAAATATAGTATAAATATAAATGTGTAAATTAAAACAAAATGGTTCGGTCGGAGCAGGGATTGAACCCACGACCCTTTGCATGCAAGGCAGACATGCTCCACGTGGCCAAAAAATGTATGTTTCTGTTAAATAATGTTATGTTTGCATGGGCTCGTGGGCGCTGCAAACTATGCTATATAAATGTAACTTATAACGATAATTGTCTACTGGGGACTGTAATAGCTAAGTAGCCCAGTGGATAGTGTGTTGGCTTACAAACTGTATGGTCCTCGGTTCGATTCTCCGTGCAGGCGAAAGGTAAAATTTAAAAAATTTATAAAATTGAATAATTTCTTCTACATTATTTGTATTACAGAAAAAGGTGCCAAGAACTAAGGGGGACGCTAAAAAATTTATTTTAAAGCAAATAAAAAATATCATAGACAATCGTTAAATCGCTTATCACAAATTCAGGTTTGTTTGTCCTAAATAAAACACATTATAAGAAATGGGAATTTCGTTTGTCTAAAATTTCATTCCGGAGAAAAGTATTTTTTCTTTGGTTGTACGCTCATAAAACAACCAACTAATTACATTAGAATCGATGATTTGATTTTGTCAAAGAAAACAAGTACATACGGCCGCAAGTTCGGCCAGGCCGAATCTTATGTACCCACCACCATGGATTGCGTAGAAACTTCTACGAAAGACTGTGATTTAGTCCATACATGGTATATATTAGACAAAAAAGTTATGTATAGTTAAGTCTACAAATAATTACGAATCGATATGGACTTTTTGTACCTAGAGAGCCAGAATTGAAATATGGGGGTCGCTTATATGGGGGCTGTATACAATTATGAACTTGATATGGACCAATTTTTGTGTGATTGGGGATCGATTTATCTGAGGGCCATATATAACTATAGACCGATATGGACCTAGTTAGGCATGGTTGTTAACGACCATATACTAGCACAATGTACCAAATTTCAACTCACTCGGATGAAATTTGCTCCTCCAAGAGGCTCCAAAACCAAATCTCGGGATCGGTTTATATGGGGCTATGTACGATTATGGACTGATATGGACCACTTTTGGCATGGTTGTTAAATATATACTACCACCACGTACCAAATTTCAAGCAGATCGGATGAATTTTGCTTCTCCAAAAGGCACCGGAGGTCAAATCTGGGGATCGGTTTATATGGGAGCTATATATAATTATGGACTGATAGGAACCAATTCCTGCATGGTTGTTGGATACCATATACTAACATCACGTACCAAATTTCAACCGAATGGCAAGAATTTTGCTCTTCCAAGGGGCTCTGGAGGTCAAATCTGGGGATCGGTTTATATGGGGCCTATATATAATTATGGACCGATATCGACCAATTTTTGCATGGGAGTTTGAGGCCATATATTAACACCACATACCAAATTTCAACTGAACCAGATGAATTTTGGTCTTCCAAGAGGTTCCGGAGGTCAAATCTGGTGATCGGTTTATATGGGGGCTATATATAATTATGAACCGATGTGGACCAATTTTTGCATGGTTGTTATAGACCATATACTAACATCACGTACAAAATTTCAGCCGGATCGGATGAAATTTGCTTCTCTTAGAGGCCACGCAAGCCAAATAGGGGGATCGGTTTATATGGGGGCTATATATAATTATGGACCGATGTGGACCAATTTTTGCATGGTTGTTAGAGACCATATATTGACACCATGTACCAAATGATCGGATGAAATTTGCTTCTCTAAGAGGCCTCGCAAGCCAAATTTTGGGGTCCGTTTATATGGGGGCTATACGTAAAAGTGAACCGATATGGCCCATTTGCAATACCATCCGACCTACATCAATAACAACTACTTGTGCCAAGTTTCAAGTCGATAGCTTGTTTCGTTCGGAAGTTAGCGTGATTTCAACAGACGGACGGACGGACGGACGGACGGACGGACGGACGGACATGCTCAGATCGACTCAGAATTTCACCACGACCCAGAATATATATACTTTATGGGGTCTTAGAGCAATATTTCGATGTGTTACAAACGGAATGACAAAGTTAATATACCCCCCATCCTATGGTGGTGGGTATAAAAATGAAAAGTAACACTATCAAAAAAGCCAAAACGGCCATCTATCTAACCATCTTGCAGTCTAAAGAGCTTATCCTGATCAATTTGACAAACATTATTTGCGGTGCACCGTATGCGATACCAACACGATTCAAAGTGAATAAAATAACAACAAAATACCAAGAATGCCGTACGACGACACATTCGCATGCATTTTTTCTTAAAAACATATGGCATATATCGATTACATTCATGATTTTGCTATGCAAAGTCTTTTTCATATATATGGTATGCTTTCTATAATAAAAGAAGTGAGATTCTTATTTTCTTCATCATTCTTCATCTCATAATACATTTGAGGAAACCTTCTTTATTACACAAAAAAAAATTGCTTCTGTAACATATACTCCCAAATACATTCTGCTTCAATGGAAGCTCGGTTTTACGAATGCTATGTTGTCAGGCCCGTTCGTTATTTAGAAAAATTCGTTAAATCGAAATGAAATTTTATATGGTGAACTTTTATCAAAACTTTAGTTTTATTACATATTAGAATAAATATATAAGAACTTGGCAAAATTAATGTATATATGTACATGCTTATAGATAATTTCACAAAAAATAATGGACCGTCAATCGAAATCGCAATTCTCCAAATGTTTGGGTTGCAATATTTTTTACTTTTAAACATAAATATTAGTTGAAGTTGAATTTAAGACCCAGAGTATTTCAATTTATTCGTGGTAAGGAAGCTGAATTCATGCGTTTTGCGATTCCGAATATCTACAATAATAATTTTAAAATTCTTTATTTATTTTGGCAAATCGATTTGTCATTTGAGATAGATGGACAGCTAGAAGTCACGCTTTCTATTTTTTACCCACAGTTGTATCTAGCCCCAGTGAGGAGCCACCGTGGTACAATGTTCAGCATGTCCGCCTTGGGTCCAAAGGGTCATAGAATTAATCCTAGTTTCTACCAGGGCTGTGGAGTCGAGTCAATTTTGCTCGACTCCGACACCAGCATTTCTTATTAGCCTCGACTCCGACTCCGGAGTCGACTCCAGGTGGTGTACCTAAATCACATTTTAACAGTATTCCAATTGTAATTTTAAGGTGTAGTGTTCCAAAAATAGACCGATATTAGTATTCTATTTTGCCATATGTGTTTATATGTCCTAAAGAACCCTAATTTTAAATTGTATACGACTCGAAGACAAATCTCAGCATTTTTGGGTTGTAAAGAACTTACATTTTAATGTCAGGCCAATACATTAAAATACGACACAAGACTGTATAGGGACCACATCAAAATATGGGTAGATAACAACAATCTACAGAATATGTATTTATAAAAAAAAAATTCAAAAAATAATTAGGCTTCCAGAAGTTTAACAAGTATATACGGCCGTAAGTTCGGCCAGGCCGAAGCTTATGTACCCTCCACCATGGATTGCGTAGAAACTTCTACTGAAGCCGATGGCAAAGTATCTTAAAACTTCCTAACACCGTAATATATACCACATAGTCCATACGTGGTATATATTAAACTAAAAAAGACCGATTAAATACGTATATAATTAAGTTTAAAGTTTCTATAGAAATAAAGTTTTGACAATATAAAATTTTGACAACATTTTCTATAGAAGTAAAATTTGGAAAAAATTTTCTATAGAAATAAAATTTTGACAAAATTTTCTATAGAAATAAAATTTTGTCAAAATTTTCTATAGAAGTAAAATTTTGACAAAATTTTCTATAGAAACAAAATATTGACAAAATTTTCTATAGAAATAACATTTTGACAATGTTTTCTATAAAAATAAAATTTTGGTAGATTATTTTTGGCTCGAGTGGCAACCATGATTATGAACCGATATGGACCAATTTTTGTGTGATTGGGGATCGGCTATATATAACTATAGACCGATATGGACCAATTTTGGCATGGTTATTAGCGGCCTTATACTAACACCACGTTGCAAATTTCAACCGGATCGGATGAATTTTGCTCCTCCAAGAGGCTCCGGAGATCAAATCTGGGGAACGGTTTATATGGGGGCTAATATAATTATGGACCGATATGGACCAATTCTTGCGTGTTTGTTAGAGACCACATTCTAACACCATGTTCCAAATTTCAACCGGATCGGAGGAATTTTGTTCCTCTAAGAGGCTCCGGAGGTCAAATCTGTGGGTCGGCTTATATGGGGGCTATATATAATTATGGGTCGATGTGGACCAATTTTTGCATGGTCATTAGAGAACATATACCAACACCATGTACCAAATTTCAGCCGGATCGGATGAAATTTGCTTCTCTTAGAGGCTCCGCAAGCCAAATCAGGGGATCGGTTTATATGGAGGCTATATATAATTATGGAGCGATGTGGACCAATTTCTGCATGGTTGTTAGAGACCATATACTAACACCATGTACCAAATTTCAGCCGGATCGGATGAATTTTGCTTCTCTTAGAGCAATCTCAAGCCAAATTTGGGGGTCCGTTTATATGGGGGCTATACGTAAAAGTGGACCGATATGGACCAATTTTTGCATGGTTGTTAGAGACCATATACTAACACTATGTACCAAATTTCAGCCGGATCGGATGAAATTTGCTTCTCTTAGAGCAATCGCAAGCCAAATTTGGGGGTCGTTTATATGGTGGCTATACGTAAAAGTGGACCGATATGGCCCATTTGCAATACCATCCGACCTACATCAATAGCAACTACTTGTGCCAAATTTCAAGTCGATAGCTTGTTTCGTTCGGAAGTTAGCGTGATTTCAACAGACGGACGGACGGACATGCTCAGATCGACTCAGAATTTCACCACGACCCAGAATATATATACTTTATGGGGTCTTAGAGCAATATTTCGATGTGTTACAAACGGAATGACAAAGTTAATATACCCCCATCCTATGGTGGAGGGTATAAAAAGTAACATCCTAATATTAATCTATATAGGCATTTTATAAAAAAATAAATCTATATAAAAAAGAAAAATACACAAAAATCAAAATGTGGGGCTAATCAGATAGAAAGTTTAGATGTTAAAAATGTAATGTGTCGGATATAGAAAACAAACGTAGCATACAACAGATAACACGAATAGCTGGACAATTACCAATATTGTTTCTATAGAAATAAAATGGTGAAACATCGATTTATAAATGGTCTATCAGTCTATCATCAAATTAGTGAAACAAAATCATCAAAAAATCTTCATCAAATTGATGTAGAAATTACATTGTTTTTATGAAATCCCCAGCAAAAAAGCGTCGCCAAAAAAGCAATGAAAATGTTCTTTTTGGATCCGGAAGTGGTGCAAAATTGACACAGAAGCGATGAATTTAATATGGGCTTTTTTGCTGGGTCGGTATTCAATTTGATGTTTTCAGTTTTCAGTTGAAAAACACCGTCATCAACTCAATGAAGAAACTTACATCAATTTTTGGTCATCATTTTGATGAAAATCTTTCATTCATTTGATGAATTCAGTAATCAAGTTGAAGAAAATTTTCATTTATATTTTTCCGCCCCCATATATGACAAACTCTAACAATTACATTATTTCCACATATTTTAATTATTATAAATTTTTTTAAGTGATGATTTAATTAAAATTTAGAAGAATAGAAAATAAAACAACAAAAATCTTCAAATGGGACATACTTGTTGTGTTGCAAAGTTTTTTGTGCTTTTATTGCTAAAACACACACACAAAAGCAATGCCTTTGAGAAAATCCGTTATGTCTGCTGCATGTGAAATTTGTTGAAGAATAAATAAATTCGTTTGTGAAGTGACATTTATTGTGATCGCACGTTCATAAAAAAGCTCCAATTCGAAAAAGTATTGCAA
Organism: Haematobia irritans; assembly: GCF_050003625.1. Classification (NCBI taxonomy): domain Eukaryota; kingdom Metazoa; phylum Arthropoda; class Insecta; order Diptera; family Muscidae; genus Haematobia; species Haematobia irritans. Next base: position 101,982,663 of record NC_134397.1, on the reverse strand, counting down.
ATTGGAGGTGTTTTAAGTATTGTAAGTTTAAACGGAGTGCTATATAGTTCGAGAAATTTTAGTAATATATAAAAATATTTGTGGCGTTTACAAACATTTTAAAGGTTACCAAAATAGTGATACGATATGTAACAGCACATTCACACAAAAATTTCCTGTAAAAGGCATCTTGTAAACGTTCATATATTTATTGAAATACATTGCGGCAACAAGAGAAACTCCAACGGCCGATTTAGCGATTTGGAAAAAAATATAGTAAACAAGAAGTATATACCACAAGAAGTAAGCATCGAAAGGCACCGTGAAGAGACTTCTCACCCTGGAAAATTAGGTGAATTATTCGTCATATGTTAGAAGATCGACAGATCTGACGATGGGATATTAACGTACTGAATACGTCAAATATTTGACGAACACGATAACCATAGTGATATATTTAGGGCCTGGTCACAGTATAAAGAATTTCGAGGAGCACAGTTGGTAAGTAACTAAATTTAAACGTTCACCTTAATTTAATATTCTTACTACATGTATATGTTGTTATTTCGTTTAGATCAACATGGACTTCGGAGTACTACATAAATACTGCACACCAATATTAGACTGGGTAACCAAACTGATATAGTATGTTGGTACAATTTAATTGAGAAAGAACACTATGCTAAAAATGCTGGCATTAGACAGGTTTTTGATAAAATTGATGTGCAAACGCAGGTTTGTTATGAAAAAAAAAATAGTACAATTATGCATATCATTAAATAACTAATATTTAAATCTGCCTTTATAGCCTCATCATTTATGATGCGTTTGACTTGGTGTCTATATGGCTACTTATTTCCAACATCAAAATACGTCCGAAAGAATAAAAATGGAAAATACGTATGGAGAATACTCCCACACGGATGAAAAAGACTGATTTTCATATGTTTGGGTGTAAAAATTATATGTTTGGAACTCAAATTTTAAACACAATATTTTTAAGTGCAAGCGTATAATGTTCATAAACTAGCATAATATGTTTGGGACATATATGTTAATATGTTAGAACATATTATGTTTGGGACATAAAATGCTTGTAAATATAATATGCTTGGATGCAAACATATATTAATTTAGAAATAGACTATAAACATATATGTGTTTAGAAAGAGAGACATAAAGTGTATGCTGGAAGTAAAATAATGAAAGTAACCAATTGGCGCCTTAAAAATATATATACACAAAGAAAATTCCATTAAAGATTGGAAAAATACTATGTGTGAATATAAACAAGTATAAATTTACAAATTTGGAGTAAACATATATATGTTGTGATATAAGACCGCCAAAAATTGTATATGCTTAAGTAAAAAGATTGAAATGAGTATTCGGAGAGAAAATTCATTCGGAACCAAGAGAAAAGACATTTAAAAAAAGCATGAGTTTTGTTTATCATTTTCGCATTACGGGCACTTTTTTTGTTTCGTCAAAACAAATCGAAACGTACACTGAAAAAACAGTGAAGCCCACCAGGAAGAAAACTTTCGGTTAATTTTAGAAAATTTTGAATATTTGTAGAAAATTTTAACTAAACAGTATTACAAACGTTGGCATCACGCCGATGTCATAAAAATAAGTAAATATTTTCGACAAATACAAGAAAATTTATTAGACATAACTCTTTTCACTTGTTAAGGAAAATTTTGTAGTTTGAAGAAAAAATTTGGTGTTCAAAATTGCAAGAATGTCTTTAGTGACATACGAAGTTCACCATGGACGCATTTTTGGTAAATTTTACAAATTTAAAGAAATTCTGAACTATTTTGTGGAAGACACGAATTTAGTTAATCTTTATGCTTCATTTGAGTATATTTTTTTCTCGGGTTTAGTTAATTTAACTAACGTACACAAAAAAGTATTAGAGTAAAGAAAACTTTCTCCAAACATAATATTTCTATGAACTAAAATAAAGTTAAATTGGCTTTAGTGAAATAGAGAGTTCACTTTTTTTTGAGTGTAGGACGAGTAAGTCAAAATATTCAAACAAAGGTAATTAAAGGGATCTTCATAAAAACTAAGGGAAGGGCACTATACACTGAAAAATAACATGCCCGGTTCCAAAGATTGTGTCTCTATTTTAAAAATTTTGGTATTGATTCCGAGCCAATGAAGCCGAGAATTCTAAGACACAATTCTCTTTTAAATGTGGGTTTTGTGTATTTGACTCTATGAAGCAAATTTTATTTTTTCGCTTTTTCAGCTTTTTTCATATGCTATAAAAAGTCCGTTAAGAACAAGACAGTAGAAATTGTGCTATGTTTCAAGTAAAAACGTCTTTAAGATAAAGTGTTGAAAAACATGTCCTATTTTTTAACGATTTTTGTTTTGTAGTCAAGATGCAAAAATGCAACAAATTTGAAGACAATTTCATTAGTTTTAAAGATTTTTTTCTGAATTATTAAAGTCAAGGTGACCGTAGTTCAAAATTTTTTTCTTTCATGTTATGATACCCATTTTCAAATCAAATCACTTAATTATAAGGACAACACGACTTCATTGAAAAGTTTGTCGACTTTTGAACATGGAAAAAACTTTATATTAGAAAAATGCGTCGTCTAAGCTAAGCAAAATTTGTATTCTTATTTTAAGGACATGAAATCTTTGGCCACACGACAATATTTTTTTCAGTGTACTCTTTTTAGAGTTGTTGCAGTAAAATGAAAACATTGGGAAACGGTGAAAAATTAAACAGTAAGATCTATAAAAACAAAGTTTAGTTCCTCTTTATTAATAAGTAGTCCAAGAGGAGTTGACGGATACTTTCGAAAATAAAAGCGGACATTGAGTTCGAGTTTTGTCACTAAAATTATTTCTCATTTTAACGGCAAAACTCGCATCGGTAAAACCAGAATAACATTATAACTTTTTTAGGCAAATTGTATTATAACTTGGTTGGGAATGATCCAAAGCAACAATTGAATAAGTTTATTTTCTTTAGAATAAATTATTAAAGCAAGCAAACAATTGTTCACACCTAAATAAATTTATGTGTTGGTTGTAAAATTATTGTTTCGAATTTAAATATAATGTGCTTTTGAATGGTTATCGTTAACTTTAGGATTCGATGGAAAAATATTTAAATATTACTCGACTTCACATTCTTCTTTTGTAAGAGTTTTTTGAATTTCTTCGAAAATTTCAAACTTGTGTACAAAACCCTTTTTTGTTACAAATTTTTTATTTTTGCAATAAAAAATAATATATGATTTGAAATCAGTCCATTTCGTTTATATCAAGCACTGTTCTTTTCTGAATGTAAGTCTTTTATAAGACACACTTTACAGTTTCGTAGTAGAAAGTTAATATAGTAGTATGTAATGTTGAACACCTTTGGGGATATTCCGAACGTATTTGGAATATACGTAAAAAAATATATGTAAAAAAAAAAATAAAAAATGGTGTCGGTCGCAGAGATCGAACCCAGGACCCTTGGCATGCAAGGCGGACGTACCAACCACTGCTCCACGTCGCCAACAAATGGATGTTTAACAATGTTATATTGTTAAACAATGTTATGTTTGTATCGGCTCGTGGGCGCCGCAAGCTATGCTATATAAATATGACTTATAACGATAATTATCTCTTGATGACCATAACAGCTACGTAGCCCAGTGATTAGTGTGCTGGCTTACAAACTGTGTGGTCCGCTGTTCGAATCCCCGTCCGGCAAAAGGTAAAATTTTAAAAAATTATAAAATTTAATAATTTCTTCTACAATGTTTGTATTACAGAAAAAGGTGATAAGAACTAAAAAACTCATGGAAGTGAGAAAAATGTGAGGGAATATACATTTAGGCAAAAAAAAAAAAAATTGAGCACAATCTTCTTTGGGAGAAAATTCTTCTAAGCATATAATATTTTTGGGTTCAAAATGTTTCCAAATATATTATATGTTCACATAATAACATATAGTTTTTTGGAAGACAACATTATTGAATTCGGATGGAAAAATACATAATGTTTGGAACTTAGACTACCCAAACATATTATATTGTTTAGACCAATATGCTTTTAAACATATTATATATTGGAAGAAATCAAATATATAAATGTTTGGGCAATACCCAAAAATGTATATGCTTGAAGCAAAATGTGTTTGGGAGTATATGTTACAGAAGCGATTTTTTTTGAGGGTGCAAGAATCGTCAATATTTCTAGCAGAAAGTATACCAGAAGTAGACAACCACTTGCATTTTTTTTAAAGACAAATTAGAATATTAAACTTTTTATTGTTGTTATTGGAGATATCAATTTAGAAAATGGTGACTACAATTATTATATTTATCTAGACCAAGAGTACTTTTATAATATTAAATCAGCTAACACAAAACACTTTTCGAAAATACTAATCATTTTAAGCGAATAATAATGGCTTATATTCCAATAGGGTCAATAAAAAGATTTCTCATCTATAAGTATATTTATGTTAATATTATATGAAACGCTGAAAACGTATTTATGTAAATTTTTGATTAATATCATATGCATACCTTTTCCATTCACAAATCTAAGTTAATATTGAAATTTATAATCCATTAATAATCGCAAGTATAGTGAATAATATTTTTAAGATTTTTTGATTAAAAAAATTTTCTTATTCATTTAAAATATTTGTAATTATATTGGATATTGTAAAATTTAGAACTAGTTTCTAAGTCGGAAACCAAAGTTCAGTTCGATGTCAGTGTGTCATTGTTTAAATGTAAAATATACATTAGTTTGATGCAATGTAGTCATTGAAGTAATGTAATTTAAATGAATAAATTACGTACTTTTGATGAATACCTTTCATTGCAGGATATTCATTGTATAGAGACTATCGGACATCAAATTTTCATCGAAATGAAGAAAAAAATACATCAATTAAATGACACTTTTTCTTCAAGATGGTGAAACTATTTCATTAAATTGATGAATATATTTGATGAAAAATTGATGTAAAATTCTATACGATGATGAAATGCGTTGTAAGCTCAAAATCGAAGAAAAATTTCATCAAATTAATGTTGAAAATCATCATATTGATGAAGTTTTTCCATTCAGTGTAGAGGCCATTAATTTAATGTAAATTTCTAGAGGCTTTGATGAAACAAACATTCTCCCAAAAGAGCGGCTCAGATGGCACGTTGGCAGAGGTTTAATTTAAAATTACAACTTTCAAGGACATCAGGTGTGTATGGAGATTTCTCAAGTAATTATCTCCATACACAAAATCTGGGCCGACGGACATATTAATATTAACATATATGTCGCAAAGATGTTATGCTAGTTTATGAACATTATTATACATGCACTTAAGAATAATGTGCTAAAAATTCTATTTCCAAACATATAATTTTTATACCGAAACATTTGTAGTTGTAAATATAATGGTCACTGCCCGAGAAGAAACAGTGTTAGTATTTTAGTCAGTTATTCTAGTTAATGAAGTATTTCCAACTACTTTCAATTTAGGAAATTATTGCTGGATCAGGTAAATTGTAATATTAAACAAAGTAAAGTTAAACAAAAACTTTACTTAATCGAAACAAAATCGCTCAACTAAATTGATGACATAATTTCTTTCCAAAGACACTTTTTTTGATGTATCTATAAAAGTAAGATAGAATATAGAGAGTGGCTTTACAATATCTTAAAACGTCCTTATTCAAATTTCGTTTCCGTTGCCGAGTAGACAAATTTACTTAAGGTTAGCCATATAAAAATTAGTTTAAATATGATTCTAATTTTAAATGCATTAGGGATGCTGGCTTTTGACATGAATTCTCAGCAAGTTGTACCACATACCATGTCCGTCCGCTCAGCACGTAACACACTACTTACAGTCACTAAAAATGATCAGGGATATTTTTTCCATCTTGTGCTGCAGGTTGCCTCACTTAAAGAGCGGAATATGAAACTCGAAACTTATTTTGCAACAAATCAACTCATGTGTAACACGCACATCCGCAATCCGAATTGATTGATAAGAACTTGCCAATTGTGCGATCGAGAAGCTCTGCAAGGCAAATGTTTGACATGACATGTGCATGATTGTGTTTTCTTGAATGTACGAACAGAAAACCAAGAGTTGATTTTGGTGGCAGGATAATAACCATGTGATTGGAAATATCTTTCGCTTATCGAATGTCGCTATGGGTAAGTAGCATACAGCTCAAACGATATGGTTCGCAAAGCGAGATTATTTTTACCAACCAAACAACGAATGGGTATGTGTTGATTAAGATACTACACGAAAAAAAATAATTCTTCTCACCCAAACTTTTAGACAAACAAATATCCTTTTCCATTTGCTTTTCGCTGTAATTGCATCTTCGCTCTAATCTTTCGTTTATTTCGTTCTTAGCACGATTTTTTCAAATACAAACAATGTAGAAGAAATTTGCGATTATATAATTTTTTTAAATTTTACCTGTCGCCTGGACGGAGAATCGGACCGAAGCCAACACACTATCCACTGGGCTACGTATCTGTTATCAACAGACAATTATCGGTATAGCTATCAAAGCACAAGCAACGCACAGTGTCAAGCAGTTATATTTATAGATCATAGTTTTGGGCTCCCAAGAACCGATGTAAAGAAACTTAACAATATCATACCCTTTAGATGACCACACCGTTAGAAAAAATATGTTTTTCATATGTTCCGATATAAACAAAATGTGTTTCGGGCACAATTTTTAAACACAATATATTTAAGTGCAAACATGTAATGTTCCTAAACTAACACTAAATGTTTGGGACACATATGTTAATATGTTAGAATATATTATGTTTGGGGCATGAATGTTTTATAAAAATAATATGTGTGAATGTAAACATATATAAATTTACAAATTTCGAGTAAACATATATATGTTGTGACATTTTATTCAGAGAGCGGCAGAGAGAGAGAGTATAGAGAAAGAAATAGAGATGGAAACCGCGAGGGTTGACGAAAGATATCAACATAACACAGCGAGAGAATGAAAAGAGAGCAATTTCTGTGAAACCGCTTGTATGTTGTTTCGGAAAACTGTTTTATGATAAGGCCAAAAATTTGATAAGGTTAAATATTAAATTTAGGTTAAATATTATTTAATTTGAGTATTAGAATAAAGAGAATATACATTCGGAACCAAGAGAATAGACATTTGAAAAAAAACAGCATGTGTTTTCGCCTTGAGATCAGCATTTTATGTATTTGTGGGCATTTGTGTTTTGTTTATCATTTTGGCATTATGGGCACAATTTTTTTTCTTGGTTCGTTAAAAGAAATAGGAACGTATGCTAACCATTGCTCCACGTGGCCAACAAATGTATGTTTCTGTTAAATAATGCTATATAAATGTAACTTATAACGATAATTGTCTATTGCACGCAGAGAAGGAATATGATCACCTCAAACATATTTCAAGAGCAAAATGTTATTTTTGTATGGTGACCATGTAACATGTTTGTCACTGAAATGTTATTTTCTCGTCAAATATAACCTGCTTGTCAAAATCAGATACATGATTTCCGAGAAAATAACATGGTTGCGAAAACCATGTTACATGGTCACCACCCAAAAATATCATTTTGCTCTTAAAACATGTTTGAGGTGATCATATTCCTTCTCTGGGTGTGGTGACTATAACAGCTACGTTGCCCAGTGGTAGTGTGTTGACTTACAAATTGCATGGTTCCCGGTTCGATTCTCCGTCCAGGCGAATGGTAAAATTTAAAAAAAAATATAAAATTGAATAATTTCTTCAACATTACTTCTATTACAGAAAAAGGTGCCAAGAACTAAAAATTTCGTGGAAGTGAAAATTATGTGAGGGAATGAGCACAATCTTCTTGGGGAGAAAATTCTTCCAAGCATATAATATTTTTGGGCTCAAAATGCTTCCAAACATATAATATGTTCACATAAAACAAACATAATAATGTTTCGGCAATATCCAATAACATATGTGCTTCCTGCAAAATATGTTTGGAACATATGTTAGAGAAGCGATTTTTTTTGAGGGCACTTTATTAAAAATACATCTTTTGAAAACTGAAATATAGTAATTTACCATATATTGCTAAGATGTTCACAAGATTTCGAAAAGATGTTCGGTGTCTTATTACAGACTTAAAGTGAGAAAAGAACAGTGCTTGAAACGAAACGAACTGTGATTTCGGAAAAAATAATTATTTTTTTTTATTGCAAAGATAAAAATTTTGTAACAAAAAAAATTTTTGGTGATAAAAGTTTGAAATTTTCGAAGGAATTAAAAAAGTGTAAAAAAAGAACAACATTTCCGATATACGTTTTCCAAACGATTCTTCTTTGGTACACGTTCGAATTTTCCACTAAAAACTAAATTTGAAGCGCAGTGATACATTTGGAGACGATTATATTTTTGTCAAATCTTGTCATATTATGGATGGACAAGATTCAGGACATTGAATGCGAAACATTTCATAGTTCTAAATTTATTGATTGAAAAAAAGTAACCATCAAAACCACGTTTGTGGCGTGGAAACCGAACACACCAACTAGGTTTTTTTTCAGGGATCCCGTTCCCGGGATTTCGCCATTTTGTCGCTCCCGCTTTCCCGAGAAGCTTTCTTTGCAGTATTAGTAAATTTTGAGTCTAATGTGAGAGGAATAAACAAAATAATTTAAGTGTGTTTGGTATTTTCTTCCCGCTTCCCCGGGAAGTTTTCTTTGCAGTATTAGTCAATTTTGAGTCTAAGTAGAGAGGAATAAACAAAATAATTTAAGTGTGTTTGGTATTTTTATTTAGATAAAATAAAATATGAAATGAAATAATTTTAGTAAAAATTTTCAATTACTTTCGAAATACCATTATCCTATTTAAATATGGTACCAATCAGTAATAGTTTCCTTGTCCGACGTACATAGTCATGGGTTCTATCCCAGGTTCTAACGGGCTACCAATTGGGTAAAAGAAGGTTGCTCTTCCTAATTTTTTATCGTCATCTTTCTTTAAACCGGCATTCCAATAGACTGGCAGACTAAGTAAACCTTTATAAACAAAGGGTCATTTTACCTTATATAACCACTTGTGCAATTGCATAATTTCAAAATATTTTCATTATAACCCAGCAAAAAAATTTGGAAGTTCTTCCAAAGGCACAATTTTAAAAGCACTTCCAGAAGATGCACTCCCAATGATGTTCTTTATTTTAACTACCCAGGAAGTTCTTTTAATTCAATTTTTATAACTTGGTTTTTTCATACTTTTAATGGGTAATTTTAACTTTTTTTGTTTCAAATACGTTAAAAACGGAGTAAAAATTCATAAAATGGTACAAATCACTTAAATTTTGTCGAAAAAAATGCAAAATCCAATCTGAAAAATTGTGAATTTTTGAAAATATTTGAGGTCAAACGTTTCCGACAAGCGTTAGAATCCATAAAAAATTATAAAAATTATTTATTTGACAAAATATCACCGAATTTTTGTAATTTACATCCAAAACATTGAATTCGGATCACACCTAAAGAAGTGATGCAAATTCAGTGCAACGGCTGCTGAAATGGAGAACTTCCGTCCTATGACAAGCCCATGTTAAATTCATCGCTTCTGCGTCAATTTTGCACCACTTCCGGATCCAAAAAGAACATTTTCATTACTTTTTTGGCGACGCTTTTTTTTGCTGGGTACACGCAAAAAATAATTCTTTCCTCCCAAACGAAATTTTAGACAAACAAAGTTCCTTTCTCATTTGCTTTTCGCTGTAAGGAAGTGTATTTGGAAGAAAAGTGTATACTTTTTGTGATAAACGTTTATTCTTTTCCAGGATGTAAAAACAATTTCATAAAGACAAACTCAAAAACAAAAACATTGTTTTCTTGCTAATTGCATTTTCCCTCACATCTTCGTGGTTTTTTAGTTCTTAACACCTTTTCCTGTAATACCAACGATGTAGAAGAAATTATACGATTTTATAAATTTTTAAAATTTTTTTACCTTTCGCCTGGACGGAGAATCGAACCACGGACCATGCACTTTGTAAGCCAACACACTAACCACTGAGCTATGTACCTGTTATGGTCATCAATAGATAAATATCCATATAAGTTATATTTATATAGCATAGCTAGCGGCGCCCACGAACCGAATAAACAAAGTTTATTTAACAGAAACAAACATTTAGTTTGGCACCGTGGAGCAGTGGATGCTACGTCCGACTTGCATGCCAAGGGTCGTGGGTTCGATCCCTGCTTCGACCAAAGTTTTTTTTTTTTTTTTTTTTTAATATGTTCCAGATATGTTCGGACGATTCCGAAAAAATGTTCAACATTACATTGTAGTATATTAAATTTTGAACTGTAAAATGTGTCTTATTAAAGACCTAAAGTCAGAAAAGAACAGTGTTTGATATAAACGAAATGGACTGTGTTGTTGTTTCAAAACTAACTTTTTTTATTGAAAAAATAAAAATTTTGTAACAAACGAATTTTTTTGGTGATAAAAGTTTAAAATTTTCGAAGCAATTCAAAAAACTCTAACAAAACAAAAACGTTTCGGTACACGTTTTTCAAACGTTTTTTTCTTTGCGTGTATTGAGGGTATTTGATTATGAAATATTAAAATGGGACTTTTATTATGATAGTTACCATAGACAAATTAGAAGAAGACGCAGTCTTGTCATTGCAAAACTTAAGCACCACAGGACTCTGTCAACAAGATATCATGAAGTTGCGTCGACGTGTCACTCAAATGTACTGCCGTTTGCGTCGGAAAATATCATAACATTTGTGTTTTTCATAATTTTCTGAATTAAAAACCACAAAAGCAATACCAAAACTATTGTAGAAAATTAAAATAAATCGAATATTTATTGTGGTTTTATGTGAATATTGCTGTTTTCATTTATTCCTGGGCAGAGCTGCTTTGGAAAAAATTCACAAATAAAACAATTTTTTTCTCGTAGCCCTCTACACCTTGACATTTGTTTTCTCTCTATAATACTACGTTCGCACTAGACACGAAATCGTCGTAAACGAGGATTTTGGCCGAAATCCTCCTAGATCTCAGTAGATTTGCAATAGGCAAATATCAGCTGGCTCGTAGTGGATTTCAACAAAATCACTTTCAAAATCCCCTATACTGCTTTGTACAACTTTGGTTTTAGTACTAAAAATGCCCTTTTTGCAACCCTGGCCCAATTTTCTTGTAGATGAATTTGTGTATGCGTGTGCACATACGGGATAAAAATTTGGATGCCTTGATATTTTTAAGAAGTTACTTATAAGGATGAAGTTCCAAAGGATTAACACAAGAGTACGAAAATATACCTAATCTAATCAAAATCCTCAAAACTGTTGCTGAGTAATACTACGTTCGCACTAGACACGAAATCGTCGTAAACGAAGATTTTGGCCGAAATCCTCCTAGATATCAGTAGATTTGCAATAGGCAAATATCAGCTGGCTTGTAGAGGATTTCAACAAAATCACTTTCAATTTTCCTTGTAGATGAATGTGTGTGTGCGTGTCCACATACGGGTTTGTGTTTGTATTGATATATTTACAAACAACTGTTAAATCCTCAAATATACGAAATCTCGTTATTTTGCAAGTCCGAACATTTGAGAATTGTAAAGAGATTTGGGTTCTAAATAGCGAGAGTTCGTGCATATATGTTAGTGACTGTTTTAAGGCGGTGACATCGATAAAACAGATAATTTCGCTTAGCTAAAACAAAACTTGTACACTAAAAAAATAAAAAATTATTGGTTTAAACACTAAATATTACAATTTTTTAAAATTTTGTATGGTAAGTTTTAGTGTTTTTTACAGCCTGGAAGAAAATGGGGAAAATGAAATATTAATTTGTAATTCCAATTATCTAAATATTTTAATTTCTAAAAATGTAAATTAATTCATTGTATGTAATTAAAAATTTGGAGAATATTTAATGTTGAAAGTAATTATGTATGTTGTTGAAACCATAGAAATATTTTATGAAACATGGCTATTAAATTAATTAATCAAACAATTTAAAACGGAAAAATTTTCAATGATATGCATAGTTAAATAAATTACGCCAATAATTGAAAATATTCTTTAATAGTAATAAACAGCTTTAATTAGTTTCATAATTGTAATAATATTATAATTGTAATAATAATATAATAACCAGTTTGGTTTATGCAATTACTGAGTTTATTAAAATTATCGAATTATTTTAATAACCTTAATGTTACTATTAATTAATTATAGTAAAAAACCAGCTACAAACATTTTTGTTCATCATTTTATTAGCAATCATTGAAAAGAGCTACGTAGCATACAAGTACAAATTATGGAATAAAGGGGCAAACATAACATTTCATTCATACACTGTTAGAAAAATATGTTTTTCATATGTTGCGATATAAATAAAATGTGTTTCGGGCACAATTTTTAAACACAATATATTTAAGTGCTAACGTGTAATGTTCCTAAACTAAAACTAAATTTTTGTTAAAAGGTTAGAATATATTATGTTTGGGGCATTAATGTTTCATAAAAATAATATGTGTGAATGTAAGAATACAAACATACAAATTTCGAGTAAACATATAAAGGGTGATTCTTTTGAGGTTAGGATTTTCATGCATTAGTATTTGACAGATCACGTGGGATTTCAGACATGGTGTCAAAGAGAAAGATACTCAGTATGCTTTGACATTTCATCATGAATAGACTTACTAACGAGCAACGCTTGCAAATCATTGAATTTTATTACCAAAATCAGTGTTCGGTTCGAAATGTGTTTCGCGCTTTACGTCCGATTTATGGTCTACATAATCGACCAGGTGAGCAAACAATTAATGCGATTGTGACCAAGTTTCGCACTCAGTTTACTTTATTGGACATTAAACCAACCACACGAATGCGTACAGTGCGTACAGAAGAGAATATTGCGTCTGTTTCTGAGAGTGTTGCTGAAGACCGTGAAATGTCGATTCGTCGCCGTTCGCAGCAATTGGGTTTGTGTTATTCGACCACATGGAAGATTTTACGCAAAGATCTTGGTGTAAAACCGTATAAAATACAGCTCGTGCAAGAACTGAAGCCGAACGATCTGCCACAACGTCGAATTTTCAGTGAATGGGCCCTAGAAAAGTTGGCAGAAAATCCGCTTTTTTATCGACAAATTTTGTTCAGCAATGAGGCTCATTTCTGGTTGAATGGCTACGTAAATAAGCAAAATTGCCACATTTGGAGTGAAGAGCAACCAGAAGCCGTTCAAGAACTGCCCATGCATCCCGAAAAATGCACTGTTTGGTGTGGTTTGTACGCTGGTGGAATCATTGGACCGTATTTTTTCAAAGATGCTGTTGGACGCAACGTTACGGTGAATGGCGATCGCTATCGTTCGATGCTAACAAACTTTTTGTTGCCAAAAATGGAAGAACTGAACTTGGTTGACATGTGGTTTCAACAAGATGGCGCTACATGCCACACAGCTCGCGATTCTATGGCCATTTTGAGGGAAAACTTCGGAGAACAATTCATCTCAAGAAATGGACCGGTAAGTTGGCCACCAAGATCATGCGATTTGACGCCTTTAGACTATTTTTTGTGGGGCTACGTCAAGTCTAAAGTCTACAGAAATAAGCCAGCAACTATTCCAGCTTTGGAAGACAACATTTCCGAAGAAATTCGGGCTATTCCGGCCGAAATGCTCGAAAAAGTTGCCCAAAATTGGACTTTCCGAATGGACCACCTAAGACGCAGCCGCGGTCAACATTTAAATGAAATTATCTTCAAAAAGTAAATGTCATGGACCAATCTAACGTTTCAAATAAAGAACCGATGAGATTTTGCAAATTTTATGCGTTTTTTTTTAAAAAAAAGTTATCAAGCTCTTAACAAATCACCCTTTATATGTTGTGATATTTTATTCAGAGAGAGAGAGAGAGAGAGAGTATAGAGAAAGAAATAGTGATGGAAAGCGGGAGGGAGTAAAGAGAATAGACATTTGAAAAAACCAGCATTAACAGGCATTATGGGCACAATTTTGTTCTTGGTTCGTTAAAAGAAATCGGAACGTACGAGGAGTAAGTCAAAATATTCAGGCAAAGGAAATTAAAAAAAACGGTGGAAATATAAAAACGTTACAAAGGGATCATCATAAAAATAACGAAAGTCACTATACTCTTTTTAGAGTTGGGACAGTACAATGAAAAAAGGAGGAAACAGTGAAAAATTAAACAGTACACGCAGAGAAGGAATATGATCACATCAAACATGTTTCAAGAGCAAAATGTTATTTTTGTATGGTGACCATGTAACATGTTTGTCACTATGTTATTTTCTCGTCAAATATAACCTGCTTGCCGAAATCGGATACATGATTTCCGAGAAAATAACATGGTTGCGAAAATCATGTTACATGGTCACCACCAAAAATAACATTTTGCTCTTAAAACACGTTTGAGGAGATCATACTCCTTCTCTGGGTATAGAATGTATAAAGACAAAGTTTAGTTGCTCTTTATTAACAAATTGTCCAAGAGGAGTTGACGGACACCTTCAAATATAAAAGCGGGCATTAAGTTCGAGTTTTGCAGCTAAAACAATTGAAAAAGTTTATTTTATTTAAAATGAATTATTAATAACCCACATTTCCTACCCTACAAGGACAAAAAAAGTTCCCTACTTTCCCATACATTCCCAAACAATTTTCCCTACACTATTTTCGTTAAATTTAAACAAATTTTACAAAAAAATGGTTCTAAGTACTTTATTATCTTAAAACATGAAAATGCAACGTATATAACCTAGAAAATAAATTTGTATTACCACCACGGTTGCCACAGTTGGTAGAATTCTACCAAAAATAGTATTTTTTTTTTAAATCTCTATACACGTACGGAAAAGACTGTTTTTCATATGTTTGGGTGTAAAAATTATATGTTTGAAACTCAAATTTTTAAACACAATATTTTTAAGTGCAAGCATATAATGTTCATAAACTAGCATAACATGTTTGGGACATATATGTTAATATGTTAGATATATTATGTTTGGGACATAAAAGGTTTGTAAATATAATATGCTTGGATGCAAACATATATTAATTTAGAAATAGACTATAAACATATATGTGTTTAGAAAGAGAGACAAAAAGTGTATGCTGGAAGTAAAATAATGAAAGTAACCAATTGGCGCCTTAGAAATACACAAAGAAAATTTCAATAAAGATTGGAAAAATACTATGTGTGAATATAAACAAGTATAAATTTACAAATTTGGAGTAAACATATATATGTTGTGATATAAGACTTCGCCAAAAATTGTATATGCTTAAGTAAAAAATACTAAAATGAGTATTCGAGAGAAAATTCATTCGGATTTGAAAAAAGAGCATGAGTTTTGTTTATCATTTTCGCATTACGGCACAATTTTTTTTTTGTTTTGTCAAAACAAAACAAATCGGAACGTAGGACGAGTAAGTCAAAATATTCAAACAAAGGTAAATAAAGGGATCTTCATAAAAACTAACGATAGGGCACTATACACTGAAAAAAAGCATGCCCGGTTCCAAAGATTGTGTCTCTACTTTAACAATTTTGGTATTGATTTCGAGCCAATGAAGCGGATAATTCAAGTAAGAATACTTTTAAGACACAATTCTCTTTTAAATGTGGGTTTTGTGTATTTGACTCTACACTGAAAAAACAGTGAACCCACCAGGAAGAAAACTTTTGGTTAATTTTAGAAAATTTTTAATATTTTTAGAAATTTTTAACTAAACAGTATTACAAACGCTGGCATCACGCCGATATGACAAAAATAAGTAAATATTTTTCGACAAATTCAAGAAAATTTATTATACATAAATAATTTTTTTCACTTGATAAGAAAATTTTGTAGTTTGAAGGAAAAAATTGGAGTTCAAAATTACAAGAATGGCTTTAGTGACATATGAAGTTCATGATGGATGTATTTTTAATAAAATTTACAAATTTAAAGAAATAATGAACTATTTTGTGAGAAATACGAATTTAGGAAATCTTTATGCTTAAGTTTTGTATAATTTTCCCCCGATTTTTAGTTTATTTAACTAACATACGCAAAAAATTATTAAAGTAAATGAAACTTTCTCTAAACATAATAATTCTATGAACTAATATAAAGTTAAATTGGCTTTAGCGAAATAGAGAGTTCACTTTTTTTTGAGTGTATGAAGCAAATTTTAATTTCTCTCTTTTTCAGCTTTTTTCTATGCTATAAAAGTCCAGTAGAAATTTTGGTATGTTTCAAGTAAAAAACGCCTTTAAAATAAAGTGTTGAAAAACATGTCCTATTTTTTTTAACGATTTTTGATTTGTAATCAAGATGCAAAAATGCAACAAATTTAAAGACAATTTCATTAATTTTAAAGAATTTTTCTGAATTATTAAAGTCAAATTGACCTTAGTCCAAAAATTTTTTCTTTCATGTTATGATACCCATTTTCTAGTCAAATCACTTAGTAATAAGGACAACACGACTTCATTGAAAAGTTTATCGACTTGGAAAAAAACTTTATATTAGAAAAATTCGTCTTCTAAGCTAAGCAAAATTTGTATTCTTATTTTAAGGACATGAACTATTTTTTCAGTGTACTCTTTTTAGAGTTGTTGCAGTAAAATGAAAACATGGGGAAACAGTGAAAAATTAAACAGTAAGATCTATAAAAACAAAGAGTAGTTTCTCTTTATTAATGAGTAGTCCAAGAGGAGTTGATGGATTCTATCGAAAATAAAAGCGGGCATTGAGTTCAAGTTTTGCTGCTAAAATTATTTCTCATTTTAGCGTCAAAACTCGAATCACGTTCTTCTTTTGTAAGAGTTTTTGAATTTCTTCGAATATTTCAAACTTGTATACGAAAACCTTTATTTGTTACAAAATTTTTATTTTTGCAATAAAAAAAAATAATATATTATTTGAACTCAGTCCATTTCGTTTATATCAAGCACTGTTCTTTTCTGACTTTAAGTCTTTTATAAGACACACTTTCCATTCTCTTAGTAAAAATTTAATATTCCGAACGTATCTGGAATATATGTAAAATAAAATAAAAAAAAAAATTGGTGTCGGTTGAACCCAGGGGTCGAACCCAGGACCCTTGGCATGCAAGGCGGACGTACCAACCACTGATCCACGTCGCCAACAAATGTATGTTTAACAATGTTATGTTGTTAAACAATGTTATGTTTGCATCGGCTCATGGGCGCCGCAAGCTATGCTATATAAATATAACTTATAACGATAATTATCTCTTGATGACCATAACAGCTACGTAGCCCAGTGGATAGTGTGCTGGCTTACAAACTGTGCGGTCCGCTGTTCGAATCTCCGTCCGGCAAAAGGTAAAATTTAAAAAAAATTATAAAATTGAATAATTTCTTCTACAATGTTTGTATTACAGAAAAAGGTGCTAAGAACTAAAAAAACTCGTGGAAGTGAGAAAAATGTGAGGGAATATACAATTAGGCAAAAAAAATTTTGTGAGCACAATCTTCTTTGGGAGAAAATTTTTCTATGCATATAATATTTTTGGGTTCAAAATGTTTCGAAACATATTATATGTTCACATAATAACATATAGCTTTTTGGAAGACAACGTTATTGAATTTGGATGGAAAAATACATAATGTTTGGAACTTAGACTATCTAAACATATTATATTGTTTAGACCAATATGCTTTCAAACATATTATATATTGGAAGAAATCAAATATATAAATGTTTGGGCAATACCCAAAAATTTATATGCTTGAAGAAAAATGTGTTTGGGAGTATATGTTACAGAAGCGATTTTTTTGAGGGTGTAGAAATAAAATTTTGGAAAAAGTTTCTATAAACAAACTTTTTTGAGAAATTTTTCGATAGAAATAAAATTTTGATAATAAATTCTATAGAAATAAAATTTTGAGAAAAAGATCCATAGAAATAAAATTTTGAGAACATTTTTATAGAAATATTTTGAATAAAATTTCTATAGAAATACAATTTTGACAAAATTTTCTATAGAAATAAAATGTTGACAAAATTTTCTACAGGAATAAAGTTTTAAATTTTTTTAGATTTTTTCTTGGCACGAGTGGTAACTGTTGTTACCACACATAGTTAAAGATCAAGCCTTTAACTATGTGTGGTAAAAATTATTACAAATTTTGGAGGTGAAAATGTCCCTACATTGTGGCCCTACGTCCTAAAAGACGCTAAATATTAGAAAAAACCTACATATAGGGAATTTCCCCTACTTCTAGCAACACTGGCTGTATCATCAACATTGCACCTACGGGGTTAGTATGCCACTAATATTGAGCCTATTATTAAAAAAGAAATAATCGCTCAATTAGTGTGGGTAATAAATCCAAATTTGTAAAAACCGAGCAATATTCTTATATAAGAGCTACAAGTACGTATAAATACGATCGGCTAGTACATCAAAATTTGAAATTTGAGTAACATTGGTTAATAAATAAAAGTATTATGGCCAAATTTGGGAAAATCGAGCGATGCATATATATGGAAGCTATATGTAAATCTGAACCAACTTGCATAATATTTTGCGGGTTTGATTACTACCACAAAAGGTTACCTTGTGCACAATTTGAGTAAGATCAGTTAAGAAATGAGGCCTCTATGGTCAAACATAAGGTTATTAGGGGCAAATTTTTCAAAATCGGGCGATACATATATGGGAACTATATCTACATCTGAACCGATTTCGATGAAATTTTGCATATATAGTTAGCCAAATTTGGGAAAATCGGCTTATACATATATATGGGAGCTATATCTCAATCTGAACCGATTTCGATGAAATTTTGCACATACAGTTAGTGCTATATAAAATTACATTTAGCCAACTTTGAGTAAGATCGGTTGATAAATAAGGGTTTTATGGCTAAATTTAGAAAAATCGGGCGGTACATATATATGGGAGCTATAGCTAAATCTGAACCGATTTCGATGATTTTTTGCACATCTATTTAGTGCTATAGAAGATTACATTTAGCCAACTTTGAGTAAGATCGGTTGATAAATAAGGGTTTTGTGGCCAAATTTTGGAAAATCGGGCGATACATATATATGAGATCTATATCTAAATCTGAACCGATTTGGATGAAATTTTGTAGACTTGAAGGACGATAAAAATTTTTTTTTGTCAAATTTGGTGACGATCCGTTTGTAATAAAGCGCAGCGTAACCTCATTTGTCGAAATCGGGCAATACATATATATGGGAGCTATATCTAAATTTGATCCGATTTCTTCCAAATTCAATAGCGTTCGTCCTTGTACCCAAAAAACTCCCTGTACCAAATTTCATCAAAATCGGTTAATAATTACGACCGGAATCCTGTGAACAACAAATACATGGACAGACGGACGGACGAACGGACACCAAGCGCTAGATCGACTCAGGAGGTGATTCTGAGTCGATCGGTATATATTTTATGGGGTCTAAAATCAATATTTCTGGTAGGCACATTTTTTGGCCTATGTGGTTTAGGGTATAAAAAATTGGCGTTCGGTCGGAGCAAGGACCCTTTGCATGCAAGGCAGACATGCTATCCACTGCTCCACGTGACCAACAAATGTATGTTTCTGTTAAATAATGTTATGTGTGCATGGGCTCGTGGGCGCTGCAAACTTTGCTATATAAATGTAACTTATAACGATAATTGTCTACTGGTGACTATAACAGCTACGTAGCCCAGTGGATAGTGTGTTGGCTTACAAACTGTATGGTCCTTGGTTCGATTCTCCGTCCAGGGGAAAGGTAATATTTAAAAATTATATACAATTTAATAATTTCTTCAACATTATTTGTATTACAGAAAAAGGTGCCAAGAACTAAAATTTTTCGTGGAAGAGAAAATTATGTGAGGGAATGAGCACAATCTTCTTTGGGGAAAATTCTTCCAAGCATATAATAATTTTGGGCTCAAAATGCTTCCAAACATATAATATGTTCACATAAAACAAACATATTAATGTTTCGGCAGTATCCAATAATGTATGTGCTTTCTGCAAAATATGTTTGGGACATACGTTACACTAAGAAAAAAGTGTCTTCGGAACTAAAGGAAAAAATGTTCATCAATTTAGTTTAGCCAATTTATTTCCATTTAGTTAAATTTGTGTTTAAAATAATAATATTTACTTGCTTCAGTAAAAAATCCTAAACTGAAAGCTGTTAGGAATAGTTCATTAACTAGAATAAGGCATGAAATTTTACTAATACTGTTTTCTTCGCTGGGTATAAGAATTTACTACTGAACAAGAAAATTTTATTCACTGATAACAAAGCATTCGTAAAAATAAACAAAATATGAACTAAAACCAAGTTTGCTCAAATATAGAAAAAATTTCTTATAAAATGATAATTCTGACTTCCTTTATTATAGAAACCTTATCATACATACCAATAACATTTGGCATAGAAAAATCTTTTAGTTCATTCGTACTAAGAAGTATTCAATCCTTTTAAAACTTAAGGAGAAACACATGTTAGAATATAGGAAATTTTTGCTATATCTACATGTAATCGATAACTGTCATCGATGTAATCGGTATGTTTGCGCGTGGGTTGTTTTTTTAGTTGGAATCGCGTTGTTATGGTATACGGAGGGATTGTTAAAAAATAATATGGTAAAATAATATATTAAATAACAAATAAAATATATAAAATATTTGTTATTTTAAATTAGTGAGAAAAAATTATGTTCGTGATGGTGTAGGGATGCGGTCAGAAAGGATGAACTCTTCAAAAAGCTAAGTGATTATCATAAGAACGGATGGCCTCAGAGTAAAAAGTTGTGCGAAAAGGAAGTTTTACCGTATTTCAGTATTAAGGTGAGTACTATGTTCGGTTTTTTCACCAAAACACGAAATTAAAAGTACAAATATATTTATGAAGACGATTATATTTTGATCGAGTCTTGCCAAATAATGGATGGAAAATACCCTAGGAATTGATTGCAAATAATTTTATATTTCTAAATTAGTTAAATAAAAAAAGTAACCGTGAAAACAAGCTGGTTTTCAGCTTGAAAACTGAACATAGTACTCAGCTTTAAAGATGAAATTCATGAAATAGATGGGCTTCTTTTCAAGAACAACAGATTATTGATACCAAAAGCACTCAGATCAGATATGTTGAATAGATTACATGAGGGACATTTGGGCATACAGAGATGCCAAGGTTTAGCACGAGATTGCATTTATTGGCCGAATATAAGCAATGATATTTACAATTTAATATCTGCTTGTGAGATTTGTGTAAAGTACAGAAATGCTAATCCGAAGCAGGAATTGAAAAATCATGAGATACCGCAAATTCCATGGTTCAAAGTTGGAACGGATCTTTTCGAATTTGAAGGAAGGCATTATCTTTTGGTGGTTGATTATTTTTCTAAATATAGAGAGATTTCCGATTTGAAAAGCGGATTTTCTAGTCAATTGGTTATAAAGAAAATGAAGAGTATTTTTTCGAGACATGGTATTCCGGTAGTAATGATATCTGACAATGGACCCCCATATAATTCTCAGGCATTTAAACAATTTTGTGTCGATTGGGGCATTGATCACCAAACTAGTAGTCCTTACTTGCCAAGATCAAATGGCCTAGCAGAAAGAAGTGTACAGACTATAAAGAAGATGTTTAAGAAATGTCGTGAGACAGGAGGAGATTGTTACATGTCTTTATTGCAGTATCGTACAGCGCGTAAAAATGATATGCCAAGTCCATCAGAGCTTCTAATGTCAAGAAACCTTAGAACAAGGTTACCTTCTTTTTCAGGCACTTTGAAGCCAAATTTAGTGGATTTAGACAAGTTAAAGGAAAAATGTCATAGAAAAGATCAACAAATTTGTGATCATTATAATAAAAAATCTAAAAAATTAAAACCTATTGAGATAGGTAGCCAAATATATTTCAAGAAAAATCCATTATCCGTTTGGCTTCCAGGTACCATTGTAGAAAAATGTGAACAACCTAGGTCATATATGATTGAGGATCAAGAAGGGGTAACATTTAGAAGAAATAGACAGCATATTTTAGAGATTAATCAGAAAGGGAATAGCCACATGAATACATCCGACATACAAAATAACAGCAGTATTGAAAACACTGATGATACGGACACAACTAATAATCAAATTAGGTCGAGAAGTGGAAGAATCATAAAACCTCCAAATAGGTTGAAATATTGAAAATTGTAGTTTTTGTATGTATTAAGTATTTGTTTAAAAATTATGTACATTTATTATTTATGGCGATGTTTGTACTTAAATTAAAAAAGGAAGATGTTGTGATAATACTTGTTAATATTATACTTGTGGCTTCAAAGTGCCTGAAAAAGAAGGTAACCTTGTTCTAAGGTTTCTTGACATTAGAAGCTCTGATGGACTTGGCATATCATTTTTACGCGCTGTACGATACTGCAATAAAGACATGTAACAATCTCCTCCTGTCTCACGACATTTCTTAAACATCTTCTTTATAGTCTGTACACTTCTTTCTGCTAGGCCATTTGATCTTGGCAAGTAAGGACTACTAGTTTGGTGATCAATGCCCCAATCGACACAAAATTGTTTAAATGCCTGAGAATTATATGGGGGTCCATTGTCAGATATCATTACTACCGGAATACCATGTCTCGAAAAAATACTCTTCATTTTCTTTATAACCAATTGACTAGAAAATCCGCTTTTCAAATCGGAAATCTCTATATATTTAGAAAAATAATCAACCACCAAAAGATAATGCCTTCCTTCAAATTCGAAAAGATCCGTTCCAACTTTGAACCATGGAATTTGCGGTATCTCATGATTTGCAATTCCTGCTTCGGATTACCATTTCTGTACTTTACACAAATCTCACAAGCAGATATTAAATTGTAAATATCATTGCTTATATTCGGCCAATAAATGCAATCTCGTACTAAATCTTGGCATCTCTGTATGCCCAAATGTCCCTCATGTAATCTATTCAACATATCTGATCTGAGTGCTTTTGGTATCAATAATCTGTTGTTCTTGAAAAGAAGCCCATCTATTTCATGAATTTCATCTTTAATACTGAAATACGGTAAAACTTCCTTTTCGCACAACTTTTTACTCTGAGGTCATCCGTTCTTATGATAATCACTTAGCTTTTTGAAGAGTTCATCCTTTCTGACCGCATCCCTAATACGGCAAATTTCATTTTCCGGAAGTGCAATGTTAACAATCAAAGAATTGCAATGTAGATTCACTTCGCTGTCAGTCTCAATTAATGCATTTTCGTTTAAAGGAGCTCTCGAAAGTGTATCCGCAATATGAAGAAATTTTCCTGGTTTATATCTAACATCTAAATCATAAGCCAAGAGACGCATCATGAAGCGTTGTAGTCTCGCTGGAATCTTATGCAAGGACTTTTTAAAAAGTGATACTAGTGGCTTGTGATCGGTCTCAACTATAACCTTTCGCCCATACACATACTGATGAAACCGGGTACATCCAAAAAGAATGGCAAATAGTTCCTTCTCAATTTGAGCATAATTGGATTGACATTCTGTCAGTGATGCCGATGCATATGCAATAGGATTACTACCATGCATAATTACACCTCCCATAGCAAATTTAGACGCATCAACAGACAGTGTCAACTCCTTTTTTGGATCATAGTACGTCAAGACAGGAGCTTTAGTTATTTCCATTTTCAATTGATTAAATTCTTTCTCCTGAGCCTCCTCCCAGTGCCACAGAACCTCCTTTTTCAATAAATCTCTTAAATGCTTATTTTTTGCCGATAAATTAACGATAAATTGGCCTAAATAATTCACCATTCCCAAAAATCTTTGAAGCTCTTTTACATTATTTGGACGTGGCATCTGCAAAATAGATTTTATTTTGTCATTGTCAGGACTAATACCTTGTTCACAAAATGTGTGCCCAATAAACCTAATCTGCCTTTTCAAAATGTGCGACTTTGTCTTATTAAAACGCAGGCCAACATGTCTTGCTCTGTCCAATACCTGGCGAAGAATAACATTATGTTCTTCTTCTGTAGGGGCATGAATGAGAAAATCGTCCATATATATGATCAATCCCTTAATATCTCCAAAAAGACGAACCATTTGCGCATGAAATATTTCTGGTGCTGAGTTTACCCCAAAAGGTAAACGTAGAAACCGGTATCTACCAAACGGTGTACTGAAAGTGCAAAGACGTGATGAATCATTATCAAGAGGTATCATCCAAAAACCAGAACTTGCATCCAATGTGCTAAAAAACTTAGAGCCACTCATCTGTGATGTACATTCGTCCAAATTTGGAAAAGAATACCTAGGTCTCACAATAGATTTGTTTAAATTACGTGGATCTAAACAAACTCTCAGTGATCCATTACTTTTCGTAACTAAAACTATTGAACTTACCCACTCAGTTGGCTCATGCATCTCTACAATCACACCTATTTTTTTCATTCGTTCTAGCTCAATCTTTAAAGGTTCTACGAGGGGGGTCTACAACAGGGACTGCATTATCCATTAGCTTCAGACTACATTCTTCTTTTAAATGGCCCAGGCCCTCAAACACGTCTGAATATTGTTCAAAGATATTGCATTTATTGATAGATTTTGTTAACCTAATCAAATCCATCTTGGCTGCCAAATTTAATCCTAGAACAATGTTACATTCCATATCAAGGACATAAAACTCTTCTTGACCTTCAAATTGTCCGAATTTTAGATGTACATAAACCCTTCCAATTACGGGCAATTGTTCCCCACTAAACGTAACAATTCTATTTCTAAAATTCTTATATACTTTCTTACACCCTCAAAAAAAATCGCTTCTTTAACATATGTTCCAAACATATTTTGCAGGAAGCACATATATTATTGCATACTGCCGAAACATTAATATGTTTGTTTTATGTGAACATATTATATGTTTGGAAGCATTTTGAGCCAAAAATATTATATGCTTGGAAGAATTTTTCCCAAACACGATTGTGCTCATTCCCTAACATACTCGTAATTTTCACTTCCACGAAATTTTATAGTTATTGGCACCTTTTTCTGTAATACAAATAATGTTGAAGAAATTATTCACTTTTATAAATTTTTAAAATTTTACCTTTCGCCTGCACGGAGAATCGAACCGAGGACCATACAGTTTATAAGCCAACACACTATCCACTGGGCTACGTAGCTGTTATAGTCACCAGTAGATAATTATCGTTGTAAGTTACATTTATATAGCATAGTTTGCAGCGCCCACGAGCCCATGCAAACATAACATTATTTAACAGAAACATACATTTGTTTGCCACGTGGAGCAGTGGTTAGCATGTCTGCCTTGCATGCAAAGGGTCGTGGGTTCAACCCCTGCTCCGACCGAACATTTTTTTTTTTTTTTTTTTTAATTTACACATTTATATTTATACTATATTAATTTTTTTTAAATGAAACTTCGAAATGTGCGTTATTAAAGATTTATAGTCAGTAACAGTGCTTGATATAAACGAAATTGACTGATTTTTGGATAAAATATTATTTTTTATTGCAAAAATAACAATCTTGTAATAAAAAACTGTTTTTGTACAAAACTTTAAAATTTGGAAGGACTTCAAAAACTAACAAAAGAAGAACGTGGAGTCGAGTATAAACATACATACATAATTTTATAATAAAGGGTGATTTGTTAAGAGCTTGATAACTTTTTTTTAAAAAAAAAACGCATAAAATTTGCAAAATCTCATCGGTTCTTTATTTGAAACGTTAGATTGGTCCATGACATTTACTTTTTGAACATAATTTCATTTAAATGTTGACCGCGGCTGCGTCTTAGGTGGTCCATTCGGAAAGTCCAATTTTGGGCAACTTTTTCGAGCATTTCGGCCGGAATAGCCCGAATTTCTTCGGAAATGTTGTCTTCCAAAGCTGGAATAGTTGCTGGCTTATTTCTGTAGACTTTAGACTATACGTAGCCCCACAAAAAATAGTCTAAAGGCGTCAAATCGCATGATCTTGGTGGCCAACTTACCGGTCCATTTCTTGAGATGAATTGTTCTCCGAAGTTTTCCCTCAAAATGGCCATAGAATCGCGAGCTGTGTGGCATGTAGCGCCATCTTGTTGAAACCACATGTCAACCAAGTTCAGTTCTTCCATTTTTGGCAACAAAAAGTTTGTTAGCATCGAACGATAGCGATCGCCATTCACCGTAACGTTGCGTCCAACAGCATCTTTGAAAAAATACGGTCCAATGATTCCACCAGCGTACAAACCACACCAAACAGTGCATTTTTCGGGATGCATGGGCAGTTCTTGAACGGCTTCTGGTTGCTCTTCACTCCAAATGCGGCAATTTTGCTTATTTACGTAGCCATTCAACCAGAAATGAGCCTCATCGCTGAACAAAATTTGTCGATAAAAAAGCGGATTTTCTGCCAACTTTTCTAGGGCCCATTCACTGAAAATTCGACGTTGTGGCTCGTTAGTAAGTCTATTCATGATGAAATGTCAAAGCATACTGAGCATCTTTCTCTTTGACACCATGTCTGAAATCCCACGTGATCTGTCAAATACCAATGCATGAAAATCCTAACCTCAAAAGAATCACCCTTTATAATCATAAATTTATTTAGGAGTGAACAGTTTTTTACTAGCATTTAACACCATCGCTCTAAAATTCCTTTTATTTTTCTTTAATAATTCATTTTAAAGAAAATAAACTTTTTAAATTGTTTTAGCTGTAAAACTCGAACTTAATGCCCGCTTTTATATTTGATGGTGTCCGTCAACTCCTCGTGGACTACTTTTTAATAAAGAGGAACTAAAGTTTGTTTTTTTACATTTTACTGTGTAATTTTTCACTATTTCCTCCTTATTTCATTTTACTGTCCCAACTCTAAAAAGAGTATAGTGTCCTTTCGTTATTTTTATGAAGACCCCTGATTTCTTTTAACGAACCAAGAAAAAAATTGTGCCCATATTGCCAAAATGATAAACCCAACGCACGTCCACACATACATAAAATGCTGCTCTCAAGGCGAAAACATATGCTGTTTGTTTTTCAAATGTCTATTCTCTTGGTTCCTAATGTCTATTCTCTTTATTCAAATTAAATAATATTTAGACTTAAACATATCAAATTTTTGGCCTTATCATAAAACAGTTTTCCGAAACAACATACAAGCGGTTTCACAGAAATTGTTCTCTTTTGACTCTTTTGCTGTGTTATATTGATATCTTTCGTCAACTCTCCCGGTTTCCATCTCTATTTCTCTCTATACTCTCTCTGTCGCTTTGAATAAAATATCACAACATATGTATGTTTAGTCGAAATTTGTAAATTTATATATGTTTGTATTCACACATATGATTTTTATGAAACATTCATGTCACAAACATAATATATTCTAACATATTAACATAGATGTCCCAAACATTTAGTGTTAGTTTAGGAACATTACATGTTTGCACTTAAATATATTGTGTTTAAAAATTGTGCCCGAAACACATTTTGTTTATATCTTTCATTTCGCTTTTCTTGTCCACTGCATGCACTAGCCGCACAAAAAGGTCTTCAGAATCGTTGTCTTCTTCATCTTTTGCTGCGTTGTTTTGATTCACACTTTTTACAAATTTGTTTTTGCGAAATTTTTCTTTAGAAAGGCACATCCTAGCAAAATGATTTGGCTTCTGGCATAAATAACAAACTGCTCCTTCAGCAGGACATTTGTTTATGTGATTTTGTCCACACTTACTACATTTTTCTTGAGAAGGTTTCATTTGACGATTGAGGGGGACCTTGCTATTTCTTAAAGCAGACACCATAGACTCCGGATTTTCAGAGATTTCTGCTAAAGGGTGATTTGTTAAGAGCTTGATAACTTTTTTTAAAAAAAAACGCATAAAATTTGCAAAATCTCATCGGTTCTTTATTTGAAACGTTAGATTGGTCCATGACATTTACTTTTTGAAGATAATTTCATTTAAATGTTGACCGCGGCTGCGTCTTAGGTGGTCCATTCGGAAAGTCCAATTTTGGGCAACTTTTTCAAGCATTTCGGCCGGAATAGCCCGAATTTCTTCGGAAATGTTGTCTTCCAAAGCTGGAATAGTTGCTGGCTTATTTCTGTAGACTTTAGACTTGACGTAGCCCCACAAAAAATAGTCTAAAGGCGTCAAATCGCATGATCTTGGTGGCCAACTTACCGGTCCATTTCTTGAGATGAATTGTTCTCCGAAGTTTTCCCTCAAAATGGCCATAGAATCGCGAGCTGTGTGGCATGTAGCGCCATCTTGTTGAAACCACATGTCAACCAAGTTCAGTTCTTCCATTTTTGGCAACAAAAAGTTTGTTAGCATCGAACGATAGCGATCGCCATTCACCGTAACGTTGCGTCCAACAGCATCTTTGAAAAAATACGGTCCAATGATTCCACCAGCGTACAAACCACACCAAACAGTGCATTTTTCGGGATGCATGGGCAGTTCTTGAACGGCTTCTGGTTGCTCTTCACTCCAAATGCGGCAATTTTGCTTATTTACGTAGCCATTCAACCAGAAATGAGCCTCATCGCTGAACAAAATTTGTCGATAAAAAAGCGGATTTTCTGCCAACTTTTCTAGGGCCCATTCACTGAAAATTCGACGTTGTGGCAGATCGTAAGTCTATTCATGATGAAATGTCAAAGCATACTGAGCATCTTTCTCTTTGACACCATGTCTGAAATCCCACGTGATCTGTCAAATACTAATGCATGAAAATCCTAACCTCAAAAGAATCACCCTTTACATCCTCTCTAGCCCGTTCAATGCTCTTTGCTATTTGCAATGCCTTTTCCCATGTTATATTTCCTTCGCTTAAAAGTCGTTCCTTGACTTGTTTGAAATTTCGAGATAATCCACATATAAATATATCTTTAACCAAATCTTCCCGCAGGTCACCGAACTCACATGTCATACTTAAATTCTGCAAAACTGTTGCATATTGATTAATGGTTTGATCTTCGTCTTGTTTTTTCGTAAAGAAGTTATGTCGCTCCATTGCAAGATTGGTTTTGGGTGTAAAATAGGCTTGAAATTTATTCCAAAGTTCTTCAAATTTCACAGCTTCCAGATCCAAGTTGAAAGAATTGAATACTTCTAAG
The DNA here is from genome assembly GCF_050003625.1 of Haematobia irritans. Classification (NCBI taxonomy): domain Eukaryota; kingdom Metazoa; phylum Arthropoda; class Insecta; order Diptera; family Muscidae; genus Haematobia; species Haematobia irritans. The sequence continues at coordinate 101,953,498 of NC_134397.1, read as the reverse complement.
GCATCTGGCCCCATATGGTGCAAAAGTATAGCAACCTTCCGTTGGTCATTTTGCTGCTCCAAATTAGTTGCAATTAAAAAAATTTTGAATGCTTTGCTCCAATTACGCCATTCTAAAGCGATGTTTCCATTTTGCATATTAAACGCTGGTATGCTTGCAGCAAAAGAGAATATTTGCTTTTCCATTATTTCACTGCTTCTGTTTGATTTGTCTTTTCCAGTCGTCATTTAGTTTTCTTTTTTCTTTTAATTGTATGTATTTCGATTATTTTTTCAAGTACACACCTGACACCAAGTTATAAACACAAAGAGTTCTATTTTACAACTGAAGTTTTATTTCAATGTCTATATACTTCAAATATAAAATTATAAATGTAATTTGCATAGCCTACCTAGTTATAAATATAAGTTGATAAACAAGTATAATATTAACAAGTATTATCACAACAATGGTGTATAAAGAAAGAAAACAGAATAATAACCCCTACATTCGTCTTCATTTTGGAATCTTCAATTAACAGGTAACATTCAGTGACGCTAACCTTTTGTGAAAAAATTGGTTTATGATTTTTTATATTTGTACACGGACGAAAAAGACTGTTTTTCATATGTTTGGGTATAAACATTATATGTTTGGAACTCAAATTTTTAAACACAATATTTTTGAGTGCAAACATATAATGTCCATAAACTAGCATAATATGTTTGGGACATATATGTTAATATGTTAGAACATATTATGTTTGGGACATAAAATGTTTGTAAATATAATATGCTTGTATGCAAACATATATTAATTTAGAAATAGCCCATAAACATATATGTGTTTACAAAGAGAGACAAAGTGTATGCTGGAAGTAAAATAATGAAAGTAACCAATTGGCGCATTACAAATATATATACACAAAGAAAATTTCATTAAATATAGGAAAAATACTATGTGTGAATATAAACAAGTATAAATTTACATATTACTAGCGTAACCCGGCACGCTTCGCTGCGCCTTCCGAAGCATATTTGGAGGAATATTTTGCGTTAAGTTAGTCAACTTTATCCTTCGTGCTGAAAACAAATTCGAAAAGATTTGAATTCTATTAAACAAATCGGACTACTTGATTATTCGTTTATAGGTACAAATACGGCGGGAGAGGGTGTACCTTCTTCTATATTTCTTGTGAATTTTAAGTGTGGTTTGTCAAGGAAAGGTATCCTTCTCCTCAACATAACTGAAAATTAAGCACTATATTATAATAACATACAAAGAATTACTGTTTCCCATCCAATAAATCGGAAAAAGCAAAAATAGTAAAAAATTGTACCACATTAACATTTGCTAAAATGTTGGAAAATGATGCACCCTCTACGTTGGCTGCCAATTTCATGTAAATTTAAGTTCTTTACTAAAAAGAAGTCTGGCAGAAGCCTGTGCAAAAATCATAAAATTATGTACCGAGTTCCCATTTACGGACAACCCTCTACTTTCAATTTAAGAAAAAAAAAAACGGACAAAACGGAACCCTCCCCCACCTTCGCTCCACTCCGACCTGATATCGGACTATCACGTACCCTATATTAATTTCGAAACTACTCAATGGTCCCTATAAATTCTATCGAAGTAAATCGACAAAGTTTATTTCAATTTTCCCCTTCCCCAACCAGATATCGAAAAATCATATACTAACTTAAAAATCATGTATCATTTAATCACCTCCTCCCACGTTCCCTGTAAATTTCAAGTAGATGTTTACATTTTGCTCTATTGTTTTAAAGGGACGTCACTTTCCCCGATACAATATCGGCAAACACCGTAGTTAATAGCACCCCTAACCTTCCCTGAAAATTCTTGAAACTTTCCGTCAAGTGTGGGGCAAGGAAGGTTGCCTCTTCGTTCATAACCTTCCCCCACTGCCTATATAAATTTCAAGAAAACTTAAGAATTGTTGTTTTTTTGCAGTTTTAGAGGAGGACCTCCTCCCCGACTAAATATCAAAAAGTGATGTAGCGTATCTTTTGTAAACGTCCAAGAAAATGTCAAGCAAATTATAAGCCTCAAAGGGCGGCATCTCTTCCGTCCAAATATCACAAAATCAGGTATCAACTATTAATATCGTAACCTCTCCCCAGTCCTCTGTAAATTTCAAGTAACTCGGTAAAAGTTTAATTGTTTCTCTGTATGTACTTAAGAGAAGGGGATGACTCCCTATGCCCTTTTATTTCTATTAAAAAATCGAGAAGCTGATATAAATTCCATAACCCATTTTTTCCGTAAAATTTCAGTCGGGGGAGTTTAGTTTTGTTTGTACTTTCAAACAAAAAAATTCGGGCAAAGGGGTGGTCCCCCTCCCCGACCAAATATCGAAAAATAATGTAGCGGATTTTTGTCTAGATGCCAACCCCAATCTTCAATGAAAATTTCAAGCAAATCGCATAATTTTGTTCCAAGTTTCAAAAAGTAGGGCAAGGGGGAGGTCCCCCTCCCCATCCACATATGAAATCATCGGGTACCCCATATTAATTCCATAACCTCACCACAAGTTCTCTGTAAATCTCAGATAATTTAGAGAATTTTAGTTTTTTCACTGTACTTAAAAAAAAGTCGAACAAAGGGGAGGCCCCCTCCGCCACAAAATATCGAAATAAAAAGTAGCGGATCTTTGTCTAGATGCCAACCCCAATCTTCAATGACAATTTCAAGCAAATCGGTCAACTTTGGTCCAATTTTCAAAAAATCCGACGAAGGGGAGGTCCCCCTCCGCGACCAGGTGTCAAAAAATGAGGTACCCTATTTTCACCACATGAACGCTCCCTACGATCTCTGAAAGTTTCAAGTAAATCGGTTCAGCCATTTCGGAGCCAACTCGGAACATACAAACAAACAAACAAACATAGATTGAATTTTATATATATAGATGAGTAAAAATATATATGTTGTGATATGACTTCGCCAAAAATTGTATATGCTTAAGTAAAATATTAAAATGAGTATTCGGAGAAAAAATTCATTCGGAACCAAGATAAAATATATTTGAAAAAAAGAGCATGAGTTTTGTTTATCATTTTCGCATTACGGGCACAATTTTTTTGTTTCGTCAAAACAAATCGGAACGTAGGACGAGTAAGTCAAAATATTCAAACAAAGGAAATTAAAGGGATCTTCATAAAAACTAACGAAAAGTCACTATACACTGAACAAAAAGCATGTCCGGTTCCAAAGATTGGGTCTCCACTTTAACAATTTTGATATTGATTCCGAACCAAAGAAGCGGAGAATACAAGTAAGGATGTTTTTAAGACACAATTCTCTTTTAAATGGGGTTTTGTGTACTTGACTCTACGAAGCACATTTCAATTTTTTTTTTTAATGATTTTTGCCTTGTAGTCAAGATGCAAAAATGCAACAAATTTAAAGACAGTTTCATTAATTTTAAAGATTTTTTCTGAATTATTAAAGTCAAATTGACCTTAGTCCAAAATATGTTCTTTCATGTTATGATACCCATTTTTAAGTCAAATCACTTAATTATAACGACAACACGACTTCATTGAAAGTGTCGACCTTTAAAGATCTATAAAAACAAAGATTCGTTCCTCTTTATTAATGAGTAGTCCAAGAGGAGTTGACGGATTTTTTCGAAAATAAAAGTGGGCATTGAGTTCGAGTTTTGCTGCTAAAATTATTTCTCATTTTAGCGGCAAAACCAGAATAACATTACAACTTTTTCCGGAAAATTGTGTTATAATATGATGGGGAAAGATCCAAAGCAACAATTGAATAAGTTTATTTTCTTTAAAAGAAATTGTTAAAGAAAAGGTAAATGGTAAACATGGCCATTTTAACGTGATAATGCCAATTTAAGAAGAATTAAATTAAGTACAAAATTATTCGTTAATAAAAATTTATATATTTATTTGTATTTCTAAATTAATGGTGTTACATGCTAGCAAACAATTGTTCACACCAAAATAAATTTATGTGCTGTTGTAAAATTACTGTTTAGAATTTAAATATAATGTGCTTTTGAATGGTTATCGTTAACCTTAGGATTCGATGGAAAAATATTTTTATATACTCGAATTCACGTTCTTCTTTTGTAAGAGTTTTTGAATTTCTTCGAAAATTTTAAACTTGTATACAAAAACCTTTATTTGTTACACAATTTTTATTGTTGCAATACAAAAAATAATATTTGATTTGAACTCAGTCCATTTCGTTTATATCAAGCACTTTTCTTTTCTGACTTTAAGTCTTTTATAAAACACACTTTACAATTTCGTAGTAAAAATTTAATATAATAGTATGTAATGCTGAACACCTTTTCGGGAACTTCCGAACGTATCTGGAATATATGTTAAAAAGTATATTAAAAAAATGGTGTTGGTCGAAGCAGGGATCGAACCCAGGTCCCCTGTCACGCAAGGCGGACGACCAACCACTGCTCCACGCTGCCAACAAATGTATGTTTAACAATGTTATGTTGTTAAACAATGTTATGTTTGCATCGGCTCGTGGGCGCCGCAAGCTATGCTATATAAATATAACTTATAACGATAATTATCTCTTGATGACCATAACAGGTACGTAGGCCTGTGGTTAGTGTGCCGGTTTACAAACTGTGTGGTCCGCTGTTCGAATCCCCGTCCGGCAAAAGGTAAAATTAAAAAAAAATTATAAAATATAATAATTTATTCTAAAATGTTTGCATTACAGAAAAAGGTGCTAAAAACTCGTGGAAGTGAGAAAAATGTGAGGGAATATACAATTAGGCAAAAAAAATTTGAGCACAATCTTTTTTGGGAGAAAATTCTTCTAAGCATATAATATTTTTGGGTTCAAAATGTTTCCAAACATATTATATGTTCACATAAGAACATATAGTTTTTTGGAAGACAACATTATTGAATTTGGATGGAAAAATACATAATGTTTGGAACTTAGACTAACCAAACATATTATATTGTTTAGACCAATATGCTTTCAAACATATTATATATTGGAAGAAATCAAACATATAAATGTTTGGGCAATACCCAAAAATTTATATGCTTGAAGCAAAATATGTTTGGGAGTATATGTTACAGAAGCGATTTTTTTTGAGGGTGTAGGTATTGAAATTGTAAAAGGAGGACAAAATCGTTACGCAGCAACTTATTAAAAGTGAAAGGTACAAGAACAACACCCTGTTGTTTTTAGATGTGGATAGATTAAAAAGGAAAAGTTGAACTAAATTGCAAAATACTTCCATTGAATTCCCAACAGCAAACTCCTATTGCGACTCAACCACCGTGCATATTTTATTCAGATTCATCGGTTTTCCTTATGTCTTATGCGAATTTAAAAGAATAGTATGTCCATCTTTCTTTGAAATCTGCTACATGTGGATTTTTAGCTGTTATACAAACAATTTGTTTTTTGATATTGAACAAGAAGTTAAGGAAGATAATTGTTTCTTAGTTTTGGCACCAATTTAATGGAAAAAATTCTATAAATTGGTATATTTTCTGGAGCGACTTCAAAACACGTCTGGTTGTGACACTGGCGTATACCGAAAATGCTACTTACCAAATTAATACCAGGTTTAAAAAAGCAATGTTTTAAAAATTTATTTTTTTATTAAAAGTGTTCGCTAAAATTTTACGACTGAAATCCCAGCCATAAGGTTATAGCCAGAGATGGTCTGTATCAAACTTTTTTAGGTTTGCGACTGTCGGAAAGTTGTAAACGTCACATACACGTCGTATATGTAGAAAAAGTAACAAAAGTCGCAAACTCAAAATACTTTAGTCGCGTCAGCTAGGCAGCGAATTCGATGATATGCAAGACGATTGTAAGTGCGAAGAAGTTTCAATTCTTAGGAATGTTCACAATTTTCGGTTTCAGTCCCCACATTTTCCCTATTGGCTTTTGCACGAGTACAGGGCAACCGTGGATTTTCTCGTCCTTACTTAGCTTTAAGTTCAGTCTCCTGTCCAATATAACCCCAAGGTATTTTGCACATTCAAAAACGGGAATTTCGATACCACCTAAGAAAATAGGCTTGACCGTGGGAAAACTTTCACAAATTTCTGCAGAAACTCACAGCGAATGCTGTCAAACTAAATTAAAAAATGTTCAGGATTTCTTCTATTCAAAATTAGTTTTTTTACAGTAGGTTTACGACTTTTGCGACATACGTATTATACCGTCGCATATGTATGTCGCAAAAGTCACAGTTTGTGACAGGTCAACCCTGGTTATAGCTGCTTATTCTCTTAAGAAAAGGTTTAGGTGATTCTTTCGGAGGAAGTTTCATTAGTAGTAGTAAAATTATATAAACTCAATTTTTACACATAATGTGTCAATAATTTAAGGATAAATTTTCCATTATTGTTCTTTTCGATTTCAGCTAAAACCATGTATTGACTAGACTACAAGTGTAGCTTAACCAACAGGGGAAAAGTATGCTTGTCAAATTTATTTGGGCAAAGCCCTATAGACTGCAAAACTATCAACCAATTATTAGAATAAATTCGGGTAATTCATTCAACTCAAAGTGAACTACACTTGAACCTCCAAAAATTTTACGAAGATGAGCAAAGGCATTGTCATTTATACACTCAATGAAATGTGAACCCACTACGAAAGCAAATGTCGAAAATTTTTAATAAACTTTATTAAAAATCCTAATTTCTAATTTTCGCATGGCCAAAGCACGAAAAATGGTGTGATTTGATTTTTAGTCTTCAAAAAAGTTGTAGCTGTTAACTTGGCCAACAACGTTAGAATGCATTAAAAATATTTATATTTCAAAATTATCGCAAAATTTCTTAATGCAAATCCAAAACACTGAATTAATAAATTAATTGAAACAATTAACTTTTTAATCAAGATAGAAAGATTAAGTTAATTAAGTCAATCATAGAAAATTTTAAAATTTTGAATTAAAAAATTAATTGATACAATTAACTTTTTAATCGAATTCGGAAGACTAAGTCAGTTGCACAGAAAAAAATTTCACGAAAACTTTTCCAATTAAAATCTTAATTGAGTTTTAAAAAATATTCAATTAAAAATTTAATTGATTCAATAAATTTTTTAATTGAAACCAAAATCAATCACACAAATTAATAGTATCAATTAATTTTTTAATTGGATCAATTGATTTTCTAATTTACTGTCAATTAATTTTTTAATTGATACTATCATTTCTGTGATTGAAGACATTTCAATTAAGACATTAATTGGATCAATTAATTTCGTGATTGTGTGTAACAAAAGTGGTGAACATTTTTTTAATTTTTAATTAAAAAGTTATTTCAAACAATCAATTGTTAATCAAACACTAAGCCAATTCAGAAAGTAATTGAAAATAGTTACCTTTTCTAATTAGAATTAATTGAGATTTGCAATCAACATCAATTTAATTTTTAGTTGAATCAATTAAAAAATTAATTGAAATTTGCTAATGAAATCAATTTTTATACCCTGCTCCACACTGTGGAACAGGGTATTATAAGTTAGTGCATATGTTTGCAACACCCAGAAGGAGACGAGATAGACACATGGTGTCTTTGGCAAAAATGCTCAGGGTGGGCTCTTGAGTCGATATAGCGATGTCCGTCTGTCCGTGAACACATTTTTGTAATCAAAGTCTAGGTCGCAGTTTTAGTCCAATCGACTTCAAATTTGGCACAAGTATGTGTTTTGACTCAGAATAGATCCCTATTTTGGAAGAAATCGGTTCAGATTTAGATATAGCTCCCATATATATATATATATATATATATATATATATATATATATATATATATATATATATATATATATATATATATATATATATATATATATATATATATATATATATATATATATATATATATATATATATATATATATATATATATATATATATATATATATATATATATATATATATATATATATATATATATATATATATATATATATATATATATATGAACCGATTTCAATAAAATTTGGCACACTTGACTATAGTACTAATTGTTCTTCTGCAAAAGTTTAAACAAATATATATATATATATATATATATATATATATATATATATATATATATATATATATATATATATATATATATATATATATATATATATATATATATATATATATATATATATATATATATATATATATATATATATATATATATATATATATATATATATATATATATATATATATATATATATATATTTCGCCCGATATCGACTTATATGGCCCCAGAAGCCAGAGTTTTACCCTAATTTGTTTAAACTTTTGCAGAAGAACAATTAGTACTATAGTCAAGTGTGCCAAATTTTATTGAAATCGGTTCAGATTTAGATATAGCTCCCATATATATCTTTCGCCCGATATGGACTAATACGGTCCCAAAAGGCAGAGTTTTATCCCAATTTGGTTGAAATTTTGCACAAGGGGTAGAATTAGCATTGTAGCTATGCGTGCCAAATTTGGTTGAAATCGGTTCAGATTTAGATATAGCTCCCATATATAGCTTTCGCCCGATGTACACTCATATGACCACAGAGGCCAATTTTTTACTCCGATTTAGTTGAAATTTTGCACAGGGTGTAGAATTAGCATTGTAGCTATGCGTGCCAAATTTGGTTGAAATCGGTTCAGATTTAGATATAGCTCCAATATATAGCTTTCGGCCGATTTACACTCATATGACCACAGAGGCCAATTGTTTGCTCCGATTTAGTTGAAATTTTACACAGGGAGTAATTAGCATTGTTGCTATGCGTGCCAAGTTTGGTAGAAATCGGTTCAGATTTAGATATAGCTCCCATATATATGTTTTTCTGATTTCGACAAAAATGGTCAAAATACCAACATCTTCCTTGTAAAATCGCCACTGCTTAGTCGAAAAGTTGTAAAAATGACTCTAATTTTCCTAAACTTCTAATACATATATATCGAGCGATAAATCATAAATAAACTTTTGCGAAGTTTCCTCAAAACTGCTTCAGATTTAAACGTTTCCCATATTTTGTAGAAGTCTATCAAATTTTGACCAGATCGAGTGATATTTAAATGTATGTATTTGGGACAAACCTTTATATATAGCCCCCAACACATTTTCCGGATGTGATATGGTATCGAAAATTTAGATCTACAAGTGGTGCAGGGTATAATATAGTCGGCCCCGCCCGACTTTAGACTTTCCTCACTTGTTAATCAAGTATTTTTTTACGCCCAATTAAAACTGTGATTGATACTATTATATTCGTGATTGAAGACATTTCAATTAAAAAATTAATTGGATCAATTAATTTCGTCATTGAATCAGATTTTTTTGTGTGTATATACTGACTTAAGTTCAGCCGGACCGAATCTTAAATACCCACCACCATGAATCAAAAAATATAATTGTTTCCTTGGAAAACTCTTCGTCAGGTTACTTGAAAATATATATATAAAATTTCAGGTGGATTTGATGACAGATACTCTGCCAATCAAACATATATATCAACATAGAAATCGGGCGACTTGTCACATGAGAGCTATACCAAAACATGGACCGATCCCCACCATATTCGCCACATCTAATTACGGACCGCAAATGCCTCCAAATTTTGAATTTCCTGCAAATCGGATAAAAATTGCGGTGTCTCGAAGTCAAATCAGAAGATCGGTCTATATGTGGGTTATATCAAAATCGATTGATACGCCCCATATTCGGTTTACTTATGTGTGGACACAAAATACCTCTTGATTTTGCATTTCAGGCAAATCGCATAATAATTGGGATGTCTACACACTTAAGTGGCGAAACCTGGTCTATATGAGGTAAATACGAAGACCTGAACCGATACACACCATATTCGCGTACTTATGCGTAGACCCAAACAATCTCCAGATTTTGAATTTCAGGTAAATCGGATAAAAGTTGCCTTGTCTAGAAGCCCAAGAAGTGAAATGGGATTTCGGGCTATATGGGGCTATACCAAACCGTAGAGCGATACACCATTTTCGGCACACAAATTTGTAGGCCCAAAATACCTCTAGATTTCCAATTTCAGACAAATCGGATAAAAACTACGGTTTCTAGAAGCACAACAAATAAAATCGGGAGATCAGTCTATATGGGGGTTATACCATAATATGGACCGATACACACCATTTTCGGCACACCTATTTGTGCTCCTAGAATACCTTTATATTTCTAATTTCAGACAAAGCGGATAAAAAATACGGTTTCTAGAAGCCCAAGAAGTAAAATCGGGAGATCGGTCTATAGGCTATACCAAAACATGAACCGATACACACAATTTTCGGCACACCTATTTGTGGTCCTAGAATACCTCTAGATTTCTAATTTTAGACAAATCGGATAAAAATTACGGTTTCTAGAAGCCCAAGAAGTAAAATCGGGAGATCGGTCTATATGGGGCTATACTAAAACATGGACCGATACACACTATTTTCGGCACACCTATTTGTGGTCCTAGAATACCTCTAGATTTCCAATTGTAGGCAAATCGAATAAAAACTACGGTTTCTAGAAGTCCAAGACCACAAATCGGGGGATCGGTTTATATGGGAGATATATCAAAACTTGGACCGATATAGCCTATCTTCGAACTTGGCATGCGTGCAAAAAAAAAAGACGAATATGTGCCCAATTTCAGGACGATAGCACCATTATTGAAGACTGTAGCGTGATTAAAACAGGCAGACAGACGGACATGCTTATATCGTCTTACAATTTCTCCCTGATCAAGAATATATATACTTTGCTAGTCGGAAATCGATATTTCGATGTTACAAACGGAATGACAAACTTATTATACCCGCATAACCATTCTATGGTGGTGGGTATAAAAAAAAACTTGACAAATAAAAACCCTCATACTACACCGGAAAAAAAGTTTACTATGGTTTACGAAAAATGAACTAACCCATAGTAAGAATGACCATGATTTGGCGCCAAAGATTTTTTTCATCTAGATAAGTTCATGATTTTCTTATAAATAAGTTTATGTATTGCATCGTATTTTAGTTCATTCTTACTACGCTGAGGGAAGAATGTACTTACACTCATTCAAAATATTCCTGCTATCCGGAAAAATGAACAAGTTTTTGGGAATCCTATATTTAGAAATTGGTTTCAAATAAAATATTTATCAGTATAATTTTCAAAGAAGTAAATAAATTGAGGAATTAAAGGTACAACAAGCCTGTATACAACTAAGAAATTTTTCGTACAATATAAGACAATTTTTCATAACTACCAGTATTTTATTTCAAAAAATTATTATTATATTACATAAAACTATGGCTTATGATATACAATAAAAGAAATGTTTTTATTTGTACGCTGTATGTTGTTACTTTTCGGTAGTTAGTAATTGCTTCTTCAAAAGAGTAATATTCTATGTTAGTAGAATGAAACTAATTAATATCAATTTCCATTTTCTATCCATATGAAAGATATATGCCATAAGTTGCTATTTTCATTTCATTTTTGTCCAATTTCACCGATTTCGCTAGTTTTTTTGTGTGGATTTGCGTCATAAGCCTCTGAAGTTAAAAAGGTATATGAAATATAAAAATATTATCAAATTCTATGGTATTTTGATCTTTAACTTACAAGAGAATTTTCTTAGAGCCAATAGGGATATCAGCTTAGTTAGCATTAAACAGTAAGAAGATTCCAAAAAATACCATTAGATTTGCTGTCATCCTGCAAATGAAAATTATTTTTAATAAATAGAAATTTTGGCTTTATTACAAATGGACGAAAAACTTACCACATTGAAAAAAATCATCCAATTACTACATTAGTGGAATCATATCCATGCACAAATGGGACATTTTTGAAATCCTTCTCAGAATATAAATGAAATAAAAATATTATAAAATTAGATATAATTTCCACTTGTCAATATAGCATTTAGTATTTATGGTGGATATTAAGTTCGAGTTTAGTGGCTAAAATCCCAATTTTTCATGATTAGTTTTCTTTAGAAATACATGGGAACAAAATTGAACCGTTTTTGTGTTCATTTAAAATCTATATCAAATTTTTAGTAATTTGAGGTTGCTGAATCCAAATTTACACTTGTGTTTTTAAGAGCTCGACTTTTTGAGATATACGGTTATGTTCAAAATTAAGGCACTTCCGCTATATATATTGGAATAACTTGAAAACAATTCATCATATTAAATTAAAAAACAGCGTTCTACATAAGCTTAAAAACGATTTTCTGTTCTTAATCGTGTAATCCATTTAAAGAATATAAACTTTATAAAAAACTTGTTTCGAGCTATTCTCCATTAAGTTATATTTAAATTTGCATCGAAGGCGTATAATTTTATACTTTTCTTACTGATTTATTTCTGATTTTAGCACCTAAACTCGAACTTAGTACACACCTTAAGGACTCGCTATAACATAAAAATATAGACTCAAAAATTGTACTGTGATCCAGATGTGGAGTAAATATAGATCATTTTATTACCACTCATTATGAATATTTTTATGTAAACCAATTTAAAACCGCACTAATTTTAAATTATTAATAGAAATATACAGTTTCTTAATATGTGATTTATTTTAGAGTTATTTATTTTTTATCAATATAAAGTGTTTTTGTTTTCTCTAACATCACACCATTCACTTATCAGTTTCTAAAATGTTACGAAATAAATGTATTTTTATTAATAAACACAAATACCGCACGCAAGCGCACCACGTGTGCGCTTCATAAATGCATCAACAGAACTGAATGCACCAATAAAACTCAAAGACACAAATAGTCATAAAGGACACATATGTAAAGAAAAACAACTCCACACCAGGGATGGAAAATACAATTTTTAAGAAAGTACAAAAAAGGTATTTTTTTGAGCGAAAAGGTACTTTTTACTAAATTTCAACAAAAATTTCAATGGAAGATTATTGTCAAGAGCTCCTTTAGACTGAATGTTAAAGAAAATAAAATGTTGACAAAACTTTCTATAGAAATAAAATTTTGACAAAATTTTCTATATAAATAAAATTTGGCAAAATTTTCTATGTAAATAAAATGTTGACAAAATATTCTGTAGAAATTAAATTTTGCAAAAAATTTGTATAGAAACAAAATTTTGCAAAAAATTTTTATAGAAATAAAACTTTGCAAAAATTTTTCTATAGAAATAAAATTTTGCAAAAATTTCCTATTGAAATAAAACTTTTACAAAATTTTCAATTGAAATAAAATTTTGACAAAATTTTCTATAGAAAATCAATTTTGCAAAAATTTTATACAGAAATAAAATTTTGACAAAATTTTTTTCCGAAATAAAAAATCGATAATATAGGATCGCATGCGTTTTATTGAATTTTCGAAAACATTCTTGAAATTCAATAAAATCGTGTTTTTGACTATGGCTTTTACAAAATCGAGATTTTTTTCCCGCATGAACTTGTCTGTTTTGCCATATATGTAAAAGACTATTAGCAAATAAGATTGATAAAGACTTTTTCAAAATATTAAAATATTTTGTCAAAGATATTGTACCATAAATCTGATATCGACTCAAAAATGTCTACACCAAAGGTACTATATCATTCGCGGGAGTACTACGGTACTGACCGGGGTGAAAAAGTATTGAAAAAAGTACTATAGTACTGCATTTTCCATCCCTGCTCCACACACACATGATCCCTTTCTGATCTCGCTATTGCAACAAAACAACTATCACCACAAAAGATACCAACAACACACATTCCATAACATAACATCATCGCAATAACAAACACAAACAAAAAAAAAGATGATGCAATAATTTCATAATTTCTTCTCACTTCAATTTCCAGTATCACGTTTATTGATTAGTTGGTATTCTATCTATAGGATAAGGTGAAATGTATTCAAAATTTACGAGGAATCCATAAAAAATTATATACACCCATCAAGGATTAAATTAACTACTTTTTATTCTACTTTATCTAAAATTTTCAATGTGAGGAAATATACTCCAACTTATAGTAAAAACCGAAATAAGCTGTAGGAAGCCGCCATACGAATCGGTACTGTGGTTAAGTTAATTTTTACTACAAAAATTTTTTTCCATACAAAAATTTTTCTTAGTAAATTGTCCACATTTCGTAGTAAGATTTTTATATTGCCTATGTCTTTTTATAATACAATCAACGATGCATTAACTATTGTATTGGAAATTTATTTAAGGAAAAATCCGTCCCATTTCGTAGTTAGTGAACTAAAAAACATTTACTGAATTTTTATAAGTTTTCCTTTAGCTAAGTTAAGCTTCGCAGTGGTTACGAAAAATGAACTATATTACAGTAAATTTTTTGAACTATGTGGAAGTTAAACTGGTCCTAAAATTAACAAGACACCTTTTTTTCTGTGTATTGGGTTTAATTTAATTTATTATTATTTTGTTTTCATAAAAATTATTAGAATAAAAGCAAATATATCATAAAAGGTAGAAATAACAGAAACAATGTTAAATAAATAAAAACTATATAACCAAAAAAAATCAGTCTTTATTTATTTTAAAGAAAACTTATTTTGCCACATACAATTCGTATTCTTAGATACATAATTAATTCTCTACCATCGGGTGTTGTTAAAAAAATTTTGAAAGTTTTTGCATTCCTCATTAAAATTTATTCTTACTAATAGTTCAGCCTTTATTCGGTCATTTATATCCTATCTTTGATATCTAAATTATTTAGAACACTAACATTTTTTCACAAAAGACATTGCTTATTGGGATAGAAAACGCAAATGAGATACATGCCTAAAGATAACTATATTTTTACTTAAATTATAATGGCACAGAACAATATTTTACTACCAAATACATTTTAATAAATGTACTCTAATTACTATTAAGATATGTATATGATAAAAATACATTTTCTTTCATGGTGGGCTTACAAATTAGGTATGATATTGCCGTAAAACCTAGTTTGGATTATTCAAATTTGCAATAATTGCATATTTTAATTTGTGCAAATATGTTAATTGAAAGCAAAAAACGCTCTTATGAGATACCTGAAGTTCGATAGTGGCAACATGGTTTTCTTACAGCCTATTTCTGAAATCCGAATTCTGCTGTTCGTTCGCATACAAAACGAAAATCTGCTGATTTCGGTTTCTCTAAGCTCTATCTAAACGGCAAGTGAGACGAAAATCAATGCGAACGAAAACGTAACGTTACCACTAAAATTGGGTTTCTCTAACTCCATTATCACAATGGACTGAATAGTCTAAGTGAGCCTGAATCTTAATCGGACTGCCACTTTAACCTAACTCCATTCGTTCGCATTTTGTCGAACAGAAATGTCAAATCCACTCACTTTGTAAAAACCTTTCGTTTTGTGGAAAAAGGCATTCATAAATAGAGAAAAACTTAATAATTGATAAATTGATTAACGCTTTTTGGTGCAAATATATGATAAAAGTGGTTTATATCGATCTATTTCTCTTTATAACCGTTTAAAGAAAATTCTAAGTCGAACAAACGCATACATTTGGAATGAAACACTCATTAAAAGGAAACCCGAAACCTAATTATTGCAGATATATAGAAATACAAATACATATCACTCTCTCTACGAGGGCTAATTTCTTAAAAAAAAAAAAAAACAAGTATATACGGCCAGGCCGAAGCTTATGTACCCTCCATCATGGATTGCGTAGAAACTTCATCTAACCATTGCCATCCACAATCGAATTACTTAAGTTGCGGTAACGCTTGCCGATGGCAAGGTATCTTAAAACCTCCTAACACCATCTTCTAAATTGTATGTAAGTCCATACGTGGTATATATTAAATCAAAAAATATCGATCCAATACGTATATAATTTTGACACAATTTTCTACAGAAATAACATTTTAACAAAATTTTCTAAAGAAATAAAATTTTCACAAAATTTTCTATAGAAATAAAAATTTTCACAAAATTTTCTATAGAAAGAAAATTTTGAAAAAAATTTCTATAGAAAGAAAATTTTGAAAAAAATTTCTACAAAAAAAAAATTTAACAAAATTTTCTATAGAAATAAAATTTTGACAAAATTTTCTATAGAAATAAAATCTTGGTAGATTATTTTTGGCTCGAGTGGAAACCATGATTATGAACCGAATAAAATTTGAACAAAATTTTCTATAGAAATAAAATTTTGACAAAATTTATTATAGAAATAAAATTTTGACAATGATGAAAATTTTATTATGAACCGAATAAAATTTTAACAAAATTTTCTCTAGAAATAAAATTTTGACAAAATTTTCTATAGAAATAAAATTTTGACAAAATTTTCTATAGAAGTAAAATTTTGGTAGATTATTTTTGGCTCTAGTGGCAACCATGATTATGAACCGATATGGACCAATTTTTGTGTGATTGGACCAATTTTGGTATGGTTGTTAGCGACCATATACTAACACCACGTGCCTAATTTGAACCGGATCGGATGAATTTTGCTCCTCCAAGAGGCTCCGGAGGTCAAACCTGGAGAATGTTTTATATAGGGGCTATATATAATTATGGACCGATATGGACAAATTCTGGCACGGTTGTTAAAGATCATATACTAACACCATGTTCCAAATTACAACCGGATTGGATGAAATTTGCTTCTCTTGGAGACTTCGCAAACCAAATCTGGGGATCGGTTTATATGGGGGCTATATATAATTATGGACCGATGTGGACCAATACCATATACCAATATCATGTACCAAATTTCAGGCGGATCGGATGAAATTTGCTTCTCTTTGAGGCTCCGCAACCCAAATCTGGGGATCGGTTTATATGGGCGCCATATATAATTATGGACCGATGTGAACCAATTTTTGCATGGTTGTTAGAGACCATATACCAACACTATGTACCAAATTTCAGCCGGATCGGATGAAATTTACTTCTCTTTTAGGCTCCCCAAGCCAAATCTGAGGGTCCCTTTATATGGGGGCTATACGTAAAAGTGGACCGATATGGCCCATTTTCAATACCATCCGACCTACATCGATAACAACTACTTGTGCCAAGTTTCAAGTCGATAGCTTGTTTCGTTCGGAAGTTAGCGTGATTTCAACAGACGGACGGACGGACGGACATGCTTAGATCGACTCAGAATTTCACTACAACCCAGAATATATATACTTTATGCGGTCTTAGAGCAATATTTCGATGTGTTACAAACGGAATGACAAAGTTAATATACCCCCATCCTATGATGGAGGGTATAAAAATATTGAGCTAAACCAAATATCAACAATGAGAAAAATTTTCGAAATAAACGGCGATGCCAGATTGAATTTTATCGAAAATAACTTTTAAAATGTATGGGCCTTTTTCAAGTAATTGAAATAATTGAGATCTGGTAATATTAGCATTTGACAGTAACAAAGATAATTGAGAAGAAGATGCAGTCTTGTCATAGCAAAACTGAAGCACCAGAGGACTCTGTCAACAAAATATCATAAAGTTTGCGTCGACGTGTCTCTCAAATGTGCTGCCGTTTGCGTCGGAAAATATCATAACATTTGTGTTTTTCATAAATTTCTGAATAAAAACCCACAAAAGTAATACCAAAACGATTGTAGAAAATTAAAATAAAACGTATGTGTATTTTAAAGCGAATATTCAATATGGTTTTATGTGAATATTGCCGTTTTAAATTTATTCCTGGGCAGAGCTGCTTTGGAAAAAATTGACAAATAAAACAATTTTTTTCTCATAGCACCTTGACATTTGTTTTCTCTTTATAAGAGCACAATGCTTAATCTTGGTATACTCAATTATCTTTGACAGTAACGTAAGCCATGCGAACGAACGAAAGGAAGTTAGAGAAACCCAAATCTATACGAAAATGAGTGACTGCCGTTCGTTCGTAATTGCTTTCGTTCGGATATCAGAAATAGGCTGTAAATTTCATTTTTGTTGTACCCGCCTTTCTTAGTTTGAACCCAAGTAGAGAGCAGTATATCTGATATATAAACTAATGAGCTGAATTATGTAATGGTAAAAAAGTTCTTTCTTTTTGATTTAAAAATATGAAAAATATCCGAAAATAATAAAAATATGTATTTTCCATTTATATTTTTTCTATTTCCAGAAATTGCAAGTATCATCAATATAATACCAAATATTACATTGCTTTGCTTTAGTTTTATCTTGGATTGGTTCAAATTTTAATAGACGATTTCAGTGGAAATCTTGGAAAAGAATTGTTACAAACATTACATTACCGAGCTCCTCAATATACCTTTTCATGCTAAAAGACTACAACTGCAAAAGAAGATTATAAATCTGAAACCTAGAACTAAGAATTGAACGTGATATTCTATGCAGATAATTTTTAACAAAATTAACTTTTAATTGAACAATTATTCTGTTTACTTTCAGAAAAACTAATTTTGCTTACATGCTGTTGATTTATTGGAAATCTCGGCGCATATACATATTAGAAGGAACATGCTAACATCGTTAATATGATAAGGAAGATAATGATTTATATAGTTTATTTTTTAACCCTTTAGTTGTTATTTATCATAATTGTACTCGAATGTCTAAGTTATGTTATACCTCATTCACATTACACTTCCAAAATGCACTTTAACTAGATTTCAACTGTCATTTGCCTTGTAAAAAGGGGATTTCAAATCCACTTTTACTCGATGCGAATGAGCTATTAGAATAAAACACAAATAAAAAAACCAAAGAATTTCAGGAAAATAAAATATTGAAGATTTTTTTTATAAGAAACGCATATTCTCTTTTATTTCAAATAAAACAAACTAAAATTTTGGGGGCGCAATATATACATTTTTTGATTGAAAAAAAAAAAAAAAATTAAAATCTGTTTGAATTTTATGTCAAAAACCAATCTACTTAATGATCCAATCACACAATTAATTGATTCCGAGACAAAATTCAATGTACACACAAATTTATTTTTTTAATTTCAATGACGAAAATCGTGGATTCAATCATTTTTTTAATTGAATTGAATCACCCATTGTCATTGAAAACCAACACCATTTTCAATTAAAAATTTAATTGTCTTTTGTCACGGAATCAATTAATTGTGTGATTGAATCAATTAAAAACGTGATTGATTTTAACATAAAATTCAATCACAGTCTTAATTGAATCAATTAAAATTTTAATTAATTTCACGATAAAAATCAATCAACTATTTCATTGATTCAATTAAATAATTAATTGAAATTGGCTATAAATCTTTTTTAGTTTTATTTGAAAAAAAACCGTTTCTTATAAAAAATCTTCAATATTTTATTTCTCTGAATTTGATATAGACGAAAGAATTTGGTTTTTGTTATTGTGTGTTTTGTTCTAACATAACTTAGACATACAATTATGATCAATATCAACTAAAGGGTTAAAAAATAAACTATATAAATCATTATCTTCCTTATCATATTAACGTTGTCAGCATGTTCCTCTTAATATGTAGATGCCTAGATTTCCAATAAATCAGCAGCCTGTAAGCTAAATTAATTTTTTTGAAAGTATACAGAATAATTAGAACTTAATTTTGTACAACTAAAAGTTAATTTAGTTAAACATTACCTGCATAGAATATCAAGTTCAATTCTTAGTTCCAGGTTGCAGACTTATAATCTTTTGCAGTTGTAGTCTTTTAGCATAAAGGGTGATACGGTCAAAATTTGGTCAATATAAACTTGACGTATTTCTTTCAATTTTGCATTTAAAAAAACCTGAACACCCCTCATTTTGAAGGTGTGTGTGTAGAATGTTGCTCCTATTTTGTTTTTGGAATTCACTCTTCAGTTGTCAAAATGCCGTCCAAGCAAGAAGAGCAGCGTATCAAAATTTTGCTCGCGCATCGCGAAAATCCGAGCTACTCGCACGCAAAGCTGGCAAAATCGCTAAAAGTTGCCAAACCAACCGTTACAAATGTAATTAAAGTGTTTGGGGAACATTTGTCGACAGCCAGGAAGTCTGGATCGGGGGAAATCGAAAACCGGAAGCCGCTGAGACGACAAAGAGGGTTGCCGTTAGTTTCAAGCGAAACCCTAACCTCTCTCTCCGAGATGCCGCAAATAAGCTGGGTGTATCGTTTACAACCGTGCATCGAGCCAAAAAACGAGCCGGACTATCGACTTACAAGAAGGTAGTGACTCCAAATCACGATGATAAACAAAATACGACGGCCAAAGCGCGATCCCGGAGGATGTACACGACGATGCTGACGAAGTTTGACTGCGTGGTAATGGACGACGAAACCTACGTCAAAGCCGACTACAAGCAGCTTCCGGGACAGGAGTTTTATACGGCAAAAGGAAGGGGAAAGGTAGCAGATATTTTCAAGCACATAAAACTGTCAAAGTTCGCAAAGAAATATCTGGTTTGGCAAGCCATCTGTACCTGTGGCTTGAAAAGCAGCATTTTCATAGCTTCCGGGACTGTCAACCAAGAAATTTACGTGAAAGAGTGTTTGAATAAACGTCTGCTGCCTTTCCTGAAGAAACACGGTTGTTCCGTACTGTTTTGGCCGGATTTGGCATCTTGCCATTACGGTAAAAAGGCCATGGAGTGGTACGCCGCCAACAACGTGCAGGTGGTTCCCAAGGACAAGAACCCTCCCAACATGCCAGAGCTCCGCCCAATTGAGAAATACTGGGCTATTGTCAAGCGGAACCTAAAGAAGACCAAAAAACCTTCTAAGGACGAGCAGCAGTTCAAGGCAAACTGGCTTTCTGCGGCGAAGAAGGTGGACAAGGTGGCTGTAAAAAATCTGATGGCAGGTGTCAAGCGTGAGGCCCGGCAATTCGGATTTGGAAAAGCGAAAGCCTAACTGAATATTTTTCCTGAATTTTATAATAATTGAACTTGAAAAAGAAATTTAATTTGATTTTTTAAATAAACGATTTCACCGATTTACACGCGTTTTCCCTTGACTAAATTTTGACCGTATCACCCTTTAAAAAAGGTGTATTAAGGAGATCGGTAATTTAATATTAGTAACAATTCCTTTCCAAAATTTCGTTAATTGAAATCGTCTATTAAAATTTGAACCAATCAAAGACCAAAGTAATGGTAAAGCAATGAAATATTTGGTATTATATTGATGATACTGTGCAAATTCTGGAAATAGAAAAAATATAAATGGCAAATACATATTTTTACTATTTTCGGATATTTTTCATATTTTTAAATACAAAAGAAAGAACTTTACCATTATATAATTCAGCTCATTAGTTTATATATCAGATATACTGCTCTCTACTTGGGTTCAAACTGAAAAAGCCAGGTAAAACAAAAATGCAGTTAAATGCCAACGCTACGTCTCAACTTCAAGGTGAATCTTCCAACAAACCCATACCGTTCTTGGTATTAAGAAAACTAGGAGTGGAAAAATTTATAATTTTAAAAGATCAATACGGTACCCAACTTTTGATTGCAGACATATTCTTATATTCTTATATATTTGATAAAATGATGGAGTTGATGGGATTGATTGGTCAATTGCACGAAATAAAATTGGTCAATAAAAGAAATTAATAAAAATATATTATTTTAGTCTGTTTAATTTAAATAGGCTTCAATGGAAAACGGTATTCTCATTTCACAATTACTTACCTTCAACAAACGTAGATTGTTTTCCATTTTTACAATACCACAAAACACAAACACAGGTAATTTCAAATGCGTTCTGTCATATATTTTTTTCAAACCTTTACCACGTGGCCGTTTGTTATTGCACACTTTTTTAATTTCAACCCTTTACTATGATTTGTTGTTGCGTTCAAAATATTGATGCACACATTTTGAATGCAGCAGTCATAATGTCGCCAATCATGTTTTTCAATTTACGCGAAAAACAAAAACCCAACCGTTCGTTACGAGTTACTTCCACAATTTACGAGTTACTTCCACAATTTCAATCACGTTTGTAATTGAAAATTATTTCCGAATTGATTAACAAATTGATTGAATCAATTAATATTTTAATTGGATACGTAACAAATATCAATCATTTTTTAATTGGTTTTTATTCGGATTTGATTAAATAATTAATTGAATCAATTAACATATTAATTGAATCCGTTTCCAAATTCTATTAAGTGTTTAATTGAAAAAATTTTGGTGATAATTTTTTGTGTGTTCGTTACGAGTTACTTCCACAGACTGAACGCTCCATCATACATTGTTGAATAAATACCCATTCTCTTGTTCTCTTCTCGCTCTTTCCATTTCCCAAATTATTCAATTTCAATCACAAAGGTTATTGGATCAATCACATGTGTAATTGGGAACGGAAAAATTTTCAATCATGTTTGTAATTGAAAATTATTTCCAAATTGATTAACAAATTGATTGAATCAATTAATATTTTAATTGGAAACGCAACAAATATCAATCAATTTTTTAATTGGTTTTTATTCGGAATTGATTAAATAAGTAATTGAATCAATTAACATATTAATTGAATCCGTTTCCAAATTCAATTAAGTGTTTAATTGAAAAAATTTTGGTGATATTTTTTTGTGTGTAGGAACCGCGGGATGGTGTCGGAGGTTTGTGAAGGATTTTTCCACTTTGACTGTACCGCTGACAGACCTATTCAGAAAGGGGTCGAAATTTTCGATCACGGAGGAGGCGAAACGTAGTTTTGAGGCCTTGAAAGATGCATTGACATCGGCACCGGTACCGGTTTATCCAAACTTTAAGCGAAGATTTTTTATACAATGCGGTGCGTCTAGTTTTGGGGTTGGTGCAGCAGCACTGCACCTGATGAAGGACATGAGAGACGTATATAATTTTTATCACAGAAGCTAAATTCGGCGCAGAGGAACTATAATGTAATAGAGAAGGAGTGTCTGGGGGTGGTTCTGGCAGTCGAACGATTCCGTCCATACGTGGAATTACTTCCATTCAATATAATAACGGACCATTTAAGTTTGCAGTGGTTGATGTCACTGAAAGACTTGAATGGACGTTTAGCCAGATGGGCACTGCAGCTCCAGGCATTTGATTTTGAGGTGGAACACAGAAAGGGTTCGGAAAACATAGTGGCGGACACATTGTCCAGGAATGTTGAGGAATTAAACATGGCTACGGAGAATATACTTGGATTTGAGACCACCGAATTTCGGTCAGAATCGGAAAATGATGCCGGAAATAGGAGATGAGTAGGTGACTGACCGGCCATTTCAGAAACTCTACATTGCATTTTTGGGCAAATATCCTCGCTCAAAGCAAGGCAATGCGTATATTTTCTTAGTATTGGATTACCTGACTAAGTTTGTGTTTTTGAAGGCTATGAGGGAGGCAACGACCGTGAGAGTAATCGGTTTTCTAGTGAATACAGTATTTCACAAGTTTGGCGTCCCTGAGTCAATACACTCGGACAATGGCAAACAATTTGTTAGTCGGGAATTTCAAGATATGGTGAAGCAATATAGAATTAACCATATTAGGACCGCGGTGTATGCACCCCAGCCGAACGCAGCGGAAAGGGTGAACCAGAGTGTGTAGGCTGGAATTAGAACATACACTAAGACGGACCAAAGGGAGTGGGATATCCACTTGCCTGAAATAGAGAGGGCTTTAAGAACCTCAGTACACTCGGCAACCGGGACTTAACCTTTTTCGCATTGTTCGGACAGAATAGGTTCACTTGTGGCGGAGATTAAAAGCAGGCACGCCAGCTGAAAGCAATGGATGATAACGAATTATTTTTCCTGGAGAGCAAGGACCCAATCCAAATAATAAGGGATACATTGAAACAAAATTTACATAAGGCATATCAGCGAAGTGCTTTGAGGTCGTGGGACTCGAACTGACCGATTTGTGCCTGGACAGAAAGTATACCGCCATAATTTTGTCCTAAGTGATTTTAAGAAAAACATAAATGCAAAGTTTTGTAGGAAATTTGTGAAGTGTAGGATTTCGAAAGTGATAGGGAATAACTAGTATCAATTGGAGACCTTAGGTGGGGAGCCAATAGCGGTTTTACATTCAAAAGATATTAAACAATAGAAATGGTGAAAAGGGGACACGGATACGGAACTGCAAAGCACTAGCATTTTATCAACAGATTTCGAAATTCTAGTGTATTGTTGCGGGCGATTTCATTTGGCAGTGTGGTAGGCTCAGTGGATTTTGAGATGAAAAGAAGATTGTCATCTGGGGAGTTATTAGAGTTGTGGCCTGAAAATGGATAATAAAGGGGGATTTAATTTAGATTTTTTTTTGTGTAGTAAGAGGGGGGTTAGTAGTTTTTTTTGTGATTGGGGATAATTTTTGGTAGGTAATAGGTTTTACTGTTCGGCCCCTGGATAATGGTGAGGGTTGAGTATCCACTCCGGTGCGTGAGCATCATTATTGGTGAGGTGGACGGGGTACGCAACAGTGAGTCTAAATATCAGTATATTTATAATTTCAGGCAAATCGGATAAAAAGTACGGTTTCTAGAAACCCAAGGAGTTAAATCGGAAGATCAGTCGTATGGAGGCTATACTACAATATGGACCGATACTCACCGTGTTCGGTACACGTCTTTATGGTCCTAAAATACTTCTAGATTTCAAATTTCAGGCAAATTGGATAAAAAGTATGGTTTCTGGAATCTCAAGCAATAAAATCATTTCTTGCACACCTTATAATAGTCCAGAAAACCTCCAGATTTTTAGTTTAAGGCAAATTAGACAGCAACTACTGTTTCTACAAGCCCAAAAAGTAAAATCGGGAAATCGGTGTTTATGGGGATATAGTAAAACATTAATCGATACTCACCATTTTTGGCGCACCTCTATATGATCCTATAATATCTCTAGATCGGTTTATATGGAGGCTATATCAAAATATGAACCGATACTCACCATTTTCGGCACACGTTTTTATGGTCCTAAAATACCTCTAAATTTCCAATTTTAGGTAAATTGGATAAAAACTACGGTTTCTATAAGCCCAACAAATAAAATCGGAAAATCGGTCAATATGGGGGCTATACCAAAATATGGATCGATACTCACCATTTGTGGCACACCTCCTTATGTTCCGAAAATACCTCTAGATTTCCAATTTCAGGTAAATTGGATAAAAACTACGGACTAGAAGCCCCCAAATAGGGAGGTCGGTTTATATGGACCGATATAGCCCATCTTTGAACTTGACCTGCCTGCAGAAAAAAGACGAGTTTGTGCAAAATTTCAGCACGATTTCTTCATTATTGAAGACTGTAGCGTGATTACAACAGACAGACGGACATGGTTAATCGATATTTCGATGTGTTACAAACGGAGTGACAAACTTATTGTATCCCAATCACCATTCTATGGTGGTGGGTATAAAAAGATAAATATGACTACGGAGATAGATAACGAAATACATACAGTGCCGTGCAGAAATGAGTACATAATTATTTTTTTCATTTCTAAACGAATAAAATAAGCAGTAATAAAGAAACTCAAAATAATTTTATTTTTCCTTTATTCCTTCTTCAATTCTAAATAAAATAACAAAAAACTCAAAACAAAAAGTAAAGAGTTCATAAAGATAAATAAACGTAAAAAAAAACTCGAATGTACTCAATTTTGCACTTTTCTATGCCGGTGTCAGTTGGAACATTTTTTAGTACTTGGTCCATAACGCTTTATTTTTTTAATACCATATTTATACGTTTTGGCATACTTTCAACCAATTCCTGTATAATTTCATCTGGTATATTCTGTCACTCAAGCTGTACTCGTTACCACAGGCTTTATAATTTTTATGGAGCTGATTTGTACAATCCCAGCCGTCTTCACACGATTGACCATAAATTCTCATTCGGGTTGAGGTCGGGGCTTTGCGCTTGCCAATATGTCACTTGAAATTTTTACTCACTAAGCCATTTTTTTTACTATTTTTGCACTATGCATCGGATCACCATCCTGTTGAAATACGACTTCATCTTCAGGATAGCCACTCTTGTCAACAAACTCGGGAAGATGAGCCTGCAAAATGGCGAGGTAGTCTTCCTTCTTCATTATGCCATCAATTTTCTGCAATGGCCAAATGTGCCACCAAGTGAAGCAGCCCCAAACCATGATGCTACCACCAGCATGCTTAACATGGTGGTTTTGAATTGTATCACCGGACGACGCCAGCAAAATTGTTTACCGTCCGATTGGAAACGGTTAAATTTTGATTCATCTGACCAGATAATACGTTTCCAGTCAATTGTCGTCCAATTTTTATGCTCTCTTGCAAACTTCATTCGCGCCTTTTGATTCTTTTCGGACAATACAGGTTTATTTTTTTTACATAACCAATGTTGTGGAGCGTTCGTCTTGCTGTCCATTCACTAAGCAACAGTAGTATTTTTTGGCGTTACGGACTTGTTCTGACTCATTTCTGCCATCATAAGGCGAGCGTCCGCTTCGGTCAACAGTTTTCGGCGGCCTCTGTTTTGCTCTTTGGGAGTAGTATTTCGTATTTTTTTGGACACGAATGAGCACAGACTGACTTATATTTAGTTCCTTGGCTATTTTCCGCGATGAAGACCCATTATTAGTTAAGGAAACTAACATATATTGTCCTCCACATCGCGCGATAACTTTTTCATTTTAATTTTTACTTGATAATTTTGCAGTACACTTCGAATAAAGCTTTAACTCTTACTAGTAAACACGTGTCTAAACACAAAGTTGTATTACTGATCATAAAGAAAGACAAAAAAATACAAAACTGACGGTATATTTTGGTTTTATGCTGAGTACATCACAAAGTGCAAAATTGAGTACATGCGAGTTTTTTTTAATTATACAATTATTTTTCGAGCTTTATGGACAGATATAGATTAATGAACATGGTTAATAGAGCCATTGAAAAGAAAACGCCAGATACCAATCTATACACGCCTGGACTGTACATGTTTCGGTTCGGGCGAATGAACCTTTCCACAGCCTTTAGTATAGATCTGGCTGGGAGAGATAACTCAATTTTGGGCCCTTTATGCTAACTCCTTATGGAGAAAACATTTGGGAAATTTCCTCTTACAAATTGAATCATCTTTTCTCCCACTGTACATCATCTTTTCATATAACTTACAAGTCCCTTAATCTTATTTTTATTTCGTTTTGTTACATAGTAATGCAACAACACGAAATTTATTTTTAGAAAGCTAATTTGTTATAATTCACCTAAGTGGTGAACAGTCGAACAATGCTTATTGTTTCTACAGTCAACTACAACATATGACAATTAACAGAAACTGGTTTCCAGGATACAACAACAATTCTAACGCGTACATTAGTCGTGTTTTTTTCCTAGTTTTACGACGGGCTCATCGTTGCTTATTATATTTTTTTGTTTTGTGTTTTTTGTTGTTTATTTACTTTTTGCTTTTGTTTTGTGTTTATTTACTTTTTGTTTTGTGTGTTTTTGCTGTTTTATTTAGAACGGAAGTAGGAATAAAGGAAAAATAAAATAATTTTGGGATTCTTTATTGCTGCTTTTTTATTCGTTTAGAATTGAAAAAATTAATTATCTGGTATTTCACCAGATAAAAGTAAAAACGATATTAATAAAAATTATCCAGTGCCGATATTGCCCGACGATACATTGCATTCTGCAATTATTACCAAAGACTTGTGAAAAAATTTTCGTTTTATTCTAGGCATATTACTCGCCTATGTAAGAAAAACGTAAAATTTGAATGGACTCCACAGTGTAATGAGTCATTTGAGTCTCACAGATAAAAATATCCGTGAAAAACCTTCAAAAAGCCCAATGTTTATGAAGTCATTAATTATAATGACGTTAAATAATTCGTAAAATTAAAATTGTCAATAAGCCAGTCTTCTTTAAAACGTTGTAAAACTATTTTAATACATATTGTGGATCTGTATGCTAATGGAATATTTGACATTATTCAATTCTTCCACAGGCTTGATAAAGAAGCCGGCATACTTAATATTACACAATTACAAATGGCACCAAGTGAATAAATATTTGAATTTTTTTTCTACTGAATATTTTAAAATAATGGGCAATAAAATTTTAAAAAACGTAAGTGTAGCGCTACTACCCAGCAAAAACTAGGTAACCACATCTCATTATAATTTGCATTACCAGGAGTAAAGCTGTCATAATACATTGCATTACATTGCGGTGAGTTATAATGACTAATTTTTAATGACAATAATAAATACTTCTTGGTAATTATCGAATTATTCACTGAAAAAACAGTGAACCCTTTTCCATTGCAAAATGAACTAAACTGTAGTAATATTGACCATGATTTAGCCCTTAAGATTTTTTTCAACTTGTCTAGTTTATAATTTTCTTAAATTTTAGTTCATCTATAACATTGTAGTTTAGTTCATTTTTACAACACCATAAGATTTATATACCCCTACCAAGTTAAAAAGTCAGTATTATTTTGGTTTACTGGCTTATTTTGTGAGATACCCGATAATAAAAATTGGTTAACAGTCTCTTTAAAATGTCGACGACTAAACTATTTTTAAATCAATCATTCCACAGTACAGAGAAATTAAATAATTAAAGGAACAACAAACCGTTTTACTATTACGAAAATTTTCATACATTAAAATTTAACTCTCTTTAAGCAAAAGTACTTTATTATAAAAACTTATGATGAAAGTTCTTAATACAATGTTTTTTGTGAATAAAAATTATGACCACGTGGAACAGAGAGTAGTTCATTTGAACCCGCTGTTTGGACATTTTGACTTATCCTTTTTTATTCATCGTAGGTAATTATTTCACATATCTTGCTGGAAAAAAATGGAAACAATAATGAAAATTGTTAAAAATTAACACCATGTTATGAAATATAATTTCTAATTCTTCATTTTAGCTTGTAACTTACCATATTTGGGGGCATTTTATCAAATGGTGTAAGGAATTCAACTTTCCTTTGGAAAACGTATCTCATAAAATTTGTACCTGAAACAATTAGAGAAATAATGAAGTATTCTAAATAAACTCATAAAACTGTGTTGTTATCGTTGTGAAGGATATAATAAAATAAATATTCTAGTTGAAAGAAATCCAAAGTTTTAATATAAAACTTACCAATTCTTTATTAAATTGTACGCTGAGGGGAAATATAATAAGTTGTCCAAATTTATTTGGGTTACTCTGAAATTAAATATTTATTTTTTACATTAAATAAAATTATTAAATAGGTTTTCAAAAAATCTAATGAAAAAATAATAATATGCATAAAAACCAAATATTCTTGATAGCCCTAGACAGTCATCATTCGTCAAAATGACGACACGTAATTTAATTTTGATTTAAAATGCATTTTAGTCTATTGGGAAATGGTAAATTTAAGTTATACTAATTCGACCGTTTTATGAATTTTTGTTTTATACTACGTAAAACCAAATTGAATAAGAAAAAAAATTCAAGTTTGGTTCACTTTTTCGCTCACGGTGAAAATTATAGCGTCTTGAAATCAGCCGTAGTCAAAATGACGAAGGATGAAGTTAATGTACAATAAATATGTATGACTGTCCAGGGTTGAAAGAAAGTTAAAGAATCCTTACCAATTCACTATTAAATTACAGGCAAAGGAGTACTAAAAATTTGTCCAAAATTTTAAGGGGTTATTCTGAAATTAAATATTTGTTTTTACATTAAAAATATTATATTGGTTTCCAAAAAATTTGATTGAAGAAATATTAAAATAAGCTATTAAAAACCTGTAATTTTGATGATAAAAAGGTCACAAAAACGTAAATATTCTAGATGAAATAAAGCCAATTTCTAAAATAAAACTTACCAATTCTCAATTTTTTAAATTTGTTCGAATCCATCTGGAGTTGCTCTGAAATTAAATGTTGTTTTTAAAATTTGCAAAATTTTCGTGAAAGAAAAACATTGAACTGGTGTCCAAAAAAATAATTAACAAATAATAATATACATAAAAAAATATTCTTTTTAAAAGAAAGCCATTTAAAAAAATATATACTTACCAATTTATGACTAAACTATACGCTGAGATATAACAAACGTTTTCCAAATTCATCTGGAATTGAATATTAATTTTTTATATTGAATAATAAAAATTTCAATACACTTTTAATTTCAACATACATATTTTCCTAAATATTCTTAATAACTTTTTTCTAAACTACCAATAAAATATTAATAACTTTCATTTAAAAGGTTTAATAAACAAACACCAATATATGTCTCAAAAATCCAAAATATTCCATGCCTTTATATTGCCTTGTTGCATACCTGCTTAAAAGATGCAACAATCCACGCCAACTACACAACTGAAGCATGCCAAACAAAACCAAGCGAAGCCAAAACATTCCTACAACAACAAAAACACATGTGCCTTTATTGAAAACAACACCTCATCCAGCCAAATAAACCATCAGCGAATAAAAAACACACACACACAAACCACTAAATGAACAAAAATAAAAACAACCCCACGCTCATGTATACACAACAAAACTCAAGTAACATCATCTTTACATTAATCACATTCCACTATGCCGATAAAGATCTCTGTACTATGCATTAGTTCATTGCATCTGCTGACAATTTACTCTAAGAATAATATTCGTAAAGGCACACCAGTTTATGAACGATGAAACGTTTAACTTAAAATTTGCAAAATTTTCATGAAATGTTATCTACCATTTTTGACGAAAATGTCTATAAATTTAATTACATGTGAACTAAAAATATTTCATTGGGTAATTTTTTACCAACAATTATTAACTATAGGAATTGTCAGTAAAAAATTGCTATCCACTTTCTAGTTCATTTTTCGTAAAAAATATTTTCTCATACAAAAAAATCTTATAGTAAATTGCACTTATTATTTAGAAAATACTTTACATTTCACAAGTAGTTTTATAGCATGACAAACGAATTTTTAACTATCAGTTAAGAAATTTTTTAAGGAAATTTCCATCGTATTTTGTAGGCCATGAACTAAACGTTTGCTACTTAGAATTTGTAAAATTTCATTTCGAGTAGTTAATTTTCGTTGAAAATACGAAAAATGAACTAAAATTCTGGAAAATTCTTGTAATAAATTATTGTAAAAATCTTCTTAAATTTACGAGACACTTTTTTTTCTGTGTTATTCTCAAAATGTAATGCATTTGGCTGTTAATAAAAATCTAATAAATGATGGTAC
The DNA here is from genome assembly GCF_050003625.1 of Haematobia irritans. Lineage (NCBI taxonomy): Eukaryota > Metazoa > Arthropoda > Insecta > Diptera > Muscidae > Haematobia > Haematobia irritans. Next base: position 101,922,331 of record NC_134397.1, on the reverse strand, counting down.
CATAAGGTATTCACATAATTGAGCACACCCTCACAAAAAATCGCTTCTGTAACATATACTCCCAAACATATTTTGCTTCAAGCATATACATTTTTGGGTATTGCCCAAACATTTATATGTTTGATCTCTTCCAATATATAATATGTTTGAAAGCACATTGGTCTAAACAATATATGTTTGGGTAGTCTAAGTAACAAACATTTTGTGCTCAAAATTTTATTTATTTATTTATATATTTACAATCATAATCAATTACGAAAATAAACAGGTAATATAGGTGCTAACAACATAAGGCCGGTACTATGTTCATTCTTGCGAAAAATTTTTATGGAAACCATTATTTCGCACATAGAAAGCGGCGTTTTTTTAGGTAGCTTGGAGCGCTATTTTACAGGGAGCGATATTGGATTAAGTTGGTGGTTGTTGCTTGTTTTTACAAAATAACATTTTATTTTTCCTTGGGCAATTGATCTGCTATTCCTTTGATCCTTTGTATAGTTTCGGAACAAAAAGATGGTCCGTGTTTGATTTATAAACCCGCACAAATAGTTTTTAATAAATAAATTATTTCTTAATTCACATTGCAAATGGCGCCGTGCTATAAACGTCAGTTTTTCAACACGAAAAAAACAAAGTATCACAAATGGAAAAAAATTCGCAAATTTTTCGCATTTTTTGGTTTTGTATGGAGTTTCAACGCGAAAACCGAACAGAGTACCGGCCTATAGGTTTTCGACCTGAATGCTCAAAATTTTGTTTCTGCCTAATTGTATATTCCCCCACATCTTTCTCACTTCCACGAGATTTTTTAGTTCTTAGCACCTTTTTCTGTAATACAAACATTGTAGAAGAAATTATTCAATTTTATGATTTTTTTATTTTAATTTTACCTTTTGCCGGGCGGGGATTCGCACAGCGGACCACACAGTTTGTAAGGATCAAAGAAGTAGCTGATCAATTGCCCAAGGAAAAATAAAATGTTAATTTTGTAATAACAAACAACAACCACCAACTTAATTCAATATCGCTCCCTGTTAAATAGCGCTCCAAGCTACTAAACACATATATGTTTATAGGCTATTTATAAATTAATATATGTTTGCATCCAAGCATATTATATTTACAAACATTTTATGTCCCAAACATAATATGTTCTAACATATTAACATATATGTCCCAAACATGTTATGCTAGTTTATGAACATTATATGCTTGCACTCAAAAATATTGTGTTTATAAATTTGTGTTCCACACATATAATGTTTATAGCCAAACATATGAAAAACAGTCTTTTTCATCCGTGCATTTACTTAAAAAAAAAACTCAAAAAGAGTATGTAGTGTAACGGTAATTCTGAAAATTTTTCCGGTAAGGAATATTCTTCACGAATATTTCATAATAATTGTGTTTTAAGTCATTGACATTATCATATGTTTTAAATAAATGCTTATTATACGTCATTCACATTACACTTTAAAAATAGACTTTAACTAGATTTTCAACTGCCATTTGCCTTATAAAAAATGGATTTAAAATCCACCTTTAGTAGATTTCGAACCTAATGTGGTCTATTAGGTTTATTATAACGTAAAACAATCAAACTCCCTTTAACAACCTACTATTATTTATATTTTAAGTGTGCAATTAATTTGCGTGTAATCTTTTTTAGATGATTTGTTACATTTTTGTTTATTTCTATAATATTCCTTTCTATTCAAGTAGTCATATGTTGTTTTGATCCATTGTAATCGGCTAGAGATGTCACTATTTTGCAAATTTGGTATATCAACGAATAAGTGATTACATATTAGGTGATTAAAAGCATTACTTATTTCATGGCCAAAGGTATGCCTGGGGAGAACTACTTTCCTCCTATACTCAAAAAAAAAGTTTACTTGGATCCAAAGATTTTGACCTTCCTTTAAGGATTTTGGTATTAATTCCGAACCAAAGATGCGGTTCTTTAAAGTAAGGAAATGTTTTGCGACCCTAAATAAGTCTTAGCCTATATTTCAGTTAATTTAAGGACGATTTCTTTAAATCAAAAATGTGTTTCTTTACTTTAAGGAAAATTTGTCTTAGTTTAAAGACATGCAACTTTAACGAAGGGACGCAAATTTTCAAAATGTGTGTCCTAAATTTAATGAAAAAAATTTTTGAAGCAAAGATTATAAACTTTCTTTTAATTAAAATTTCATTATTTTAAAGAAATTTGTCCTTAATAGTGTGTAAATTGCGCATCCTAAAATTGAGGTTGCATAATATTTAATATAACGTAAATATATTTCTCAGTGTATGACATGTGTATGTAAATGCGAGCGATGCCAATTAATAAGTGGTTATTCATTTTTAAGTAGGCTTACCTACAAGATTACCGTGTAATGAGAGTTCTTGCTGGGTACCCATGGTGACCGTCATAAACAAAAATAATGATAAAGAAATAAAGGATATTTTGACGAGGTATCATGACGATCCTGTTGAGGGTGGTCATACTGAAATTACTCAGACATAAGCCAAAATTAAAAGATTAAAAAACGTGCAAAAATTGCGAGCTTTCAAAGGTTGCCCGACATACAAAAATCCCAATGAACCTTACGCCTACCCCACCGAAACTCTTTGATATCGTACTTGTAGATACCATTGGCCTTTTCCAAAGTCCGAGCAAGGCAAGGAGCATGCTAAAACACTTATATGTGATTTTACAAAATACTTGTTTTTCAAAAAAAAAAAAAAAAATAGTATTTAAAATATTTTTATTATATAAAGTGCCTAATATATAAAGCTGTGTAACTTTAAAGTTTTTATTAATTAATTTTAAGGAATAATAAACTAAACAAATGTATATAATAAATAAAAAACAAACAATAATGTTAGTAATAATAACTAAATTATGTAATAATTTGTTTTTGTAAAAAAAAAAAAAAAAAAAACAAGTATATACGGTATATATTAGACAAAAAAGGCATGTATAGGTAAGTCTACAAATAATTACGAATCGGTATGGAAGCCCTTGATGACTCAATTGAAGCGGCTGATGTGACAGTGGTTGAAAATTTTGATGGTTCTACGGTTCCTCTAGATAAATCTTCACCATTGCAAGGCCGCTTGTGCTGCCTTAAAAGTTCTCCTGATGAAAGGAGACATAGATATAGTTCTTTTTCAAGAACAATAGGTTAGGTTAGGTTAGGAGGCAGCCCGATGTATCAGGCTCACTTAGACTATTCAGTCCATTGTGATACCACATTGGTGAACTTCTCTCTTATCACTGAGTGCTGCCCGATTCCATATTAAGCTCAATGACAAGGGACCTCCTTTTTATAGCCGAGTCCGAACGGCGTTCCACATTGCAGTGAAACCACTTAGAGAAGCTTTGAAACCCTCAGCAGTACTGAGGTGGGATAATCCACCGCTGAAAAACTTTTTGGTGTTCGGTCGAAGCAGGAATCGAACCCACGACCTTGTGTATGCAAGGCGGGCATGCTAACCATTGCTCCACGGTGGCTCCATAACCATATGTCTATAAGAAAACGATCTGTGAATTAAGCACTACGGATTTCAAACTTTTGCATAATACCGATAAAGATATAAATCGAGCATGTATAATTGCCAAAAACGAACTAAACTTGTTTCTGCCCCTTCATTGAGCAATGCAGACACTGTCATAACCAGTCTAGAGATGTCCAAATGCAAATACTGGGTATCTTTGGTCTACATGGGACATGATAGGGAGATGCATCCATATGCCGTTAACACCTTAGTTGAGTCACTGAAAACAAAGACAAAACTCATTATGGGATGCGATGCAAATGCACATCATAGTATTTGGGGAATTACACATTGGCCTCTCCGGAATTGAATGATAAGGTATCTGAGTGGCAAGTTTTGAGGAAACATAGCTTCTCATAGCTACATCAGTTTCAGATTGGCTGTTCGTACTTCAAAGACCATATTTCCGCCAAATGTTAGGAAAGCTGATTGGAATAGGTATAGGGAATCGTTCAATATGATGATACCGGAAATACCAGAGACAAATATGAGCACTGTGCAAGATATCGAACACGCAGTGGAGCGGATTACTAAGGCCTTCAACATCTCACTGAATGCTGCATGCCCTAGAGAGAAGCCAAGGGGGCAAAATCGACCATCATGGTGGTCTACGGAGTTAAGTAATGTGAGGAAATCCTGCAGGCAGCTCTTCAACAAAGCAAAGTCCACCAGAGCTTCTGAGGATTTGGATGGTTCTGAATCTGAGAGGATACAAGCGAGAACTGAGAAAGGCTCAGCATAACTCTTGGAATGTTTACTGCAGCAGTATTGAGAATACGTCCGAGGCTTCCAGACTACGGAAGGTACTAGCATCCACTAACCCCGCTCCAGGTTTCATTAAAACATCGGAGGGCAATTGGACAACGTCCAGTGAGGAGACGCTGGAGGTACTATTGGACACACATTTTCCTGGAAATCAGACGGTTGGACCATGTTCTGGCGGTGCCATAGTGGTTCAGCGGTAATTTCCTATTGAGGAAATTGTATCGGAATCTAGAATGATATGGGTGTTAAATAGATTTGGTTCATTCAAATCCCCCGGACCTGATGGAATTACTCCGGCGGAGTTACAAGCAGTGACTGACAGAATTATCCCTTGATGGTGATATATAAAGGCATATATTCCTGAAAAGTGGAGAGAAACAAAAGTCGTTTTCATACCTAAAAGAAAAGGCCTCTCACTCGAGTGCGAAGGATTTTCGACCAATCAGCTTATCCTCATTCCTACTTAAGACTCTGGAGAGCATGATAGACATTTATCTTAGAACTAGCGTCGATTCAAGTTTGCTCTAGAAACGACAGCATGCATACTCGAAGGGCAGGTCTACTGAGACCGCTTTGCATGAACTAGTCAGCTTTATTGAAAGCTCACTATCTGTCAATGAATACACAATCGTGGCGTTTCTAGACATCGAGGGGACATTCAATAACGTCCATCCGAGCTCCATATTAAAAAAATGTACGGTCACAGTTCGGCCCTCAAAATAATACCAGATTTGCCTAACGTTGTGGATTACACTCTGGCGAAACCACTTTTCGACAAAAAGTTTGAAACTCTAATTCCCAACAGTGAGGCGTGGTGTACACAGACCCCGGGGAATAAAAGATATATAGATTTCTACACTGATGGCTCCAAATTAGATCTGTAACTTCGAATAGCGAAAAGATTACCTAATCACTGTAGTGTTTTTCAGGCTGAAATATTAGGAATAAGAGCGATGGCGAATTGTCTGAGAAGTAATGTTCCAAAAAATGTTGGCATTAATATATACTCAGACAGTCAACCTGCAATAAAATCCTTGAACTCTGTGTTCCTTAACTCGAAAACGGTCATCGACTGCCGCAAATCTCTCAACGAGATGGCTGAGCAGTACAATATTCACCTAACATGGGTGCCTGGCCATAGGAACATACCGGGGAACTGTCAAGCAGATGCGTTAGCAAGGCTAGAAACTACCTTACATATTCCAAGGGAACTAGAATCTTTTGGTATGTCTCTGGCAACCTCTTACTGCGTGAGAAGGCCGTAATGATGGCAAATGTTCGATGGGAGAATTGCAAGGGTTGTAACGACACCAAGCAAATATGGCCCCATTTAAACTTGAACCGCACACTAGATATGCTAGTGTTCTCAAGACGTCAGATATCACTCCTGATATCTGATATAACGGGTCGCTGCCTGATAGGCGAATTTGCAAAAACTATTGGTGCGAAGTATAATGACTATTGTATGAGCTGTCATGATGCGGAGGAAAAGGAATCAATAAAACACCTCTTGTGTGAGTGTCCTGCATTTTGTGTAAGGCGTAAACAAATTTTAGGGGCATATAGCTTCAGATTACTGGCGGACCTGGAAAATGTTAAGTTAAGCAGTCTGTTAATGCACTGAAAAAAATATTGTCGTGAGATCAAAGATTTCGTGTCTTTAAAATACGAATGCAAATTTTGCTTAGCATAGAAGACGCATTTCTTTAATATAAAGTTTTTTCCTTGTCCAAAAGTCGATAAACTTTTCAATGAAGTCGTATTGTCCTTATAATTAAGTGATTTGGCTTAAAAATTGGTATCATAACATGAAAGAAAAAAATGTTTGGGCTAAGGTCAACTTGACTTTAATAATTCAGAAAAATTCTTTAAGTTTAATGAAATTGTCTTTAAATTTGTTGTCTTTTTTCATCTTGACTACAAAGCAAAAAATCGTTCAGATATAGGACACGTTTTTCAACACTTTATTTTAAAGAAGCTTTTTACTTGAAACATAGCATAATTTCTACTGGAAGTCGAGTCTTAACTAGGAAAATAAAATTGTCGTTAACTCGTTTTTAAAGGACTTTGATAGCATATGAAGAAAAAAAGCTGAGAAAGCGCAAAATTAAAATTTGCTTCCTAGAAGCAAGTACACAAAACCCAAATTTAAAAGAGAATTGTGTCTTAAAAGTATCCTTACTTGTATTCTCCGCTTCTTTGGCTCGGAATCAATACGAAATTTTTTAAAGTAAAGACAAAATCTTTGGAACCGGGCATGGTTTTTTTTCAGTGTGTTTTTGGAACAATCTGGTTGGTTCAACAAAAGAAAATAATAGAGAAGGTGCAGTGGGTAAAACTAGAAGTGCCCATATGTAATAGGAACTTTTAGTTAAATGTGGTATCACAATGGACTGAATATTCTAAGTGAGCCTGAAACTTAATTGGGCTGCCACTTTAACCTAATCTAACCTAATACTTAAAAACTTAGGTTGGCATATTTTTTCTGTGTATGTGTGGGTTGAAAAAAATATTATTTATTATTTTAAAATAATGTACTTTTGAATGTATTCAACATCTCCTATTGTTGAATGCTTTTTAGCTATGTAGTCAATATACACAACGTCGACAAATGTAAAGACACTCTATATCAGAGAAATGCGTATTGTCGCGAGGACAAGATTTTTAGCCTTACGACAATATTTTCTTCAGTGTAGTAGCCTTTAGGTATTATTTTTAATTTGTTTATTCAGAATACTGCCGAATTCGCTATAATCCCGAAGCAAATTTACGCAATTTTAATGTAACTTTCAAAAATGTTCAAAGCATAGGTTTCGATATTTTAAAATTAGTAAAATGAAAAAATATTGTCGTGAGTCCAAAGATTTCATGTCCTTAAAATACGAATGCAATTTTGTTTTCTTTTCCCAAAATAGATAAACTTTCTATGAAGTTGGTTTATATTTCTAGTTGACACAAACATTTTTTTTGTCTTCAATCACGAAGATGTGATTGATTTTTGTTTCAATTAAAAAAATTATTGAATCAATTAAATTTTTAAATAATTTTTTTTCCTTACATGAAAGAAACATTTGTTTGACTAAGATCAATAATTCTGAAAAATTATTCAAAATTAATGAGATCGTCTTTAAATTTGTTGATTTTTTTCTTGATACATAGCAAAAAAGCGTTAAAAATAGAAGGTGGAGAAGTATTGAAAAACTTTATTTTAAAGAGTTTTTTTACTTGAAACATGAAACTACTTGAAGTCGAGTCACTAACACATTTTCAAAGGAGTTTGAGAAAACGCTGTACAAAACTAATAAATTAAAATTTGTTTCCTAGAAACAAATACGCGAAACTCAAATCTAAAAGAGAATTGTATGTTAAATGTATTCTCAGATCAATTCACCGCTTTTTCATCAATACCAAAATCATTAGTGTAAAGAAAAAAATTTTTTAATTCTAACTCCAAACTTCAAATCATCAGTAGCAGTATGCGACACATATAGTTTCTTAAATTCATTTTATTTTTTCAGTATTTGGATAGACATACAAACGAAAACATCAGAAGCAATAGCAAAAGTAGGCATTGCTCTGAGATTCATTAGTATATATCTTTTATCAGAAATTGTTCATAATTCACCAATTACACAATTTGATATGCGAATCTATATAGTTAAGCATTTTGTTTACTATTCAAATGGGCTTTGCGAGCGACTATGTGATGGATTCAGAAATTTGGGCGTACAGGTAGATCGAATCGTCAAATCCTCGGGCTCACTATCAAAGAAGCTATCGTTGGACAAATCACTGTTTGTACATGTAAACGAATTCGCATTCGATCCCATGGAACCATCCGTTTTAATGTAGCCTTTCAAGTTAACTTTATCCACGGGTTGTAAGTTCACTTTATGGGTTGTCTCTCGAAGGGCTGCATTTGGATGTAAACTTGCAGCAGCGGCCGCTATGGCCAAAAACCCTAGACTTGCATTGAAGAGTTTGCACCATTCAATTAACTTGTATTCTACCGATGAATCGCCAGACATTTGCAGCAGGTCCACATGGGGCATAGTCTCAGCGGTTGTTCCTATTTTAGCTAAGCTGCTTTTCTCAATGTTGTGAGAGTGATTTCGAAGGAAGCTTGTGTTGGATGCATGGCTGTGTTCTTTCGTTACTGTACTCGATTCCGCATTTTTATGAATTGTATTGTTTTGGTTGTTTGAAATTGTGTTCGGTGAATCTAGGACATGCGAGGGATTCCTGGCGTTGGCATTTTCTATGGCAAACGACAAATTGGGATTGCTGGAATTTGAGTTTATCAACGGAAACAAAGGCAAATTACAGATGGCGGCAAGGTGCGCTTGATCAGTCTTCGACGCACTTGTGTTAACTGCATTAAAGGAGTTCGCAATGTTTTGCGAAATAAAATCCGAGACAATTTCATTATTTACGAGAACTTCGCTATTGATTTTCGGCGAGTATGGGATGTCATTCATTGGTAACCTACTACTGTACATGATTTCATTTGCATTTGTTGAGAATTTAGGAGATTGTAGTTTGTTATTGAATCGTATTCGCTTCTGGGGAGGATTTTCAATTTCTAATGCAAAATTTAGACAATCGACGGCCCCTAATTGGCGACACATGAATCGTAGTTTCTGTTCATTTTTACACCATCCCCTTAGAGTTGATTCGGGCACTCCAATATCCCGCGAAACTGATGCCTTAGTCTCTCCGTTATGTATACGTTGAATTGCTCGAACCTTATCACTAGGTGTCAAGTTACGCAGAGGACGTTTCCCTCTTGTGCTCATGCGAATATTCATATGGTGATAAGTTGATATATCCATGGCGGCCAAATATACCCGAAAACTGTAATAAAGCGCACTTGTGTTATTTACATCGGATCCTAATCTCTCTATGGTCTACAATAATTGCCTTTAATACGAACCTTAAGATCTATAGATACAAATTTTTCAGATTACCAGACCGAATAAATTTTATGGTATCACAAAAATTTTCAAATTTCTCGGCACACCGTTATTTTTAATTTGATTTTAGCCTTGTGAGCTTTCGAACTTCTCGTTAGACAATGTCACATTGGGTTTGTTGACAGCAGCCAAAATGAATCGAGATTCTATTGCGCGAAGAAATTTTGTTCAATGTCCACTGCCGAAGAGTGTTGTGCGATATAAAACCTTAAAATTGTAATAATGGGAAAAATAGCTCTCAAAACATGGTTGAAGATTACCCAAACTTTCGAATGGACTCAAATACATATGCCGATACATAATTACATGTTCTATGGCAATACACATGAATGAAACAACAACTTGTTACTTACATTACAAATCGCAGTAATACGACCCAAGCAACCCATATGTAATCTATGTAAGAGCGCAAACTCACGAATTGCATGTCTGACTCAGACACATAGGCTCAACATGTATGGGGCTCACATCGAGCCAGGCCAGTGGAAGTATGAAATACTTGTTGGCTAGCATGTTGATTACTATGACGCCACTCACTGGCATTCACCGAGTGGCGAAAAATTTTTGATTGAGAAGGGTATTTAATATTTGTTGTGATTCCAGTTGTAGTTTTATTATCAGGATTTTTATTGTATACTGCACTTGAAATTAGATAGGTTTGAAAATTCCGTCCTTTTTTGAAGTAGAAATTAGTGCCAATCCCAGATATTAGATTTTTAGGTAAGGGTTTATAGATTGTCGGAAAACTAAAATTCAAAGTTTTAATTTTCGCACTCATTTTTTCAGATTTGTTCTTGCTCATTATTAATAGTATATTGGTCAAATGTAGAAATGTACACTCTTATTCTACAATCCCTAAGCTAGACAAAAGTCGCACAATGGTTCCAAACCTGTTTTTATTTTACAATAATTCTGCATCTTTTGAAAAGGATAAAAGTTTTGTTTTGTTTGTGTGAGAGCTGAGATTATTGTGGATGACTTTGGCCGCATCTTTGTTATTTCACAATTGACTGAATTGTCTAAGTAAGCCTGAAACTTAATCGGGCTGCCACTTTAACTTTAACCTTTTGTTATTTCAACAGATATGTGGCTTTATTTTTGTATTTACCAACTAACCTAGATCTTGTACTCAAAAAAGCATGTCCGGTTCCATAGGTTTTGTCTTTGCACCAATGATTTTGGTATTAATTCCGATCCAAAGAAGCGGATACTTTTAAAACACGATACTCTTTTAAATTTGAGATTTGCGTACTTAATTCTAGGAAATAAATTTTATTTTTTTTTTTTGTTTTCATTTTATTTTTCTCCATGTGCTATCAAAGTCCTTTAAGATGTGTTAACGACAACTTAAATTTCAAAATTCAGACTTTGTTTCCGATAAAATACGGCTTGTGTTTAAAAACATCTTCTATTTTTGAACCCTTTTTTGCGTTGTAGTCAAGATGCAAAAATTCAACAAATTGAAAGACGATTTCATTAATTTTAAAGAATATTTCAGAATTATTAAAGCCAAGTTGAACGTAAGTGGAATCACTTAACTATAAGGACAAATCGACTTCATTGGAAAGTCTATAAGACTTTGAACTTTATACCTGAGAAATGCGTCTTCTATGCTAAGTAAAGTTGTTATTTATTTATTAGTCTATTTACTTAAATATTTTGGACTCAGCGCCATAAAGGCATTGTAGCAGTGTTGCCAGGTTAGGGGTTTTCCCCCCAAATTTAGGGGGTTTTTGCACGTTTAGGGGGATTTTTAGGGGTAACATTTATTTAGGGGGATTTTTGGGGGTAAAAAAATATCTTAGAGTCATAAAGTGGAGCAATTTTCAACCAAATTTGGAACAATTCTGACATGAAATTGGGGGAGAAAGATGCAGGAAATCAACCCAAGTTCCTAAATATATGCAAGTAAGCTTTACCATTATTTTCATTATCCTTTTCAATTGCTTCTTTTTAATTTAATTTTTTAATATTTGACACAGTTAAAAAAATTGTACTTTAACTTAGCAGCTGAAAGCATTTTTAGAGTCAAATTTTCATTCAATTATGGGTCTTAGGGAGCCACCGTGGTGCATTAATGAGGTGGATTATCCCACCTCATTAATGTTGGCGACATTTCTGAGTGTTTCAAAACTTCTCTAAGTGGTTTCACTACAACGTGAACGCCGTTCGGACTCTGCTATAAAAAAGAGGTCCCTTGTCATTGAGCTTAACATGGATTCGGGCAGCACTCAGTGATAAGAGAGAAGTTCACCACTGTGGTATCACAATGGACTGAATAGTCTAAGTGAGCCTGATACATCGGGCTGCCACCTAACCTACACTGAAAAAACAGTGAACCCACCAGGAAGAAAAGATTTAATTATTTTTAGAAATTTTTTAATATTTTTAGAAAATTTTAACTAAACAGTATTACAAACGGTGACATCGCACCGATATCACAAAAATAAGTAACTATTTTTCCACAAATTCAAGAAAATTTATTAGACATAATTAGTGACATGATGGGCACATTTGTAATAAAATTTACAAATTTAAAGAAATAATGAACTATTTTGTGAGAAATACGAATTTAGTAAAACTTTTTACTTAATTTGTGTATAATTTTTTTCCCATTTTTTAGTTAATTTAACTAACGTACGCAAAAAATTATTAGAGAAAAGGAAATAGAAATAGAGAGTAACTTTTTTTTTTGACGACAAACGATTTAAAATTTTAATAATCTGTATATTTACTGAATTTCGTTTAGTTTTTTATTTTGTAAACCGATTTTTTTAAATTAATTTGATTTAAAATATTTATACATTAAATTATTTTGTTTTACCTACTTTTTAAATTGATATCGTATTATTATATATTTTTATTCAATTAAATTTTTAAAATGTATCACTACAGGATTTTTTTTACGAAATTTTTTACATTCTTAAATTTTTGGGGGTTTTTGAAAAAACTCTAGACCAATTTAGGGGTTTTTTCTTAAGATTTGGGGGGAAGATTCAAAAATCACCTGGCAACACTGCATTGTAGAGACATATGTTTTTTACTATAAACTATTTACAGAATGAATATAATTTTTGTGTTATATAATTTATATTAATCTAATAAATAATTTTTATAACATGTTACTTATAAACTCTTTACACGCCTTTTTGAATCTTGAAATAGTACTGATCGACTTTATACATTGCGGTAGCTCATTGTACTTTAAACAAACTGAGTAATCTATTCTTTGTTTGCATTTTTGAAATCTACATCGAGGTACTCTCAAATTTTGTCGATTTCTTGTATTAAAATAGGTTTGATTCTGATCATATTTAATCGTGTGATTGCCAATGTTATTAATAGATTTGTAGATAAAAATCAGAACTTGATATTAACGAACACTATTCCCTGGTAGTATATTCTTAGCTAGAGAGTCACAGCAATCGTTGTTGTACACGGACGAAAAAGACTGTTTTTCATATGTTTCGGCGTAAAAATTATATATTTGACACTCAAATTTTTAGCACATCATTTTTAAGTGACAGCATATAATGTTCATAAACTAGTATAGTTTGGAATACAGATGTTAATATGTTAGAACATGTTATGTTTGGGATATCATATTTCCTTAAGTATAATGTCTCTGGATGAAAACATATATTAATTTAAAAATGTCGTATAAACATATATATATGTTTTGAAATAGAAATAGTGCAAGAGAGGAAAGAGAAACAATAATAAAGATGGTTACAGCGACGGCGATAGATAACGAAAGACATCGACGGAACATTGGGAGAAAGTAAACTGAGAATGGCGCTCTGCTTGAGAGACATATTTTTATGTTGATAAATGAATTTGCATTCATAAAAAAATGTTGTTGTGTGATAGTTGACCTTTCATGTGAATAAAAACAGATGTTGTTGTTTTAGTGAGTTGTAATTTTTATTTAAAAATATCCAATATTTCGAGACATCTCCGATGCTCGTCCTCAGGGAAATTACTTTAAACAAAAAGAGAAAACATTTAACACTTTAATTAACAAAATATAGCTCAAGACTTGAAAAATACGGATAATTACATTTAGAATTAAAAAAAAAAACAATGAACTTGTATGTATGTATATTTACAACTAAAAGCTAATTTGAACACCCTCAAAAAAAATCGCTTCTCTAACATATGTTCCAAACATATTTTGCAGGAAGCACATATATTATTGGATACTGCCGAAACATAATTATGTTTGATTTTTGTGAACATATTATATGTTTGGAAGCATTTTGAGCCCAAAAATATTATACGCTTGGAAGAATTTTCCCCAAAGAAGATTGTACTCATTCCCTCACATTATTTTCACTTCCACGAAATTTTTAGTTCTTGGCCCCTTTTTCTGTAATACAAATAATGTTGAAGAAATTATTCAATTTTATAATTTTTTTAAATGTTACCTTTCGCCTGGACGGAGAATCGAACCGAGGATCATACAGTTTGTAAGCCAACACACTATCCACTGGGTACGTAGCTGTTATAGTCACCAGTAGACAATTATCGTTATAAGTTACATTTATATAGCATAGTTTGCAGCGCCCACGAGCCCATGCAAACATAACATTATTTAACAGAAGTATATATTTGTTGGCCACGTGGAGCAATGGTTAGCATGTCTGCCTTGCATGCAAGGGGTCGTGGCTTCAATCCTTGCTCCGACCGAACCATTTTTTTTACTTATTTCAAAAAATATAAAAATTAAAATTTGCGGACAACTAAAATTTTATGACATCAGAAAAACACGTCTTGTTGGTTTCGGTTGTAAAGGCAACTAACTTCTTTTATTTCATTTTGACATTTCGCCGATAGCTGTCAGTGTTGTATTACAATGTTTATATATCTTCTAACGGAATCCACAAATACGTTACAATATACTTTGTTAGTTAACAGAGCTCATATGTATTTCAAATTTTAATTCAACATTTAAGATACAACTTCATAAAAAGAACTCAACAAGATATTTTACAAATAAAATTCTATTTGTATCTACAATAACGCTCCAACATTCTGGCCCCGGTGAAGGACCAAAGGTCTTCACAGATTTGGTGGTGGAGCGAGCTTGGTAATAGGCCGTTTATAGATGCCGTTTTTGGTTTTTATCTCTGCCACTCTGACCTTGCCGTCTTGTCCTTTGACCACGTTGATTACTACGCCTGTCAACCATTCCCGAGGTGGGAGATTGTCCTCGTGAACCACCACTATCTGTCCCTCTTGTATATTGGCTTCTTCTTTGTTCCATTTGACCTTGTGCTGCAGCTCTAACACGTAGTCCTTGGACCACGACTTCCAAAATTTCTGCTTGAGATCGCATAGCATACCCCAGCGACGCAAGCACGTCACTTTGTTGCAGCTGTCGTCTCCTGCGGATTCTGGCGGCAGGGAGCGCAGACCCTCGCCTTTTAGCGCCGGAGTTAGCGCTTCCCCGTCGTTCGGGTCTAAAGACAGCGGTGCAATGGGACGGCTGTTGAGCACCGCCTCCACTTCTGCGAGTATTGTTTCCATTTCCTCTTGTGTTAGAGACGCATTGCCTACTGCTCGAAGAAGCACGAATTTCGCTTGTTTGACGGCGGCCTCCCAAAGCCCTCCGAAATGTGGCGCTCTGGGAGGAATGAATATGAATTCGACTTTGCACGACGCTCCGTAAACTTCCACCGCTTCTTTGTCTTTGACGAACGCTTGATACCTCTCCTGAATCGCTCGGCTGGCCCCCACGAAATTCGTTGCATTGTCGCAATACACTTTGTTGGGCAGTCCTCTCCTGGCACTGAACCTTTTGAAAGATAATATAAATGCATCAGTTGTTAGATCAGAAACTAATTCTATATGGATTGCCTTTGAGGTGAAACAAGCAAAAATCGCTCGATACATTTTTAGTGGAGGTCGACCTCTTATTCGCAAGGACACATTAACTGGACCACAAAAGTCAACCCCTACTATCTAAAATGGGCGTAATGCTCTCAATCAATCTGCGGGCAGATTTCCCATTACCTGGGTCATGAGCTTCGGCTTATAACGGAAGCAATGAACGCAGTCTCGAACAACCTTTTTGCACTCATCTCTAGCATTTACCACCCAAATATTTTCACGCGACAGTGAAATTAATGCTCTGGTTCCTGCGTGACAATTCTTTATGTGAAGATCGCGTAGGTAATAAAATCGGAAATTTTGTATTAAAATCCAATGGAGCATTCAGTAGTCTTCCACCTACACTCATTAATGAAAAGTTTCTTTTTCCTTCAGTAAAATTGTGCATAAATGGTGTTAATTTCTGAATATTCGAAGGAAGAAGAAGAGATTTTTCGAGTTTTTGGATTTGGAAAAATATTCTCTTTGAATTACTTCTGATATTCTATAAAAAGCCTACTTCATTTCCTTGGCACCAGGTATTCTGCTTTGTGCTATCTTATACTTCTTCAAAGAATCTATAAATCGAAGTACGTAGCACATTATTCTCATGATCTTGTCAAACGAAGAATGTTGTTGAACCATTTCCAATATATTGTTTTTGGGCTGATTGCCAATTGCAACAAGAATTTTTGATTTTCTTGTTTCTAACAGCTTTTGTTCCTCTGTTAAATCGAAATGATTATTAACAGGCCAATCTGACTCGTCTTTGAGAAGAAAGGAAGGACCGCCAAACCAAATAGACTGATCTAACTCAGCAACATTGCTACCCCGTGAAACAATATCTGCTGGATTTAGTTTACCGGGTACGTGTCTCCAATCCACACGATCTGACCATTCCTGGATTTCTGCAACCCTATTCGACACAAATGTGGTGAGGGTAGATGGGTGCGTCATAACCCAATGTAAAGTTATTTCCGAATCTGTCCAAAAAACTACTTTTTCAAATGGAAAACTGAGCATCCTTCCAATACGATTCCATAACTTTGGGCGGCACACAATTCAAGCCTAGGCAAAGATTTAGTTTTCAAGGGAGCTATCTTGGGTTTCGCTGTCAAAAGTCGAGATAATACCCCTTCTTCACTAAAACTTCTAACATAGATGCAGCAACCGTTGGCTCGAATAGAGGCATCGGCGAAGCCGTGAATTTGAATAATCAAAGAGCTTGATGTGCGGACAAACCGTGGAATTTGAATTGAATCAAGTTGGGATAAATTAGATTTAAAATCCTGCCATAAGGAATCCAAATACATAGGTATTGATTCATCCCAATCCAACTTTTGAATCCAAAGCTCTTGAAGTAACATCTTTGACTTTGTTACAAGTGGGCACAGTAGGCCAAGGGGATCGAACAATCGTGAGGCTACTGATAAAATATTACGTTTTGTCGCCTTAAGTTCATGAAAGTTGTTGTCCAAATGAAACTTGTCATTCTTTGGAATCCACTATATCATTCTTTGGAATCCACTGTATCCCAAGTTCTTTGCTGAATTAGATTCAGTATATAATAAAATATCTGATCCATCGGCACATTTAACGTTGGGATGGTTTGAAAACCATTTTGTTAAGTGAAAACCACCGGCTTCCAATATTTCAGTCACTTAGGTTAGGTTACGTTAGGTGGCAGCCCGATGTATCAGGCTCACTTAGACTATTCAGTCCTTGTGACCTTCTCTCTTATCACTGAGTGAACTTCTCTCTTATCACTGAGTGCTGCCCGATTCCATGTTAAGCTCAATGACAAGGGACCTCCTTTTTATAGCCGAGTCCGAACGGCGTTCCACATTCAGTCACTTGGTCTCTAATAGATATAATATCTTCATAGCAGTCTGCACCTGTCAACAAATCGTCGACGTAAAAATCTTTTTGAATGACATTTGCGCCGATTGGCAATGCCTCCTTGTACAATTGGCTTAAATACGTGAGGCATCTAATGGCCAAAAAGGAACCGAGGATGTTACATAAGTAACAGTATTTAAGCGAAACGTTCGAATTTCTTCTGAGGGATTTCTTCTATATAAAATCAACTGAAATTTTCTATCGTCCTCATTAACTAATACTTGCCTGTACATTTGTTTAATGTCAGCAGTTATTACAAATTTGTGGAAACGAAATAGGATCAATGTTGAATATAAATCTTCCTGAACAGTGGGTCCCACCATCAATAAATCATTGAGAGATTCTCCTGAAGAATTTCGACAGGAAGCGTCGAACACAACTCGAAGCTTCGAGTTAATTCTCGACATAATAGACAATTCGACTCGCGATTTCGAAAGTGTTGGCATTTCACCGACCAAGCTAATATCTAATCTTGCCGTCTCTCATCGGATTTTCTGGGCAAGATCTTCCGTAATCAAGTTTGCCTGAGAACCGGAATCTAAAAGTGCTCTAGCTAGAACATACTATCCGGAAAATGTTTTCACTTTAACGACCACAGCAGCAAGAATTATATTTGCTTCTGAGCCAGCATGGTTTACAGAAGCTCGAGATGTAGAAGGTTGATCTGATGGAAGATCATGTGAAGATATCTCACTTCCTCTTGGTACTTGCGATTCGCATTCATAGCGATGAAGTAATTGGTGATGTGATAAGTTACAAACTCTGAATTTTTGAGCATTACATCTGGACACGGTATGACCCTTTTTTAGACAATTTATGAATGCAGGTACACTTTTTAAAAAATCGAATCTTTGAGCAGTTGTCGATTTTATGATCAACAGATTTGCAAAACAAACAATTGTCAATTAACTTCTTGGTCTTAATACCGCCTAAAGAAGTTTTCATATTCTCCGTATGCCCATAATCGGTGCGGGTTTTGAAAATCCTATTCTTTGAATCGGAAGATTCATCCGCAGCAATGTGTTGATATCTCCTATTCAACATTGCCTCGCAATCCGACCAAAGCGGAAGCTTTTCAAAATCTAATTGCTCTTCCCACTTAGATTTGGTTAATGGATCAACTTTTGACATCACTAAGTGAATTAAGATGGCATTTGAAATCTTTTTATCGTCGCCAATGGACAAAAGTGAGTCGTATAAAGCTGATACAGTATCAATCATATTTCTGAGAGCTGCTGCTGAAGGTTTACTGATCTCTGGCAGATTAAAAAGTTTGGAAATATTTTTTAAGAAAATCAAACAATCGTTATCATAGACCTTTTTTAAACTTGCCGGGGCCTTTGAATAATTTTCTTCAGAGATCTGAAAAGCTTTCACGGTACCTAAAGCTTCGTCAGATAAACATGACATTAAGTGATTAAATTTTTCAATGTTGGT
The DNA here is from genome assembly GCF_050003625.1 of Haematobia irritans. Taxonomy (NCBI): domain Eukaryota; kingdom Metazoa; phylum Arthropoda; class Insecta; order Diptera; family Muscidae; genus Haematobia; species Haematobia irritans. The sequence goes on along the minus strand of NC_134397.1, from coordinate 101,903,840 downwards.
TAACGTTGGATCGTTATGAATTAAATTCTCAAAAAGGCTCATAAAATTTTTAAATTCGGAATATTTTCCGCTGAATTTAGGCAATCTCATATTTGGTAGCTTTGACTGGTGTGTTTGCATAAGGGAATTATCCCCGAAACTTGATCTAGTGTTCGGTATTTGAAGACTCAATAACAGAGATTTTGTGGACACACATAAATCTTCAAGATCAGCTCTATCGTTGTTAGTAGGGTCGAGAATCTCTATCTCTGACTGAAGAGCCATTGCATTGGCTATATAATCTTTAAGAATTTCCAAACGACAATCTATTTCATAGGGATTGAAAGAGATAGTTTTCTCCATAATAGATTTTTTAATTCGAGTAATATTTTCAACAATTTTGGCTTTCCTCTGAATCAACGGTATCAAATTGCTTGATCCTGGAGCAGTTTGGTGTTTTTTACCACCAGCCATATTTGATAAATATTTTTATATTTGATAATCGGTGAACACAATAAAAACAAAAAAATGCAAATGTAATCTAATAAGCACTTGTAACAATAAACGATGTAGTTAAAAGAAATAGTGAAATAAATATTGGCACACACTTTATAATCCGAATCAGCTGACAAACACAAATTTCAATATTGACAAGATAATAAACATGAATTTCTCTTTAATCAACAATCAATAAACAGTTATATTATACTCTCTTCTCCATTAAAATCTTAGCAATAGAATCTCACACAATTCTTTAGTTGCTTGTTATTATATTTCTTTAAGCTGTTGTGTTAAAGTTGCATCTCTTTATCTACAAGCCGAATTCTTTCAAAGCAATCGAGACAATGACATTTAGTAAAGACTCAATTTACTTCAACAATGAGTACAAAACCATCTGATCAAATTCTCTCATTCAACAATGATGAGTGATACGGCATTGATAGTTGCACTCATGTGCATATGTCAATCAGCACAACTAAAGCAATCGATCAAATGACAATAGTAACGAATCGGTATTGAATCTGTAAGAGTGATAACAACAGCAAAAAACAACTTGTGAAATTATCAAAAAATAACAAAGCAAAAAAGAAAATTAAATTAATTTTTCAACAACAAAAAACTAACAAATTTTCACAGACGAATTGTGCGTTAATTGTAAATGATTTGATGAATACATACGAAAGGAGAAGGATTGGTATTAAAACAAGTAATGTTCTATTAGTCGGTTGAATTTTTGTGTGTATAACCTTTTTATACCCTCCATCATAGGATGGGGGTATATTAACTTTGTCATTCCGTTTGTAACACATCGAAATATTGCTCTAAGACCCCATAAAGTATATATATTCTGGGTCGTGGTGAAATTCTGAGTCGATCTAAGCATGTCCGTCCGTCCGTCTGTTGAAATCACGCTAACTTCCGAACGAAACAAGCTATCGACTTGAAACTTGGCACAAGTAGTTGTTATCGATGTAGGTCGGATGGTATTGAAAATGGGCCATATCGGTCCACTTTTACGTATAGCCCCCATATAAAGGGACCCTCAGATTTGGCTTGTGGAGCCTCTAACAGAAGCATATTTCATCCGATCCGGCTGAAATTTGGTACATGGTGTTGGTATATGGTCTCTAACAACCATGCAAAAATTGGTCCATATCGGTCCATAATTATATATAGCCCCCATATAAACCGATCCCCAGATTTGGCTTGTGGAGCCTCTACGAGAAGCATATTTAATCCGATCGGGCTGAAATTTGGTACATGGTGTTAGTATATGGTCTCTAACAATCATGCAAAAATTGGTCGACATCGGTCCATAATTATATATAGCCCCCATATAAACCGATCCCCAGATTTGGCTAGCGGAGCCTCAAAGAGAAGCAAATTTCATCCGATCCGGCTGAAATTTGGTACATGATGTTGGTATATGGTCTCTAACAACCATGCAAAAATTAGTCCACATCGGTCCATAATTATATATAGCCCCCATATAAACCGATCCCCAGATTTGGTTTGTGGAGCCTCTAACAGAAGCATATTTCATCCGATCCGGCTGAAATTTGGTACATGGTGTTGGTATATGGTCTCTAACAACCATGCAAAAATTGGTCCATATCGGTCCATAATTATATATAGCCCCCATATAAACCGATCCTCAGATTTGGCTTGCGGAGCCTCAAAGAGAAGCAAATTTCATCCGATCCGGCTGAAATTTGGTACATGATGTTGGTATATGGTCTCTAACAACCATGCAAAAATTGGTCCACATCGGTCCATAATTATATATAGCCCCCATATAAACCGATCCCCAGATTTGGTTTGTGGAGCCTCTAAGAGAAGCATATTTCATCCGATCCGGCTGAAATTTGGTACATGGTGTTGGTATATGGTCTCTAACAACCATGCAAAAATTGGTTCATATCGGTCCTTAATTATATATAGCCCCCATATAAACCGATCCCCAGATTTGGCTTGTGGAGCCTCTAAGAGAAGCATATTTCATCCGATCCGGCTGAAATTTGGTACATGGTGTTGGTATATGGTCTCTAACAATCATGCAAAAATTGGTCCACATCGGTCCATAATTATATATAGCCCCCATATAAACCGATCTCCAGATTTGGCTTGCGAAGCCTCAAAGAGAAGCAAATTGCATCTGATCCGGCTGAAATTTGGTACAGGGTATTGGTATATGGTCTCTAGCAACCGTGCAAAAATTGGTCCACATCGGTCCATAATTATATATAGCGCACATATAAACCGATCCCCAGATTTGGGTTGCGGAGCCTCTAAGAGAAGCAAATTTCATCTGATCCGGCTGAAATTTGGTACATGGTATTGGTATATGGTCTCTAGCAACCGTTCAAAAATTGGTCCATATCGGTCCATAATTATATATAGCCCCCATATAAAATGTTCTCCAGATTTGACCTCCGGAGCCTCTTGGAGGAGCAAAATTCATCCGATCCGGTTCAAATTAGGAACGTGGTGTTAGTATATGGTCGCTAACAACCATACCAAAATTGGTCCAATCACACAAAAATTGGTCCAGTCACACAAAAATTGGTCCATATCGGTTCATAATCATGGTTGCCACTAGAGCCAAAAAGAATCTACGAAAATTTTATTTCTATAGAAAATTTTGTCAAAATTTTATTTCTATAGTAAAATTTTGTTAAAATTTTATTCGGTTCATAATAAAATTTTCATCATTGTCAAAATTTTATTTCTATAGAAAATTTTGTTCAAAAGTTTATTTCTATAGAAAATGTTTTTAAAATTTTATTTCTGTAGACATTTTTGTCAAAATTTTCTTTTATAGAAATCGAGCCAAAAATAATCTACCAAGATTTTATTTCTATAACAAATTTTGTCAAAAGTTTATTTCTATAGAAAATTTTGTTAAAATTTTATTTCTGTAGACATTTTTGTCAAAATTTTCTTTCTATAGAAAATTTTGTGAAAATTTTATTTCTATAGAAAATTTTGTTAAAATTTTATTTCTGTAGAAAATTTTGTCAAAATTTTATGTCTACTTTGTCAAACTGAATTATACACGTATTGGATCGATCTTTTTTGATTTAATATATACCACGTATGGACTTACATACAATTTAGAAGATGGTGTTAGGAGGTTTTAAGATACCTTGCCATCGGCAAGCGTTACCGCAACTTAAGTAATTCGATTGTGGGTGGCAGTGTTTAGAAGAAGTTTCTACGCAATCCATGATGGAGGGTACATAAGCTTCGGCCTGGCCGAACTTACGGCCGTATATACTTGTTTATTTTCTCTTTGGAGTTTGTTCCTCTGAGGCATTCATCCAATATAGTTAAATATATGCGAATTCACTCAAGTGTAATCAGTATTATTTGTTCAACTCGCTTAATGCGGATTAAATTTTCGATTATATTTCGAATATCTCTAAAACCTGATCAAATTACAGATTTTAGGGTTGTTACACAAATAATCTTTATTACACGTTTACCTCTGTTTCTGACGAATCACTTTCCTGAGTTCGTGGATAACAATTACGACAACGACAGCGACGTGGTATTGGTACAATAACACGAGGTAAATGCACGATTTTGCGAATACCAACTACAAGTGTTTTAAACTGAAAGTGACTTGCAATAAATTACAAGTTGATAATAATTTTGAAATAATTTATCAGAATTATTTAATAATTTTTAGTTTATTGTCCCTGCTCGGGCGCCAAAATGTTGAGCCTTAAGCTTTTTTAAGGCGTTTTCAAAAAATATAAAAATTAAAATTGGCGGACAACTAAAATTTTATGAAATCAGAAAAACACGTCTTGTTGGTTTCGGTTGTAAAGGCAACTAACTTCTTTTATTTCATTTTGACATTTCGCCGATAGCTGTCAGTGTTGTATTACAATGTTTATCTATCTTCTAATGAAATCCACAAATACGTTACAATATACTTTGTTAGTTAACAGAGCTCATATGTATTTCAAATTTTAATTCAACATTTAAGATACAAATTCATAAAAAGAACTCAACAAGATATTTTACAAATAAAGTTCTATTTGAATCTACAATAACGCTCCAACATACTATATAAAATTTTTATAATGAAACTTCGAGATGTGGGTTATTAAATATCTACAGTTAGAAGCAATGCTTGATATAAACGATAGGATTGAGCTTTTGGATAAAATATAATTTTTTTTATTGCAAAAATAACAACTTTGTAACAAAAACCTGTTTTTGGTATAAAAGTTTGAAATTTTGGAAGGAATTCAAAAACTCTAACAAAAGAAAAACGTGGAGTCGAGTATAAACATACATAAATAATTTTATAATATACATATACATTTATGTATGCGCTAACAGTTTTCACTAGCATTTAACACCATTTTAATTTAAAACTTATCGTGTTTTGTACTTAATTTCATTTTTAACTTTAAGGCCGGTATTAAGTTGGCTTTATCGCTCTAAAATAACCCTGTTTTGCCTTTTACTTTTCTTTAATAATTCATTTTAAAGAAAATAAACTTATTCAATTGTTTTAGCTGCAAAACTCGAACGTAATGCATGCTTTTATATTTGATGGTGTGCGTCAAGTCCTCTTGGACAACTTATTAATAAAGGGGAACTAAACTTTGTTCTTATACATTTTACTGTTTCCTCCTTTTTCCATTTTACTGCCCCAACTCTAATAAGAGTATAGTGCCCTTTCGCTATTTTTATGAAGATCCCTTTGTAATTTTTGTATATTTTCCACCGTTTCTTTTTTAATTTCCTTTGTCTGAATATTTTGACTTACTCCTCGTACGTTCCGATTTCTTTTAACGAACCAAGAAAAAAATTGTGCCCATAATGCCAAAATGATAAACTCGCATATATAAAATGCTGCTCTCAAGGCGAAAACACATGCTGTTTTTTTTCAAATGTCTATTCTCTTGGTTCCGAATGTCTATTCTCTTTACTACGAATACTCATTCTAATATTCAAATTAAATAATATTTAGACTTAAGCATATCAAATTTTTGGCCTTATCATAAAACAGTTTTCCGAAACAACATACAAGCGGTTTCACAGAAATTTCTCTCTTTTGATTCTATCGCTGTGTTATGTTGATATCTTTCGTCAACCCTCCCGGTTTCCATCTCTATTTCTTTCTCTATACTCTCTCACTCTAATTCGCTCTCTGAATAAAATATCACAACATATATATGTTTACTCGAAATTTGTAAATGTATATATGTTTACATTCACACATATTATTTTTATGAAACATTCATGCCCAAACATAATATATTGTAACATATTAACATATGTGTCCCAAACATTTAGTGTTAGTTTTGGAACATTACATGTTTGCACTTAAATAAATTGTGTTTAAAAATTGTGCCCGAAACACATTTTGTTTATATCGGAACATATGAATAACTTATTTTTCTAACAGTGCACTCTAAAAAAAATCGCTTTTCTAACATATGTTCCAAACATATTTTGCATGAAGCTCATATATTATTGGATACTGCCGAAAAATTAATATGTTTGTTTTATGCGAACATATTTTATGTTTGGAAGCATTTTGAGCCCAAAAATAGTATATGCTTGGAAGAATTTTCCCCAAAGAAGAATTGTGCTCATTTCCACGAATCTTTTTAGTTCTTGGCACCTTATTCTGTAATACAAATAATGTTGAAGAAATTATTCAATTTTATAATTTTTTAAATTTTACCTTTCGCCTGGACGGAGAATCGAACCGATGACCACACACTTTGTAAGCCAACACACTATCCACTGGGCTACGTAGCTGTTATAGTCACCAGTAGACAATTATCGTTATAAGTTGCATTTATATAGCATAGTTTGCAGCGCCCACGAGCCCATGCAAACATTATTTAACACAAACATACATTTGTTGGCCACGTGGAGCAGTGGTTAGCATGTCTGCTTGCATGCAAAGGGTCGTGGGTTCAATCCCTGCTCCGACCGAACCATTTTTGTTTTTTAATTTACACATTTAATTTTATACTATATTAAATTTTTATAATGAAACTTCGAAATGTGGGTTATTAAAGATTTACAGTCAGAAAAGAACAGTACTTAATATAAACGAAATGGACCGAGCTTTTGGATAAAATATTATTTTTTATTGCAAAAATAACAATTTTGTAACAAAAAAATGTTTTTGGCATAAAAGTTTGAAATTTTTGAAGGAATTCAAAAACTCTAACAAAAGAAGAACGTGGAGTCGGGTATAAACATACATACATAATTTTAAAATATACACGTAAGTTTATTTAGGCGTAAAAAGTTTTTACTAGCATTTAACACAATTTTAAATGCATTTAAAACTTATCGTGTTTTGTACTTAATTTAATTTTTACCTTTAAGGCCGGTATTAAGTTGGCATTATCGCCTTTCATTCATTTTAAAGAAAATAAACTTTTTCAATTGTTTTAGTTGTAAAACTCGAAGTTAATGCCCGCTTATATATTTGAAGATGTCCGTCAACTCCTCTTGGACTACTTATTAATAAAGAGGAACTAAACTTTGTTTTTATACATTTTACTGTTTAATTTTTCACTATTTCCTCCTTTTTTCATTTTACTGTCCCAACTCTAAAAAGAGTATAGTGCCCCCTTTCGTTATTTTTATGAAGATCCTTTGTAATTTTTGTAGATTTTCCACCGTGTTTTTTTTAATTTCTTTTGCCTGAATATTTTGACTTACTCCTCGCACGTTCCGATTTCTTTTAACGAACCAAGCAAAAAACTGTGCCCATAGTGCCAAAATGATAAACAAAACACATGTCCACACATACATAAAATGCTGCTCTCAAGGCGAAAACACATGCTGTTTTTTTTTCAAATGTCTATTCTCTTGGTTCCGAATGTCTATTCTCTTTACTACGAATACTCATTCTAATATTCAAAATAAATAATATTTAAACTTAAGCATATCAAATTTTTGGCCTTATCATAAAACAGTTTTCCAAAACAACATACAAGCGGTTTCACAGAAATTGCTCTCTTTTGATTCTCTCGCTGTGTTATGTTGATATCTTTCGTCAACCCTCCCTGTTTCCATCTCTATTTCTTTTTCTATACTCTCTCTCTCTCTGTCGCTCTCTAAATAAAATATCACAACATATATATGTTTACTCGAAATTTGTAAATTTATATATGTTTACATTCACACATATTATTTTTATGAAACATTCATGCCCTAAACATAATATATTCTAACATATTAACATATGTGTCCCAAACATTTAGTGTTATTTTAGGAACATTACATGTTTGCACTTAAATATATTGTGTTTAAAAATTGTGCCCGAAACACATTTTGTTTATATAGGAACATATGAAAACCATATTTTTCTAACAGTGTACTCTTCTTATAAAATTTGTAGCCGTATTCATTATGATTCGTCTATGATGTTTAGAGTTGAAATTTATCAATCGTCCTGTGGTTGTTGGCTTTTGATACTAGTTAATTCTTATTCCATTTTTGTGCCTTAGAATTATAGTATCTACACTCTCAAAAAATCGCTCCTCTAACATATGTTTTAAACATAATTTGCAGGAGAATTTTGAGCCCAAAAATATAATATGCTTGGAAGAATTTTCTCCCAAAGAAGATTTTGCTCAAAAAAAAATTATTTCTGCCTGATTGCATATTCCCTCACATCTTTCTCACTTCCACGACATTTTTTAGTTCTGAGCACCTTTTTCTGTAGTACAATTTTGAAGAAATTATTCAATATTATAAATTTTTTTTACTTTTTTTTTACATATATTCCAAAAATTCCGAAAAGATGTTCGACAGTACAGATTGCTATATTATATTTTTACAATGAAACTTCGAAAAATTTATTTAGACATGAACTATTTTTTACTAGCATTTAATACCAGTTTAAATGCATTTAAATGTATCGTATTTAGAAATAGAAGTAAATATGCATTTTTATTAGCAAATAATTTTGAACTTAATTTCATTTTTACCTTTAAAGCCGGTATTATGTTCCCAGCAAAAAAATTTGGAAGTTCTTCCAAAGGCACAACTGTAAAAGCAATTCCAGAAAATGCACTCCCAATGATGTTCTTTATTTTAACTACCCAAGAAGTTCTTTTAATTCAATTTTTTATAACATGGATTTTTCATACTTTTAATGGATAATTTTACCTTTTTTTGTTTCAAATAGGTTAAAAAAAGAGTAAGAATTCATAAAATGGTACAAATCATTTAAATTTTGTCGAAAAAAAATGCTAAATCCAATCTGAAAAAATTGTAAATTTTTAAAAATATTGGAGATCAAACGTTTCCGACAAGCGTTAGAATCCATTAAAAATTATAAAAAATTAATTAAAATTAAAAAATTATTTGACAAAATACCACAGAATTTTTTAATTTACATCCAAAACATTGAATTCGGATCACACCTAAAGAAGTGATGCAAATTCAGTGCAACGGCTGTTGAAATGGAGGACTTCCGTCCTATGACAAGCCCATGTTAAATTCGTCGCTATTTTGCACCACTTCCGGATCCAAAAAGAACATTTTCATTACTTTTTTGGCGACGCTTTCTTTGCTGGGTTGGTATTATCGCTCAAAAATGGCCATGTTTTCACGTTGACTTTTCTTTAATAATACATTTTAAATCAAATAAACGTTTTCAATTGTTGTTTTGGATCATTCCCCACCAAGTTATAATACAATTTGCCAAAAAATTATTGTTCACGCACGAATAAGTGTGAACACCTTTTCGTTATGCGATACCAAATATTGCCTTTAAGGGGCATCCCTAATTGCGTGAACGTTTCGTCCTCCTCACCATTGTTTGCCGCCGTTGGGTGATCCGAAGGGATCACTGTAGTCTAAAGAGAAGAGGAGATGAGAGAAAGAATAATAGAAGCAGTAGTTAAGAACAAATTATCATAGAACACGAAGCTCAACCATCGTCGGTGTACGAAAAGTAAAACCAATCAGTGAAAGTTTGTAAATAATTAAACAGAACAACTCTAATCAGAAATCGGCAACGACGGCAAACATTAAGTGACAGATATAGTTAGTGTTGGATAAGTCATAAATATAAGTGTGAAAGTGTCACAAATAAACCAATTGAATTACTACAATTGAAACATCAAAGATTCTTTTTCTTGTAAGCTTGGCAAGGCAATCGATATTATCTGCCCCGGGGGCCATTTGTGGCTCAAAAAGACTATCACACCAGTAGTGATCTGCCCCTTCGAGAGTGAGTTAATTTTTGCCCATTACAAATAGTGTTACACCAGAGGAAAGTACAATCCATTCGGGCATCTCCAAGTGTTGTTTGACTAAGGCCGGAGAGTTGGGATTAGGCCCCAACATATGGTCCTTGTGATCCGTCTTTTTGTGAAAACCAGCATTAGAAAGGAATATACATCATAAAAATTAAATACAGGCCCAAGCAAGTTGGAGAAAAGGTATGTACGTTATCATTTTTATTTGAGTGTGGAAAGATATATGTGCATACATTGGCCCTTCTCTGTCCCATACTGTGCATTAAATCTGTCACTGTCCCTTCTTGCGACACAAAATATAAGCAAAACGAAAATAAAAATTTAAATAGATTTTGGAAGAGAAAATAACAGTTATAAATTTGGTCCAAAATTTATTTACTGGCATTGTTGGTGTAAATAGTCAACCAACAATATTTTTTCTGGTTCACATACCTACATACATTGTTTTTGCACCCAACCGGGATTTTTCGTCTGTCGGCTGATGCAAAATTTGGCGGTGGCTTGTTTTGCATTTTGTTCTGTCCCTTTGCAGTTGGTATAACAATTATCCCATCAAATATTTACATGTGGGGACCATAGACTATAGACTTTAAATAGATGAGCCATGAGTGTCAAACTATTTTTGACAGTTCCGAAGATTAAGAATAAACGAGAAAAATAAGAGCACGCTTACAATCTCTTTCGTTTTCCTTTTTGTAGTTTGCCAATTTTACACAAAATTAGATCGTGTATGATGCAACAGAGGATTTATAAATAAATTAATATATTAGAAGTTCATATTTGAACCAAAAATTGTGACCAAAATCGCGAAAATACGAATTTTAATTTTGAGCAGCATTGCTCTTTACGAGCAACACAAAAGCAAATGCACGAAAATTAATGTTTGGGACTGACTCTTTACGAAAAAATCAAAACGAAATGTCAGAAAATTAATTTTTGGAACTGACACATTTTTTTTTAAGAGAATAGTGGATCATCTATCTATTAAAGGGTCTATGGTGGGGACAGTGGAATGTAAACAAATAATTTAAGAGAACGATCTTTGAGAACAAGTTCTCATGCGCTTAAGAGAACAGTGATTTAATGTTTACCTTTTTTGAAGGTTGCTGCACATTGAATTAGAGTTTTAGAGAAACAGAAATGACTCAAGAAAATATAGCACACTTGTAAAGAGTACAAGTCAGTGTGTTGCTATTATAATTGTCGCACAGACATACATACATCAAAAAAAAAAAAAAAAGAATGTAAATATTATTTCTATGCCTCTCGGTTTGTGGAAAAAAAGAAGAGATTTAAGTATCTGAAGAAGGGTGCTTTTTATGATTGCGCTCACTTTTAAAGAGTATTAGTCGGCGAATCATTTTATCTCAGCAACACTCACTTTACTTTTGGTTTTTAACTGTCTCTGTTGCCGTAACAAAATGTTAAATGTACGTTAATTTGCATTTGAAAGCCCAAACATAATTCTGACTGCAAACCAAGGTACAGTGGTACACGAAAAAAAAAATTGGAATTTGTGGTCATGCTCATATGAGACTGTGGCTCATATGTGGGACTTTCTCATGCTGTGAAAAATAAACAAAAATTCATGAAAGTAAATGTTTGCCTCAAGGAGGAATTTTAATTCAAATACAAATCGGTTGGAACAATCAGGAACCATTCACCTATATTGATTTGAAAATTATTTAAGATTTTTATTAATGCTGGAAAATATATGAATATTAAAAAGGAAATGCCGATTATTGTCTTGATCATTAAATTGTTCTGAGTTTCCTAAGTGAGGATTAAAGCTACACGACTGCCTCAAATTAAATCAAAAAATTTGAATAATTTCAACAATATTATGCCTCACGTTTAAGACTATTGAAAAAATAGAAGTTCAGAGCACAGTGGGCTGATTTGCCTCAAGTTGAAAGTTCATATTTGAATATATATGGCATTTTTTGGAAAATTGAAATAATTCCTGAAATTGTTGTACAGTGGAAAGTTAGTTTTTGTACAAAAGGACTAAATCCATAGGATGTGTGTGAAGATAAATTCGAATTTAAAATTGCGGCAGAGGCCTTAGCCGAGACACAAACCAGCACCTTCAATGTAATTTTAAATTCGAATTTAATTTTTTAAATTCGAATTTAATTTTACAAATATATCATTTTTTTGAAAACGCTAAGAATTTTTAAATGGAATTTGATAGAATTCGTTAAAGACGGCCCTGAGTATCCTTAATTTGAACAAATTTCATCACAAAAATAACTTAGAAACCGGCAAAATTAAAATTTTGTTTAACAAAAAAGGGACCATTGTGCGAAAACCTTTCGGGGTTCCAAAACGAAACTACCACCATTGGATAGGGATTAGTGCGCACTATTCAAATTTGAAATAATTTCATTAGAAAAGTATTTCAGAAAGCGGAAAATTGGAAATTATTTTCCGGGTGAATTTACACAGGTGAGGCCACTGTGCGAAAACGGTTCGGGGTTCCAAAACGAAACTACCACCATTGGATAGGGGTTAGTGCGTACTATTCAAATTCGAAATAATTTCATTAGAAAAGTATTTCAGAAAGCGGGAAATTGGAAATTATTTTCCGGGTGAATTTACACAGGTGAGACCACTGTGCGAAAACGGTTCGGGGTTCCAAAACGAAACTACCACCATTGGATAGGGATTAGTGCGCACTACTCAAATTCGAAATAATTTCATTAGAAAAGTATTTCAGAAAGCGGAAATTTGAAAAATATTTTCCGAGTGAATTTACACAGGTGAGGCCACTGTGCGAAAACGGTTCGGGGTTCCAAAACGAAACTACCACCATTGGATAGGGGTTAGTGCGTACTATTCAAATTCGAAATAATTTCATTAGAAAAGTATTTCAGAAAGCGGGAAATTGGAAATTATTTTCCGGGTGAATTTACACAGGTGAGACCACTGTGCGAAAACGGTTCGGGGTTCCAAAACGAAACTACCACCATTGGATAGGGATTAGTGCGCACTACTCAAATTCGAAATAATTTCATTAGAAAATAAAGCGGAAATTTGAAAAATATTTTCCGAGTGAATTTACATCAACGGGGCCACTGTGCGAAAACCGTTCGGGGTTCCAAAACGAAACCACCACCATTGGATAGGTCTTAGTGCGCACTATTCAAATTCGAAATAATTTCATTAGAAAAGTATTTCAGAAAGCGGAAAATTGGAAAATATTTTTTGGGTGAATTTACACAAATGAGACCACTGTGCGAAAACGGTTCGGGGTTCCAAAACGAAACTACCACCATTGGATAGGGGTTAGTGCGTACTATTCAAATACGAAATAATTTCATTAGAAAAGTATTTCAGAAAGCAGAAAATTGAAAAATATTTTCCGAGTGAATTTACATCAACGGGGCCACTGTGCGAAAACCGTTTGGGGTTCCAAAACGAAACCACCACCATTGGATAGGTCTTAGTGCGCACTATTCAAATTCGAAATAATTTCATTAGAAAAGTATTTCAGAAAGCAGAAAATTGAAAAATATTTTCCGAGTGAATTTACATCAACGGGGCCACTGTGCGAAAACGGTTCGGGGTTCCAAAACGAAACTACCACCATTGGATAGGGGTTAGTGCATACTATTCAAATACGAAATAATTTCATTAGAAAAGTATTTCAGAAAGCGTAAAATTGGAAATTATTTTCCGGGTGAATTTACACAGGTGAGACCACTGTGCGAAAACGGTTCGGGGTTCCAAAACGAAACTACCACCATTGGATAGGGGTTAGTGCGTACTATTCAAATACGAAATAATTTCATTAGAAAAGTATTTCAGAAAGCGGAAATTTGAAAAATATTTTCAGAGTTAATTTAAATCAACGAGGCCACTGTGCGAAAACCGTTCGGGGTTCCAAAACGAAACTACCACCATTGGATAGGGGTTAGTGCGTACTATTCAAATACGAAATAATTTAATTAGAAAAGTATTCGTATTTGAATAGTACGCACTAAGACCTATCCAATGGTGGTAGTTTTGGAACCCCGAACCGTTTTCGCACAGTGGTCTCACCTGTGTAAATTCACCCGGAAAATATTTTTCAATTTTCCGCTTTCTGAAATACTTTTCTAATGAAATTATTTCGAATTTGAATAGTACGCACTAAGACCTATCCAATGGTGGTAGTTTCGTTTTGGAACCCCGAACGGTTTTCGCACAATGGTCCCTTTTTTGTTAAACAAAATTTTAATTTTGCCGGTTTCTAAGTTATTTTTGTGATGAAATTTGTTCAAATTAAGGATACTCAGGGCCGTCTTTAACGAATTCTATCAAATTCCATTTAAAAATTCTTAGCGTTTTCAAAAAAATGATATATTTGTAAAATTAAATTCGAATTTAAAAAATTAAATTCGAATTTAAAATTACATTGAAGGTGCTGGTTTGTGTCTCGGCTAAGGCCTCTGCCGCAATTTTAAATTCGAATTTATCTTCACACACATATCCATAGGTCACTGTCTCATTCAACATGTATCGAACGACAAACTGAAAAGTTTCTTAAATTGAGAAAACGATTTCAAAGCAATAAAACCTAGGAAATTTAGCGCTTCTAGAAATTGAACATTTTTCTGCCTCTTCGAATTTTTTTCCTTTCTTGGTTTTGTTCCTCAAAACGATTCTCTGCCTCCTTTTGAGATTACTGTTACGTTGCCTCTTGACAGAATTTGTGCTGTTAAACCAAAAGGTGGCATCGGGATATTGAAATAAATTATTTGCAAATAACTTTGTTCCTCTGCATATTGGTAGATTCTCTCGCACTGATTTGATTTAAAAATTAGTACATTTTGCGGAGAGAAGTCTTGGATCGAGTTACTTTCTACTTTTCCGAAAGTGAATCAGAGTTGAAAATTTTTTTCTGTCCCATCACACGCAGCTGTGCAATATTTGTCTTTCTCGAATTGAAAGACTTGTTTATTAGTATATCTGTCTCAAGTAAAGATGGGATTGTTAGAAGAATATCTTGTGTTGTCCGATGAGTATCTTGCTTATGAGCAGACTTTGAAGCAGTCAGAAAAAGTGCAACACAATGAATTGTCAATCGAGCCAGAACAACAGGAGGTTCAGGGTATGTACGCAGAATGGAAGGACGTTTATAAAAAATGTATTGCTGACCCAGAATGCGAAAAGAAAGATAAGACCACAATAAGAAAGAAGAGGGTAGAAGTTCATAGCTCATATATTAAATACATGGCTATAATTGGAAGCATTAAAGCAAAAATAAAAGAAGACTTAGCTCCTCCAGTCCCGAAGTCTGGTAGTTCTATTGCTGTCCCACCGTGCGATACAGAGATTTTTCAGGGTGATTATTTGAGCTGGCCCAGTTTTAGGGATTTGTTCACCGCCATATATGTGAACAATAAAAAGTTAAGTGCGGTGGAGAAATTATACCACCTTTTCCAAAAGACCACCGGTGAGGCAAGAGAGATAAATAGGCACATTCCTTTGACATCTGAAGGTTTTGAAATTGCGTGGGAAAACCTTCGTAATCAATATGAAAATAAACGCATCGTAATCAATAATCAATTGCGAACAATTTTTAATCTGCCTCAATGTGCACAGGAGTGTTCCAACGGCTTAAAGAAGCTGCAGCGGGAAATTAATAACGCCATATCGGTTCTTAAATTGTATAAAATAGATATTGGTTCATGGGATCCGATATTTATATATCAATGTTCGTCAAAGTTGCCAAAGTTAACATTGTCTCTGTGGGAGCAATCGGTGGCTCAGAAAACAGAAATACCTAAATGGGAGGAACTTGATAAGTTCTTAACTGAAAGATTCCATGCATTGGAAAGTGTATCGGACATTTATGGTTCACAAGCGTCGAATTCTTCTCTGTCTCAGCGGCAGAAATACAACAATTTTGACAAATCGAAAAGTTTTAAAGTGCATCACACAAAGGTGAATGCTCAGAAATGCAATGTTTGTAAGGGAAATCATTTTTTGCGGTCTTGTCCCAAATTCATAAGTATGAATTATAAAAATAGAATTTCGATAATAAAGAGAGACAAATACTGTTTGAATTGTCTCACTCCGGGACATATGGTGGCTGAGTGCCACAGTCAGAAAACTTGTTCTGAGTGTAAATTGAAACATCATACGTTACTACACAGACCAAATCTTTCTCAGAGCGGAAATAATAACCAAAGTGGTAATAGTACAAGTACGCAATCATCACGAGATACGAATATACAGTCCACAGTAGAACAACCATCAACGTCGACGTCAGGAAACGTCAGAGCGTACCACACATCGGTTTCAAGAAAAACTATGCTGGCTACAGCATGGGTTACAGTTATAAAAGATGGTCTGTCTCATAAAGCGCGAGCGCTTATTGATCCGTGTGCGGATGACTCATTTGTCTCTGAGAGGCTGAGAAAATTGTTGAATTTGTCAACACGAACGATATCAGCTGATATATCAGGGTTAGGTGGTGAACATCTTACAAGGTGTACTAAATTGGCAATTCTTACAATTGGTTCTGTATTCGACAAGAATTTTTCTCTAGACATAGATGCACTAGTTGTCCCTGATGTTACGGGAAATGTTCCTACCCATTCTTTTGAAAATTTTTCTGCCTCTCAATTGCCAAAGTTAAATTTTGCTGACCCACATTTTTACATAAGCGGTCCTGTGGATATCCTCATAGGAGGAAATTTATATCCACTAATTTTACTCAATGGAGTACAGCATGGCATTCTTGGCTCTTTGGTCGCCCAGAAGACAGTCTTTGGGTGGATCGTTACTGGCCCAACGTCCAATAGAACTTCGGTTAATGTGTCTCGAGTTGCTCATTGTACAAGGGTGTCGATAGATAAGCAGCTGTCTCGGTTTTGGGAAATTGAGGAACTTCCGAGGGAAGATCCATTGTCAGAAGAAGATAAGATATGTGAAAATATTTACCGATCGACTGTGAAAAGAGATTCCACTGGAAGATTTACAGTGGATTTGCCGTTTAAGACTGACCCAAAAGTGGGATCATTTAGTAGCTCGAATAGATACGTAGCTCTAAGTCAATTTTTACGAAACGAACAATCACTGGCTCGAAAGCCTGAACTTAAAGCGATGTACGACGACGTCATCAATGAGTATTTGTCCCTGGGACATATGGAAGTTGTAGAAGCTCCAAATGGAGAATCAGAACCGTATTTTTATCTGCCTCATCATGGCGTATATAAACCCGAGAGTGTTTCCACTAAGTTGAGAGTGGTATTTAACGCCTCGTGTCCCTCGGTGAAGGGTCAAAGTCTGAATGACTTATTATATGTTGGGCCAGTCTTGCAGAAAGACATTGTAAGCCTAATTTTGAATTGGCGATTATATAAATTCGTCTTTAATGCGGATATCACAAAGATGTATCGGCAAATCTTTGTGAATCCCAAACATGCCCCGTTCCAACGGATTTTGTATCGATCGGACCCAGATATGGAAATAAAAGATTACCAATTAAAGACGGTAACATTTGGCATCAATTGTGCGCCGTACTTAGCCCTACGTACACTGCTTCAATTAGCAGAAGATGAGGAAAAAAGGTTTCCTCTAGGGTCAAGGATATTGAGAAACAACATGTATGTTGACGACGCGCTTGCGGGCGCACATTCTGTCTCTGAGGGCATACAGGCAAGGAAAGAATTAGAAAGAATTCTTTTGTCTGGAGGATTTGAACTACGAAAGTGGACGTCAAATGCAAAAGAAGTTTTAGAAGGATTGCCCCGAGATAGGCTATTAAATGAAGATTTTTTGAATTTTGATGACAAAAGCTCGGCGAAAACCTTAGGAATCAGGTGGAACGCCAAAAATGATTCATTCTATTTCGTATCTGAGAAGTTGAGAGACAAAGAAAATTTTACGAAAAGAGAAGTATTATCGGTTATCGCGCGACTTTTTGACCCGTTGGGGTGGCTGTCCCCGGTGATTATTACAGCAAAGATATTTATGCAACAGCTATCGCTGGATGAGATTGAATGGGATGATTCCCTCAAACCGTTGTCTCTAATTAAATGGAAGTCTTTTATACAAAAATATGTTGATATCGACCGTATTAGTATCCCACGATGGGTTAGATATTGTCCTGAATCCGAAATTGAGTTTCATGGATTTTGTGATTCTTCGGAGCTTGCATATGCAGCTGTACTGTATTCGAGGGTAAATTTTGGTGGTGAGATACACACAAGTTTACTTGTTTCAAAGTCAAGAGTTGCGCCTATCAAAAAACTGTCCCTACCTAGGCTAGAGCTGTGTGGAGCTCTGCTTCTTGCAGAATTGATAGCTATATTTTTTCCTCAATTGGATGTCGCAAGTCGTCCGTTATATTTATGGTCGGACTCAACTATAGTCCTTTCATGGCTTAAAAAACCGTCGCATACGTGGACTACCTTTGTGGCAAATAGGGTTGCCAAAATTCAAGAGAAGGTTGGTGATTGTTGGCGTCACGTCTCTACCTTTGATAACCCCGCTGATCTAGCAACCCGGGGGGTGACTCCTTCAGAGTTGAAGGAGAATAATCTTTGGTGGTCGGGACCATCATGGTTAAAAGATGAGGAGAGATTTTGGCCATCGAATATAAATGTTCCTGAAACAAGTATTGAAGCGAAGCCAGTTCAAGTTCATATCGCCAGATCAGCGGATTTTGAAGATATACTTGAAAGATTTTCCTGCCTCTCGAGGGCAATTCATGTTATTGCTTATATGCTTAGATTTTTTCACGCCACGCATCCTACATCCAAAGGAGTTCAGAAATTTGAAACCTTTCGTTTAACATCACTCGAATTGGCATCAGCTAAGAACCGCCTAATTTCACTGTCTCAAAAACTTCATTTTCCTCAGGAATATTTTGCTCTGTTTCAACGGAGACCCATTGATTCGAAAAGCGCACTGTTAACATTGACCCCTTTCATAGATAAGGATCAGCTCATTCGTGCAAATGGCAGATTAGGATCAACTTTGTCGCTGTCGTATAGTGAACGGCATCCTGTTATACTGTCTCATAGGAGTTACTTTTCTAAACTCTATGTTCGTTTTATTCACAAGTTGACTCTACATGGGGGTCCTCAGCTCATGCTCGCTACAATACGCCTGGAGTGTTGGATTTTGAGAGCAAAGAATGTGATAAGAACTTGCGTTCGGAATTGTAAAGATTGCGTGATAGCACGTAAAGCCAAACAGGGGCAAATAATGGCTGCCCTTCCCCCCGAGAGGACAACGTACAATAGGCCATTTACGAACACAGGTGTGGACTATGCGGGTCCATTCGACCTTAAGAATTTCTCTGGGCGAGGTTGTCGAATCACCAAATGTTATATCTGTCTCTTTGTCTGCTTTTCTACTAAGGCAATTCACCTTGAAGTAGTCAGCGATTCATCCACCGCAGCATTCATGGCTGCATTATCTAGATTTGTGTCCCGGCGAGGCTATCCCCATAAAATATTTTCCGACAATGGTCGTAACTTTGTGGGTGCCGCTAGAGAAATAAGAGCTAGTCTCGCTAAGTCGCTAGCAGAACTTAAATCCGAGGCTATGTTACGTTATGGTCACCAAAAGTTGGAGTGGCATTTCATACCCGCCTCGGCTCCTCACATGGGAGGTTTGTGGGAGGCGGGCGTAAAGAGTTGTAAGACGCATTTAAAGAAAATATCTGGTCAAATTCGCCACACTTACGAAGAATTTAGTACCATATTAGCCTCAATTGAAGCCTGTCTCAATTCGCGGCCACTTATACCTATGACTGAAGGTGCAGATGACTTTTCCGTATTGACCCCAGCTTACTTTCTGATAGGCTCATCTTTATTGTCCCCTGCTGAACCGGAAGAGATTCCAGGCAAAATATCTCTTCAAAATCGTTGGCGTAGGCTCAAAATTGTACAGCAAGATTTCTGTCGCAGGTGGAAGTCTGATTATCTTAAAGAGCTTCACAAAAGAAATAAATGGCAGAGGCCATTAGAAAATTTGAAAATAGGTGACATGGTCGTACTGCGCCAAGAACCGGGATCCCCTAATGAGTGGCGCCTCGGTAGAATTACTAAAGTATACGCGGGGTCAGATGGCCAGGTTAGAGTTGTCGACTTGAAGACACCGTCTGGATCGATAACTCGACCGGTGCATAAATTAGTTTTACTACCTCGAACTGAATAAGTTTTCGCCATTGTCTGCCTCTTCTCCACACTGTCCCATATCAGCATTTCTTCGGACCAAATTTAATGAAAGTGATTTCTGTCTCTCTACAGTTATGGCTCAATATCAAGAAGAGTACCGCTGCCTCATGTGTAATACAAGACACTCGCTAAAGCTGTGTCGACGCTTCTTATCACTGTCCCCATCGGAGATAACACGCTATGTCCACCAGAACCGTGTGTGTGAGAATTGCTTAGCCTACTCACATGAAATTAATAAGTGCAAGAGCGGGCCTTGTCGTATTTGTTGGTTCGGTCACCACACATTGCTTCACCCTATTGATGTGCTAAAATCTCAATGGATCGATATGACAGCACTGGTGTTGATGCGGCGCTCGAAAGTGGAAGAGGAGTCTAAAGTGGTTCGCATCTTCATGGACCCTAATGCCCCAAAGAGTTATTTGGTGCCAAGTAATCCATATTTGACGTTCGACTTCGAGGAAGAACCGAAACTTCCAATTGAATTCATTCTGACGGATCGTCACAACGAAGTAAGAACTTTAACAACGACTTTAGAGCCGAGGTTTGTCCCGTCGCCTTACACTCCTCTTCGCCCAGTTCGACCAGCGCCAGTATGGGAGATGTACGGGTTTGAGGATGTGGCTGACTGCTCATTCTACTTGCCCGCAAATTGTGCCGTAGTTTTGGGGCAGGATGTTGCCCAGCGAGTGTTTCTAGGCCCAGCGAGAAGGAGAAGGATACACTATACATCCAGAATACTATTTTTGGATGGTCTTTTTTTGGAAGTATGGAGGTGGACCAAGAGGCTTGGGAGTCTACGACGAAGCATGATTCTCTTTATGTCCCTTAAGGACCTAATAGTAATTTGCATTGAGATTGTCTTATGTCCCTTAAGAACTTGTAATGTCAAATGAAGTTGAATTTTGTGATTTGCCCCTGGATGGGCGTGAGATATTATTTACAATGAAATTGATTTTGCCCCTGGTCGGGCTTGCTATTTAAGTTTAAAGATTTATCCCTACGGAAAAGTTTGAATTATATTAAGGAAAAAGTTTACAATCTTGTATCGTTTTTGAATTATATTTCCGTCTTGTGAGTAATTTTATTTGGAATTATTTTATACTTAATTTAATTTATTGCACAGTTGGTGCAAGGGGGGCGGTATGTTCACGCACGAATAAGTGTGAACACCTTTTCGTTATGCGATACCAAATATTGCCTATAAGGGGCATCCCTAATTGCGTGAACGTTTCGTCCTCCACACCATTGTTTGCCGCCGTTGGGTGATCCGAAGGGATCACTGTAGTCTAAAGAGAAGAGGAGATGAGAGAAAGAATAATAGAAGCAGTAGTTAAGAACAAATTATCATAGAACACGAAGCTCAACCATCGTCGGTGTACGAAAAGTAAAACCAATCAGTGAAAGTTTGTAAATAATTAAACAGAACAACTCTAATCAGAAATCGGCAACGACGGCAAACATTAAGTGACAGATATAGTTAGTGTTGGATAAGTCATAAATATAAGTGTGAAAGTGTCACAAATAAACCAATTGAATTACTACAATTGAAACATCAAAGATTCTTTTTCTTGTAAGCTTGGCAAGGCAATCGATATTATCTGCCCCGGGGGCCATTTGTGGCTCAAAAAGACTATCACACCAGTAGTGATCTGCCCCTTCGAGAGTGAGTTAATTTTTGCCCATTACAAATAGTGTTACACCAGAGGAAAGTACAATCCATTCGGGCATCTCCAAGTGTTGTTTGACTAAGGCCGGAGAGTTGGGATTAGGCCCCAACAATTATAATGTTATTCTGGTTTTAGAGATTTGAGTTTTTGCCCCTTTTTTGATTTTACTGTCCCAATGCTGCTCTCCAGGCAAAAATACTAGTCTAGTCTCTTTACACCGAATATCAATTTTAATATTCAAATTATATAATATTTAGACTTAAGCATATCAAATTTTTCGCCAATTTGGTTAACCCCTCCCGGTTTCCACCTCAATTTATTTCTCTATAATCTCTCTCTGTCGCTCTTCGAATAAAATATCACAACATATACATGTTTACTCGAAATTTTTACATTTATATATGTTTACATACACACATCCACGATAAAAATATTATTTTAAGAAACAACCACGTTATGTTTCACCGGAGTGTAATTGAAGTAAAATTCTTTGGTAATTGAAGGAAATTCTTTAAGTAAAGATGATATCTCAGAATCGTTTACGATGAATGCTTTAGGTGATGGGGAACATAATTTAACCTTCCCAAAAGATTCAATTCCTGGCAAACGATCAAGTATTTTTGCATTTTTCAATTCAACTAATAGACCAAATTTGTGAAGGAAACCAGCACCCAAAATAGGTTTACTGACTGAAGCAACATAAAACGGGTGGTCAAAATCACGCTGAAGACCAAAATTAGTCTTCAAGAGACGTGAACCATATACTTCAATCACACTGTCATTTGCCGCAGATAATGTAAGTGTCGAATTCCGTGTATGTTTACGAAAATGTGAAACTGGTATCACGGAAACATCAGCTCCGGTATCAACTAAGAAAGTAATCTTCGTGTATGGATCAAAAAAAAAACAAGTATATACGGCCGCAAGTTCGGCCAGGCCGAATCTTATGTACCCACCACCATGGATTGCGTAGAAACTTCTACGAAAGACTATCATCCACAATCGAATTACTTGGGTTGTGGTATCTTAAAACTTCTTAACATCGTTTTCTAAATTGTGATTTAGTCCATACATGGTATATATTAGACAAAAAAGTTATGTATAGTTAAGTCTACAAATAATTACGAATCGATATGGACTTTTTGTACGTAGAGAGCCAGAATTGAAATATGGGGGTCGCTTATATGGGGGCTATATACAATTATGAACTTGATATGGACCAATTTTTGTGCGATTGGGGATCGATTTATCTGAGGGCCATATATAACTATAGACCGATATGGACCTAGTTAGGCATGGTTGTTAACGACCATATACTAGCACAATGTACCAAATTTCAACTCACTCGGATGAAATTTGCTCCTCCAAGGGGTTCCAAAACCAAATCTCGGGATCGGTTTATATGGGGCTATGTACGATTATGGACTGATATGGACCACTTTTGGCATGGTTGTTAAATATCATATACTACCACCACGTACCAAATTTCAAGCAGATCGGATGAATTTTGCTTCTCCAAAAGGCACCGGAGGTCAAATCTGGGGATCGGTTTATATGGGAGCTATATATAATTATGGACTGATAGGAACCAATTCCTGCATGGTTGGTGGATACCATATATTAACACCACGTACCAAATTTCAACTGAATCAGATGAATTTTGGTCTTCCAAGAGGTTCCGGAGGTCAAATCTGGTGTTCGGTTTATATGGGGGCTATATATAATTATGAACCGATGTGGACCAATTTCTGCATGGTTGTTAGAGACCATATACTAACATCACGTACCAAATTTCAGCCGGATCGGATGAAATTTGCTTCTCTTAGAGGCCTCGCAAGCCAAATCGGGGGATCGGTTTATATGGGGGCTATATATAATTATGGACCGATGTCGACCAATTTTTGCATGGTTGTTAAGCACCCTATACTAACACCATGTACCACATTTCAACCGGATCGGATGAAATTTGCTTCTCTTAGAGGCCTCGCAAGCCAAATCGGGGGATCGGTTTATATGGGGGCTATATATAATTATGGACCGATGTGGAACAATTTTTGCATGGTTGTTAGAGACCATATATTGACACCATGTACCAAATTTCAGCCGGATCGGATGAAATTTGCTTCTCTTAGAGGCCTCGCAAGCCAAATCGGGGGATCGGTTTATATGGGGGCTATATATAATTATGGACCGATGTGGACCAATTTTTGCATGGTTGTTAGAGACCATATACTGACACCATGTACCAAATTTCAGCCGGATCGGATGAAATTTGCTTCTCTTAGGGGCCTCGCAAGCCAAATCGGGGGATCGGTTTATATGGGGGCTATATATAATTATGGACCGATGTGGACCAATTTTTGCATGATTGTTAGATACCATATACCAACACCATGTACCAAATTTCAGCCGGATCGGATGAAATTTGCTTCTCTTAGAGGCCTCGCAAGCCAAATTTTGGGGTCCGTTTATATGGGGGCTATACGTAAAAGTGGACCGATATGGCCCATTTGCAATACCATCCGACCTACATCAATAACAACTACTTGTGCCAAGTTTCAAGTCGAAAGCTTGTTTCGTTCGGAAGTTAGCGTGATTTCAACAGACGGACGGACGGACGGACGGACGGACATGCTCAGATCGACTCGGAATTTCACCACGACCCAGAATATATATACTTTATGGGGTCTTAGAGCAATATTTCGATGTGTTACAAACGGAATGACAAAGTTAATATACCCCCCATCCTATGGTGGTGGGTATAAAAAGGCGGGGAGTTTTTTTGTTCTGCATTTGCTATATGGTATAATTTATTTTACATGATGTCTACGTTTGTACATTTTATGGGCATGAAGTAAATATGGAATGAATTAATACATATAAACTATGAGTTAGTTTATAAATAAATAGAAATAAATAAATAAAGTTAATTTTGTGTTTTCTTTTCTCGACTGGCGTCCTTTTTTCGACGACGAAAAAAGTTTTTTTCATAAAGATCAAAACATTTAAGTTGTGACCATTTTTGACGAATACCATAACATATTAGATCGTGACCATTGTCTGTTGATTCAAACTATATTCTTTTAATGAATATAATAACATTTTACATGAGGACAATTTTATTTTTCTTAGAACCATGTTCACTGAGCCAACATGGTTGCAGTGAAAATGTTACATGGTCGCCGCAAAAATAGCTCCAATCATATTATTTTGCTCTTCGAATATAATTGTTACAATCATATTTCTTCTCTACGTGCATGTGTTCATTTGTTTTGGCTATGCGCTTGGCATGTTAATAAGGCTTCGCCAAAAATTTGATACACTGAAAAAAGAGTTCACTTTTTTTAGTGTATGCTTAAGTCTAAATATTATTTAATTTGAATATTAAAATGAGTATTCGGAGTAAAGAGAATAGACATTCGGAACCAAGAGAATATACATTTGAACAGCATATGTTTTTGCCTTGAGGGGAGTGTGGACGTGTTTTGTTTATCATTTTGGTGAAGTGAAGTATAATTGAAAAATTCTATTTTCTTTAAAATGAATTATTAAAGAAAAGTAAACATGAAAACATAGTCATTTTAGACCGACCTTACAGGTAAAAATTAAATTAAGTACAAAATTATTCGTTAATAAATATTCATGTTTATTTGTACTAGCCTTCCCGGCACTCAAAACTCGAGTGCATTGAAAAATAAGTTGGTTTATGTACAAAGGTTGTCCTAGGAAATATGGCTTTACAATTTGTTTTGCTTCAAAATTTGTACATTAAAATATTGTGTTTATTAGACTAAATTGCGCGTAGTGTTGGTACCCATAAAGGAGTACAAGTCAACTTCCACCAATGTGCCATATATCCCTTTTCCTGCAAATTTATAAAAGTATATTTTCTCATAAATCTTCACACATAAGCGAAGTATGGGTTGATCAGCGCAGATTTATAATGAACGTAGATATATTGTTCCCGATTTGCACACATTTTAATGAAATAATAGTCCGTAATATTTTTTAAGGTAGGATATTGATCACAAATAGATAAAGTTTCACAAATATAAAATCTAAACAAGTATATAGAGTAATAAGTTCGGACGGGCCGAATCTTAAATACCCACCACAATGAATCAAATATAATAGTTTCCTTTGAAAACTGTTCGTCGGTGCGGGTATCTTGATAATATATGTAGGATTTATGGGGGTTTGATGACAGATATTCTCCCAAGCAGATCAATTCAACCAGGGCACTTCCCGAAGATAAATTTAAAGATTCTACCTATGAATACCAGATCAGATTCTGGGTTTATAAGAACCAATTTTGTTTGAATTTTAAAGAAATCATAAACATATGTTATCGTTTAAATGATGAAAAAAGCCTTGATTTGAAATCTTAAATCCGTAGATTTTATGATAACGGGGAGTAAAAGTATTTAAATGATAAAGGGGGTAAAATCTGGAAATTTATATATATACCCTCAAGAAGTGAAATCGGTCGATCGATAAATGACTTACATAATGGACCGGTAGAAATAAATGCGATACAAATTTTTGAGGGTCAAAAATACCAGTATATTTATATTTTCAGGCAAAGTGGATAAAAAATACAGATTCTAGCAACCTAGGTTAGGTTGCAGCCCGAAAGCGTTCCACATTGCAGTGAAACCACTTAGAGAAGCTTTGAAACCTTCAGAAATGGCACCAGCATTACTGAGGTGGGATAATCCACCGCTGAAAAACTTTTTGGTGTTCGGTCGAAGCAGGAATCGAACCCACGACCTTGTGGCTCCCGTGGCAGCCTAAGAACTAAATCCGGGAGTAGGTCTATATGGGGGCTATACCAAAACATGGAACAATACTCAAAATTTTCGGTATACCTCTTAATGTTCCTCAAATACCTCTAGAATTCCAATTTCAGACAAATTGGGTAAAAACTACGAAATCTGAAATCGGGCGATCAGTCTGCACACTTATGTGTGGCCCTAAAATACATCTCGATTTCCAATTTTAGGCAAATCGAATAAAAACTACGGGTTTTAGAAGCGAAAGACCCCAAATCGGAGGATCGCTATAAATGGGAGATATATCAAAACTGGGACCGATACTCCCCAT
Source organism: Haematobia irritans (assembly GCF_050003625.1). Classification (NCBI taxonomy): domain Eukaryota; kingdom Metazoa; phylum Arthropoda; class Insecta; order Diptera; family Muscidae; genus Haematobia; species Haematobia irritans. Next base: position 101,877,149 of record NC_134397.1, on the reverse strand, counting down.
TTTCGACACACCTATTTGTGATCTTAAAATGCCTCCAGATTTTCAATTTCAAGCAAATCGGATAGAAAATACAGTATCTAGACACCGAAGAAGTAATATCGGTAGATCGGAGGCTATACCAAAACATGGACCGATACATTCCATTTTCGGCACACATATTTCTGGTCATAAAATACCTCTAGATTTCCAATTTCAGGCGAATTGGATAAAAACTACGGTTTCTATAAGCTCAAGAACCCAAATTGGGAGGTCGGTTTATATGGGGACTATACCAAAACCTGGACCGATATAGCCCATCTTCGAACTTGACCTGCCTGCAGACAAAAGACGAGTTTGTGCAAAATTTCAGCACGATTGCTTCATTATTGAAGACTGTAGCGTGATTACAACATACAGCCAGACAGAAAGACAGACGGACATGGTGATATCGTCTTAGAATTTTTCCCTGATCAAGAATATATATACTTTATATAGTCGGAAATCGATATTTCGATGTGTTACAAACGGAATGACAAACTTATTATACCCCCGTCACCATTCTATGGTGGTGGGTATAAAAACTAAAAATATCTGAAATGTTTACATAAATATTCTTGATGACTTTTACAATGCGATTACTTTTTCTCCTTTACAAAGATTCTTAAGTTTAGATTGAAGGTAATACTCGCATTAACATACGAGAGCGGTTCGGTTAGTTTTTAATTGATCCAAAATGTTGCAATAGTACTCTGAATTTATTGTTTTACCCTTTTGCAGATAGTCGATCAATAAAATACCTTTGAAGTCCCAAAAAACCGTTGCCATAACCTTACCAGCCGATTGAACTGTTTTTGCCTTCTTTGGGGCACTTCCTCCAGCTTCAGACCATTGTATGGATTGTTATTTTGTCTCTAGAGTACAGTGGTGGATCCATGCCTCATCAACAGTTATGAAACGACGCTTAAAATCCATTTCATTTCGCTTAAAACGATCCAATCAAGCTTGAGAAATGTTCATTCTTATGCGTTTTTGATCGACTGTTGACAAATGCGGCACCCATCTTGCAGAAAGCTTTTTCATCTGTAGTTCTTCATGCAAAATTAAATTGACCGATCATTTGAGATGCCCATGATATTAGCAATTTCACGCACTTTTATTCGTCGATCATTTAATACCATATCATGCACTTTGGCTACAATTTCTTTTGTTGTTGCTGTTTTTGGACGTTCACTACGTGGTTCATCTTCAATGCATGTTTAAATTCATCAACCAATTTTTTTACTGTTGCATATGAAGGAGCACTTTCACCTAACACATTCACCATATTATGAATTTCTTGTCCCGATAAACCTTTTTTATGTAAATATTTAATGACAGCACGCATTTCTAATTTTTCCATTGTACAAAAATTGCGGATGCGTCTTTTTTGAACACCTGTTTCTATATGAAGGAGTTGCCAGATCGAAACAAAATTTAACATGTGATCATAACAGAGATGGAAGTTTCCAAAACACTTAACTTATTTCTGTTTATACCGCGCCTTTTGTGCTAGGCTATGAAGTTTCCCTCGTATGTCCGTTCACCCGTCTTCTGTTTATGTATTTTAGCTTGATTTGTAAGCCCGAGTTTCTTCCTTAGTCCAGTTTAAGTTAATACATATGCATCGTTTCACAAATCTGTCCACAATTTGGACTTATTTACATCAACCAAATTGACATATCCTTTGCACCAAACGGGCCCAAATACTTTAAAAATGATATTATTAAAATTTTGGAGATAATGTTATTTTAAGCATCAGTTCAATGAGTGGAAATGTTGACAAACATTCGTATGCAATAAAATATTCCGTAATTTTGAATGAAATTTATTAAATATTCGCCAAAAACAGTGAGCCAACCAAGAAGGAAAATTTTGGTTAATTTACGAAAGTTTGGGTTAAATTTAGAAAAACGCAAATGTTACGGAGATTTCACAAAAATAAGTAAATATTTTTCGACAAATTCAAGAAAATTTATTAGACATAATTATTCTTTTCACTTGTTATAAAAAATTTCGTATTTTGTAGGAAATACTTGGTGTTAAAAATTGCAAAAATATCTTTATTAACATTCACGTTGGGCTCAATATTGGTAGAATTTACAAATTTTAAGAAATTCTGAATTATTTTGTGCATAATTTTCCCTTTTGTTAAGTTAAATTAACTAACGTGCACAAAAAATTATTAAAGTAATGAAAACTTTCTCAAAACATAATAACTGCATGAACTTTTTGTCATGCGCACTGAAAAAACAGTGAACCCACCAGGAAGAAAACTTTCGGTTAATTTTAGAAAATGTTGAATATTTGAAGAAAATTTTAACTAAACAGTATTACAAACATTGGCATCGCGCCGAGGGCATAAAAATAAGTAAATATTCTTCGACAAAATCAAGAAAATTTATTAGACATAACTAAGTTTTTTCACTTGTTAAAGAAAATTTTGTAGTTTGAAGGAAAAACTTGGAGTTCAAAACTGCAAGAATGTCTTTAGTGACATACGAAGTTCATGATGGATGCATTTTTGGTAAAATTTACAAATTTAAAGAAATTCTGAACTATTTTTTGGAAGGCACGAATTTAGTTAATCTTTATGCTTTATTTGAGTATATTTTACCTCGGTTTTAGTTAATTTAACTAACGTACACAAAAAATTATTAGAGTAAAGGAAACTTTCTCCAAACATAATAATTCCATGAACTAAAATAAAGTTAAATTGGCTTTAGTGAAATAGAGAGTTCACTTTTTTTTTTATTGCACATAAAAATTTTATAAGAAAAATATTTTTATTCTCCTTTATTTATGCTACTTACTGCAGACTCGAGTTTATATTTATAGAAAACCTTGTGAAAAAATATGATTTGGAATATTAATCAAATAATGGTAGTGAAACGGCTTTCCAGTTATCAAAAACGTGCCTCTATTATAACAGCCACATATCCGTATATAGCACAAATTTAAAATAATACATTATAATTTATTGTTCTGAATTTAATGAAATAAATGATACATTACATTGCAAATCACTAATCATTTTAATATATAATACATACAACCATCCATCACACCCCCACCTCCTTTATCAATTACAGTCATATACATCAATCCCTCGATTTACGTCGCCTCGGTTTACGTTGTTTCGATTTACGTCGTTAAATTTTTTGTTCCATCCATTGAGTTTTAAAAAATATTCAATTAAAAATTTAATTGAATCAACAATTTTTTTAATTGAAATAAAAATCAATCACAAAAATTAATAGTATCAATTAATTTTTTAATTGGACCAATTAATTTTTTAATTGACCTTCAATTAATTTTTTAATTGATACTATCATTTCTGTGATTGAAGACATTTCAATTAAAAAATTAATTGGATCAATTAATTTCGTGATTGAATCAGATTTTTTTTTGTGAATAATGAAACAAAATCACAAAAAAATCTTCATCAAATTGATGTAGAAATTACATTGTTTTTATGAAATCGGTATTCAATTTGAGGGTTTTGTTTTCAGTTGAAAAACACCGTCATCAACTCAATAAAGAAACTTACATCAATTTTTGGTCATCATTTTGAAGAAAATCTTTCATTCATTTAATGAAATCAAGTTGAAGAAAATTTTTTAAGTGATGATTTAATTAAAATTTGGAAAAATAGAAAATAAAACTACAAAACTCTTCAAATGAGACATACTTGTTGCGTTCCAAAGTTTTTTTGTGTTTTTATTGCTAAAACACACACATAAAAGCAATGCCTTTGAGAAAATCCGTTATGTCTGCTGCATGTGAAATTTGTTGAAGAATAAATAAATTCATTTGTGAAGTAACATTTATAGTGATCGCACGTTCATAAAATAGCTCCAATTCGAAAAAGTATTGCGAATTGGAAATATTTTAAGTGTTGTAAGTTTAAACGGAGAGCTATATAGTTCGAGAAATGTTAGTAATATATAAAAAAATTTGTGGCGTTTACAAACATTTTAAAGGTTACCAAAATAGTGATACGATATGTAACAGCGCATTCACACAAAAATTTCCTGTAAAAGGCATATTGCAAACGTTCATATATTTATGGAAACAAATTGCGGCTCCAAGAGAAACTCCAACGGCCTGCGAGTTTAGCGATTTGGAAAAAATATAGTAAACAAGAAGTAACAGGTTGGCTGATAAGTCCCCGGTCTAACAAAGAAAAAACACATTTTTTTGTCAAGATTCGTTTTTATTATTCAACATAGTTCCCTTCAAGAGCGATACAACGATTATAACGACCTTCCAATCTTTTGATACCATTTTGGTAGTACTCCTTCGGTTTTGCCTCAAAATAGGCCTCAGTTTCGGCGATCACCTCTTTTTTGCAGCCAAATTTTTTTCCCTGCGAGCATCCTTTTGAGGTCTGAGAACAAGAAAAAGTCGCTGGGGCCAGATCTGGAGAATACGGTGGGTGGGGAAGCAATTCGAAGCCCAATTCATGAATTTTTGCCATCGTTCTCAATGACTTGTGGCACGGTGCGTTGTCTTGGTGGAACAACACTTTTTTCTTCTTCATATGGGGCCGTTTTGCCGCGATTTCGACCTTCAAACGCTCCAATAACGCCATATAATAGTCACTGTTGATGGTTTTTCCCTTCTCGAGATAATCGATAAAAATTATTCCATGCGCATCTCAAAAAACAGAGGCCATTACTTTGCCAGCGGACTTTTGAGTCTTTCCACGCTTCGGAGACGGTTCACCGGTCGCTGTCCACTCAGCCGACTGTCGATTGGACCCAGGAGTGTAGTGATGGAGCCATGTTTCATCCATTGTCACATATCGACGGAAAAACTCGGGTGTATTACGAGTTAACAGCTGCAAACACCGCTCAGAATCATCAACACGTTGTTGGTTTTGGTCAAATGTGAGCTCGCGCGGCACCCATTTTGCACAGAGCTTCCGCATATCCAAATATTGATGAATGATATGACCAATACGTTCCTTTGGTATCTTTAAGGCCTCTGCTATCCCGATCAACTTCATTTTTCGGTCATTCAAAATCATTTTGTGGACTTTTTTGATGTTTTCGTCGGTAACCACCTCTTTCGGGCGTCCACTGCGTTCATCGTCATCCGTGCTCATTTCACTACGCTTGAATTTTGCATACCAATCAATTATTGTTGATTTCCCTGGGGCAGAGTCCGGAAACTCATTATCAAGCCAAGTTTTTGCTTCCAACGTATTTTTTCCCTTCAGAAAACAGTATGTAATCAAACCACGAAATTCCTTTTTTTCCATTTTTTTCACAATAACAAATGTTGCTTCACAAAAGACGCTCTATCTCACAAACTAATTGACTTCCAGACACGAATCATTTGAAGGTTGGTACTATATAAAAATAGTATGCATGTATAGGTGAAAAGGCCCCAATTTAGAAAGATTTGTAGGTTACTGTTCGAACTATTGCTATATTTTATACGTATGCCTTGTACGGGTTAAAATGTGTAATATGGTTATATGTGTGGTCCCATGTTGTCCAAATCATTCTTGTGAAAAAACTATTTCCTAACAAAATTAAATAACACAATCGACGGCTGAGTGGACAGCGACCGGTGAACCGTCTCTCGAAGCGTGGAAAGACTCAAAAGTCCGCTGGCAAAGTAATGGCCTCTGTTTTTTGGGATGCGCATGGAATAATTTTTATCCATTATCTTGAGAAGGGAAAAACCATCAACAGTGACTATTAAAGGGTGATACGGTCAAAATTTGGTCAAGGGAAAACGCGTGTAAATCGGTGAAATCATTTATTTAAAAAATCAAATTAAATTTCTTTTTCAAGTTCAATTAGTATAAAATTCAGGAAAAATATTCAGTTAGGCTTTCGCTTTTCCAAATCCGAATTGCCGGGCCTCACGCTTGACACCTGCCATCAGATTTTTTACAGCCACCTTGTCCACCTTCTTCGCCGCAGAAAGCCAGTTTGCCTTGAACTGCTTCTCGTCCTTAGAAGGTTTTTTGGTCTTCTTTAGGTTCCGCTTGACAATAGCCCAGTATTTCTCAATTGGGCGGAGCTCTGGCATGTTGGGAGGGTTCTTGTCCTTGGGAACCACCTGCACGTTGTTGGCGGCGTACCACTCCATGGCCTTTTTACCGTAATGGCAAGATGCCAAATCCGGCCAAAACAGTACGGAACAACCGTGTTTCTTCAGGAAAGGCAGCAGACGTTTATTCAAACACTCTTTCACGTAAATTTCTTGGTTGACAGTCCCGGAAGCTATGAAAATGCTGCTTTTCAAGCCACAGGTACAGATGGCTTGCCAAACCAGATATTTCTTTGCGAACTTTGACAGTTTTATGTGCTTGAAAATATCTGCTACCTTTCCCCTTCCTTTTGCCGTATAAAACTCCTGTCCCGAAAGCTGCTTGTAGTCGGCTTTGACGTAGGTTTCGTCGTCCATTACCACGCAGTCAAACTTCGTCGTCGTGTACAGCTTCCGGGATCGCGCTTTGGCCGTCGTATTTTGTTTATCATCGCGATTTGGAGTCACTACCTTCTTGTAAATCGATGGTCCGGCTAGTTTTTTGGCTCGATGCACGGGTGTAGACGATACACCCAGCTTATTTGCGGCATCTCGGAGAGAGAGGTTAGGGTTTCGCTTGAAACTACCGGCAACTCTCTTTGTCGTCTCAGCGGCTTCCGGTTTTCGATTTCCCCCCGATCCAGACTTCCTGGCTGTCGACAAACGTTCCCCAAACACTTTAAATACATTTGTAACGGATGATTTGGCAACTTTTAGCGATTTTGCCAGCTTTGCGTGCGAGTAGCTCGGATTTTCGCGATGCGCGAGCAAAATTTTGATACGCTGCTCTTCTTGCTTGGACGGCATTTTGACAACTGAAGAGTGAATTCCAAAATCAAAATAGGAGCAACATTCTACACACACACTCCTTCAAAATGAGGGGTGTTCAGGTTTTTTAAATGCAAAATTGAAAGAAATACGTCAAGTTTATATTGACCAAATTTTGACCGTATCACCCTTTATATGGCGTTATTAGAGCGTTTGAAGGTCGAAATCGCGGCAAAACGGCCCCATATGAAGAAGAAAAAAGTGTTGTTCCACCAAGACAACGCACCGTGCCACAAGTCATTGAGAACGATGGCAAAAATTCATGAATTGGGCTTCGAATTGCTTCCCCACCCACCATATTCTCCAGACCTGGCCCCCAGCGACTTTTTCTTTTTCTCAGACCTCAAAAGGATGCTCGCAAGGAAAAAAATTGGCTGCAATGAAGAGGTGATCGCCGAAACTGAGGCCTAATTTGAGGCAAAACCGAAGGAGTACTACCAAAATGGTATCAATCAAGTAAGTAAAGTAGAAATTCGGGCGGGGCCGACTATATCATACCCTAAACCACCCTTACTGAATTAGTAATCATAAGCATTTGTGGGGTAACATTGATATAGGTCTGGGAGATACACCGCAGTTGCATATTTAAGAAAATTAAGGTGTACATGTTTATGGGTGCTTTGTCTCAATCTGACTATAGCTTATATTCAGTGTTGCTAGGGAAAATGTTCGGTTTACCCTACAAGGACAAAAAAAGTTCCCTACTTTGCCATACATTCCCAAACGATTTTAGACTACACTATTTTCGTTAAATTTAAACAAATTTTACAAGAAAAAAAATGGTTCTAAGTTCTTTATTATCTTAAAACATGAAAATGCAACGTATATAACCTAGAAAATAAATTTGTATTACCACCACGGTTGGTAGATTTCTACCAAAAATAGTATTTTTTTTTGTTAAATCTCTATAGAAATAAAATTTTGGAAAAAGTTTCTATAAACAAACTTTTTTGAGCAATTTTTCGATAGAAATAAAATTTTGATAATAATTTCTATAGAAATAAAATTTTGAGAAAAAAATCCATAGAAATAAAATTTTGAGAAAATTTTTATAGAAATATTTTGAAAAAAAAATCTATAGAAATACAATTTTGACAAAATTTTCTATAGAAATAAAATGTTGACAAAATTTTCTACAGGAATAAAGTTTTAAATTTTTTTAGATTTTTTCTTGGCACGAGTGGTAACTGTTGTTACCACACATAGTTAAAGATCAAGCCTTTAACTATTTGTGGTAAAAATTATTACAAATTGTGTAGGGTGAAAATATCCCTACATTGTGGCCCTACGTCCTAAAAGACGCTAAATATTACAAAAAAAACCTACATATAGGGAATTTCCCCTACTTCTAGCAACTGGCTGTATCATCAACATTGCACCTACGGGGTTAGTATGCCATTAATATTGAGCCTATTATTAAAAAAGAAAAAATCGCTCAATTAGTGGGGTAATAAATCAAAATTTGTAAAAATCGAGCAATATTCTTATATAAGAGCTACAAGTACGTATAAATACGATCGGCTAGTACATCAAAATTTGAAATTTGAGTAACATTGGTTAATAAATAAAAGTATTATGGCCAAATTTGGGAAAATCGAGCGATGCATATATATGGAAGCTATATGTAAATCTGAACCAACTTGCATAATATTTTGCGGGTTTGATTACTACCACAAAACCTAACCTAGGGGCAAATTTTTCAAAATCGGGCGATACATATATGGGAACTATATCTACATCTGAACCGATTTCGATGAAATTGTGGATATATAGTTAGTACTATAGAGGACTGGATCTAGCCAACTTTGAGTAAGATCGATTAATAAATAAGGGTTCTATGGCCAAGTTTGGGAAAATCGGCCTATACATATATATGGGAGCTATATCTCAATCTGAACCGATTTCGATGAAATTTTGCACATACAGTTAGTGCTATATAAAATTACATTTGGCCAACTTTGAGTACTATTGGTTGATATATAAGGATTTTATAGCCAAATTTAGAAAAATCGGGCGGTACATATATATGGGAGCTATAGCTAAATCTGAACCGATTTCCATGATTTTTTGCACATATAGTTAGTGCTATAGAAGATTACATTTAGTCAACTTTGAGTAAGATCGGTTGATAAATAAGGGTTTTATGGCTAAATTTTGGAAAATCGGGCGATACAAATATATGTGGGGGCTATATCTAAATCTGAACCGATTTCGATGATTTTTTGCACATCTACTTAGTGCTATAGAAGATATCATTTAGCCAACTTTGAGTAAGATCGGTTGATAAATAAGGGTTTTGTGGCCAAATTCGGGAAAATCGGGCGATACATATATATGAGAGCTATATCTAAATCTGAACCGATTTGGAATTTTGTAGACTTGCAGGACGATAAAAAAGATTATTTTTTTCCAAATTTGGTGACGATCCGTTTGTAATAAAGCGCAACGTAACCCCATTTGTCGAAATCGGGCGATACATATCTATGGGAGCTATATCTAAATTTGATCCGACTTCTTCCAAATTCAATAGCGTTCGTCCTTGTACCCAAAAAACTCCCTGTACCAAATTTCATCAAAATCGGTTAATAATTGCGACCGAAATCCTGTGAACAACAAATACATGGACTGACGGACGGACGGACACCAAGCGCTAGATCGACTCAGGAGGTGATTCTGAGTCGATCGGTATATATTTTATGGGGTCTAAAATCAATATTTCTGGTAGGCACATTTTTTGGCCGATCAAACTTATTATACCCTGACCTCTATTGGAAGGTCGTTATAATCGTTATATCGCTCTTGAAGGGAACTATGTTGAATACTAAAAACGAATTTTGTCAAAAAAAATGTGTTTTTCTTTGTTAGACCGGGGACTTATCAGCCAACGTGTTAAGAAACTAACTTATTGCGAAACCCTTTTGTGTCAATTGGAGACATTGAAGGTGAATCGGTTCTCGCGTTTCAGCTATTCCGGACGGTGCAAAAACTTTGACATAAGGGCATTGCGAATATGAGTATTCCTTTGAAAAGAACGAAATAGATTTCCAGAATAAATAATGCATTTTATAATTACACAGAAAAAAGTATCGCGTAAATTTAAGAAGATTATTACAATAATGTATTGCAACAATTTTCTAGAATTTTAGTTCATTTTTCGTATCTTCAACGAAAATTAACTACTCGAAAGGAAATTTTACAAATTCTACGTATGGGTTTCGTTTAATTAAAAATCAGTTATTCGAATGTCTAGGGATTTATTTTGTAAGTTTATTTAAAATTTGATAAGGATATAATGAAATAGAGAAAAGTGAAAAAATAATGCGGATACGTCTGTCTTCTTTGGCGTCACGATTAACACTGAAGCAATGAGTTGCAGTTGTGGATGACTGCGCTCATTTTTCGATTCCCACATCTCGGCCATCCTGCGAACTAGAAATCATGGGCATCAGGTCTTCATCGTCATCAGTATCATCTGGCCATGGCTTCATATACTCGGCACATGTCGTTGTCTGGTTGGAACCATCGCTTTTCCCGCACCACATCATAAGTATCTTTCGGCTTGACTTTGACCACACGATATGGGCCCAAAAACTTCGGACGTAGCTTCAAACCACCTCCAAGTTGTGTCCTTTTAATGGCGACAAGTTCACCAATTTTATACTGTCGCGCTGGTTTACGACGTAAGTTGTAGTTTCGTCTATTCTCTGATTATACCTCCAAAATCTGCTGTTTGGCCGCAAGGCGTATTTGGTCGCGATTGTCATTATGAAGACTCATAAATTCTTGCTCTAAAAGTTCCTTGAGCCTAAAATCTTCTTTTCTACGCATTTGGGTACCAATCAACATCTCAAATGGAGTTGTACCAACACTTCGATTATATGTGGAATTAATTATACGCTGTACGTCTCCGACATATTTATACCACTTGGTTGGGTCCTCCAGACTCAGTTTTGATAACACCGCTACGATTACGCTATTTAATCGTTCGATTTGGCCATTGGCTCTGGGCAAACCTGTTGTTATTTTCATATGATTTATACCCTCGTCGTTACAGTAGGTTCTGAAATCTTCACTCGTGAAGGCTGAACCTCGATCTGATATGATGTTATTTGGATTTCCGATGATTAAACTTAGTTGTTGTAGTTTGGTTATAGCATCCTTCGCCGACGTGGTTTTGGTAGGATATAACCAACAAAACTTAGTGAAAGCGTCGATAACTGCAAAAATATGATTGTACATTTTATGAGTGGATTCTAACGGTCCTAAATAGTCAATATGATAGGTGTGTAAAGGTGTGTCATCTTTCGGGATAGGATGAAGTTCACCTTCTTGTTTGCCTCTCTTCCTATTAGTTACTAGACATGGTATACAGTTGGATATCACCCGTTGAATTTTCTCGTCTAACTTAGGGATGTAATAATCCTTTCGAAGAAGCTCCTTGGTTCTCTTCGTTGAAAAATGGCTTCGTTCATGTGCATTCTTGATTATATCAATTTGGATCCCTTTAGGCACCACCAATATTTCTTCGTCATCAATAATTTTGTACAATACATCACCTTTTAAGACATATCCGTCATATTCGTCTTCGTTGCGCAGTATATGCCTTATTGTCATTAAGTCGTCATCTTTTTGTTGGAGTCGTTCTATCTTGGATGTTAGACTGTCTTCAGCGATAATCATGATTGGGTTTCGACTTAGGGCGTCTACGTGACGCATTTGCGTACCTGGTCTGTGCCATGAAGAGCCATAATCCATCGTGCCACCCTGGTCGGAACATCTTTCTTCTCTATAGTCTTGGTTAGAGCGTTACAGTCAGTGACTAATTTGAATCGCGTGCCAATCAGATGTACTCGGAACTTATTTAAAGCTTGTATAACCGCCAAAACTTCGAGTTCGTAACTGCAATACCTCTTTTCTTGATCGGCTATCTTTTTGCTCATGTAATAAACTGGATGTAATTTATCATCATCGGGCGACTTCTGTAGTAAAACTGCTCCATATCCGTCGATCGATGCGTCTGTATGCAGTTCTGTTTCGTGATTTTGATTGAAGATTTTGAGAACTGGATGAGATGCTAGTTTTTCCTTAAGTTGTTTGAACGATCTCATTTGTTCGGGACCAAAATTAAATACTACGCCATTCTTCTTCAAATCCGATAGTGGTTTTGAGATTAAGGAAAAGTTCGGTATAAACTTCCGAAAATAGCCCGCAAGTCCCAAAAAACTTTCAATCTCCTTCAAATTTCTTGGTTGTGGAAATTGAATCATTGCAGCAGTCTTATCCGGAGAAGGCGAGATCTTCTTATTCTCAATCACATGCCCAAGAAATTCGATTCTACGTTTCAAAAATTTACACTTCTTAATGTTGATGTCCAATCCAAAATCCCGGCAAAGTTGCAATACTTTTTCCAAATTTAACAAAGCTTCTTCTTCGTTACGCGCTGGGATTATAACGTCGTCAACGTACGGTAGGGCAATGCCCTCACGGTTAAAATTTCGAAAAATAGCATTTGTGTCGTTGAAATACAGCCGGGGAATTGGAAAGTCCAAACGGTACTTTCAAAAATTGATAAATTCCATGTGTTACGAATGCCGTGTATTTTTTGCTTTCCTCATTAACGGGGACGTGAAAGAAACCATTACGCAAGTCAATAGCACTGAAGATTACGGCGTCCTTCACAATGACCTTGTTCAGTCTTCGATAGTCGACGCATAATCTAGACGATCCGTTACGCTTTTTCGTCAATACAACTGGACTACAGAACTCCGACTCGGATGGTTCTATCATCCCTTCGGCCAGCCCCAGGTCTATTTGGTTTTCAACGATCTGACGTTCCATCAATGGTAGTCGTCTTGGGTTACAATAAAGTGGGCTTTCATCGCTGAGAGTAATTCGGTCGTTTTTGTCTTATTGGGTCTGTAATCCAAAATCATGTTAGTTACCTTTTCTTTCGCACTGTCACTGGCTAAATCATCCGCATCGATATCCGCTTAATTTTCAACTGCGTCTATTGCCATGATGTTAAAAGTTTCGTCGCACTCCTCGTTCGCCAACTTATTAATCTTGATACCATTCGTCGTTATAACAATTTCAGCAAAATAACTTAAATCAGCACCAATTATGATTTCAGTGTTTATGCATGTGTGTTCTACAACATGGAATACCAATTCGTATTTTTCACCGTCAATGCCAACATAAAATTTCGAATTGCCAATCGGTTTAACCCGGTTTCCAGAACCGACCAAATGAAAGTTCGATTTAGAAAGTTTTGGTTTATTTAATGAATTGTAAATTTCCTTACTCATAATATTAAATTTGCTACCCGTATCAAATAGAGCTTTAAATTCCCGACCGGATATTTCCACGTTTATGTTCATATCATTGTCCGATACAATTCCTCGTTCTTGTTCGTCTTGTTTCGAAGGGCAATCTTTTGATATGTGACCATACTTATTACAATTAAAACATTTTGTACCCTTCGACACGTTTTTACAAGCGTGTCACTTTTTTCAGATTTTCGATTATTTTTCGTATTTACAGATTGGGTGACTTTTACACTGTCCTTTTGTTTAAAATCATTTTGCATTTGTTCGTATATGCGTAGCTTCTTTTTGAACTCACTTAGATCTTCAGCGCCGTACAAAACAGCTTTATTGGTAACCGAATCCGTAATGCCGTTTATAACATATTGCATCAACGCACCATCTTCCACGTTACCTTGAGATGCTATTTCTTTCATGCGGAGGAAATATTCCTGGATGTTTTCATCTTTCAAAATTTTTCTCCCTGTTAACATTTTGTGGATTTGAGTGCTGTTCACTGTTGTACCGAATTCATCTAAGAGGGTCTTTTTCAGCATACGCCACGATGTTACACCTCTTTCACTTGAGATTAATAATTTAGCTAAACCTCTCAAAGACCTTTTAGCAAAAATAAACATTTGGAACTCGTCCCAGTGCATAATTGTGGCGTTCTCTTCGAACTCTTCAATCCAAGCTCCGACAGATAAATCACCGCTGCCGTCGAACGTTCTAATTGTGTCTTCTATGTCTCTGAAGTTCATTGTAAATCTTGGTACATCATAATATGTTTCGGTTTTTTGTCTCATTGTCATAGCACTATTTTGTGTTCTGTTGACATCGCCTCTATCGTTTTCATTTGCTTGTGTTCGTGCAGTACCACTTCGATAACTCCGCTGCATTTCATTACTATCGTCTTTTATGACTCGTCTTTCTTGTTACCACGCACACCATCACCACATGCCATGCTCATACTTCTAGTCAAAAACGTTAGATTATGCTCATCGTCCACCAATGTCTTTTCATCTTCACTACTACCATCGTCATCAGCTTGACTCTCGTCGTCAGTTTGATCATCATCGTCGTCTTCTTTGTTGCTACTCAAAAGCATACCTTTTTTCAAATTTGCCATTACATGTGTATGTAAATCATCAACGTCGTAGCCCAGTCGGATAATTCGTGGGCCCTGCATTTATAAAAGCTGAAAATACGCATTATAAAAGCGTCAATGAAACTTCCAACACAGCTTACATGATAAGGTGCTCTAACATCTGTGTTTTTAAAATTTTCTAAAGACGAAAAGATTCAATAGGCATTGCCCATTCGCTTCTCAAATCAAGCCTATTATAATGTCTATTTTACTCCCAACATCGGAATGACTACTAATGACATTTCAACTTACACGAGAAGGCCTGTTTTTTATTCAAATAATTTCATTTAAACGAATCGCACTTATTATTTCTGGCAGGAAATTTTTGAAATTACAGTTTACATTGGATGAAGTTCAAATTACATGCTTTCTTAAGTCTTAAGCAATAAGATGCATCGTTTTCTATGACGGTATCACTACAGAGCAAATGTCACAGAAAAAGTGAACCCACCAGGAATTGTTCGTTAATTTTAGAAAATGTAGATTATTTTTAATGAAATTTTTTCTACAAATTCAAGAAAATTTATTAGACATAATTAATCACATGTAAAAAAAATGTAGTTTGAATGAGAAAATTAGAAATTGAAACAAAGTCAAAAAGTCAAATTTAAAAAATATATTGTTTTAAACTTTATTAAATGTTATATATTAATGTATATATAGCATAAATAAATGTTATATATTATATTAATAAACATAAACAGAAAATTAATGTTTATATAAATTATTCAGAATATGAAAAAAAACAAGTATATACGGCCGTAAGTTCGGCCAGGCCGAACCTTTTGTACCCTCCACCATGGATTGCGTAGAAACTTCTACGAAAGACTGTCATCCACAATCGAATTACTTGGGTTGTGGTATTTAAAACTTCTTAACATCGTTTTCTAAATTGTGAGTTAGTCCATACGTGGTATATATTAGACAAAAAAGTTATGTATAGTTAAGTCTACAAATAATTACGAATCGATATGGACTTTTTGCACGGTACGTAGAGAGCCAGAATTGAAATATAGGGGTCGCTTATATGGGCGCTATATACAATTATGAACTTGATATGGACCAACTTTTGTGTGATTGGGGATCGATTTATCTGAGGGCCATATATAACTATAGACCGATATGGACCTAGTTAGGCAGGGTTGTTAAAAGACCATATACTAACACAATGTACCAAATTTCAACTCCCTCGGATGAAATTTGCTCCTCAAAGAGGCTCCAAAACCAAATCTCGGGATCGGTTTATATGAGGCTATGTATGATTATGTACTGATATGAACCACTTTTGGCATGGTTGTTAAATATCATGTACTTCCACCACGTACCAAATT